>NW_026606760.1:605000-1205000 GCF_029890125.1 Rhinichthys klamathensis goyatoka
CTTTGCGTAAACATACACGCCACTTTCAAGTCAAGTGGCGTGTTATCTATACGCATTTTGAGCTATCCGCGTGTATGTTTACGGCGAAACGAACCGTCATCTTTTGCGTGTATGTGTACGCCGTTAAATGTCCGAGCGAAACGAAGCAAAATGTAGATCTACATCTGTGAAGCAATATATGTTTTCCTAGGATGGTAGGGGAAGACTCATAAATAGTTTTAACCCCAGTGACGGGTAGGTTTAGGGACGGGGTTGGAGTAGGTCATATTTATGTATATACAGGAATGTAACGTTAAGTCAACGGTGTTGATAAACACGCTGAAAAGCGATTATGCGTGTTGATAGCACGCCAAAAATGGAAATACGAATTGGCGTGTCATACATACGCCATTTCATGAGATCAGTCTGAAGGTTTAGTGAAGTGAAGTGACATGACATGAAGGCTAAGTATGGTAACCCATAACTATTTGTCCTCTGCATTTAACCCATCCAAGTTAGTGCACACACATTAGGAGCAGTGAGTGAATGCACACACACTGCAAACCATGGACACACACACCCGGAGCAGTGGGCAGCCATTCACTGCGTCAAGGGCCTCAGTCGTTTCCTGCCAGTATTGAGAATCAAACTCAAAACCTTCAGCTTACAAGTCTGACTCTCTAACCATTAGGCCACAAATAGCCCCAATATATATCCTTCTGCCCCAATTAATAACCTTCAAATGTCAAAATAATCTTAAAATTTCCAGGCAAGGATTTGTAAATCTAAAATTCAAGGTTTGTTTTGACAAACCTTTCTAGTTTTAACATCCTGTCAATGCTATGTTATTATGGTGGATAATTCAAATGAATAATTTCAAAGCAAATGTGTTACGTCTCGTACACATCAAAAACTATTCTGGTGTAAGTTAATATCCCTCAGTTACATTTTTTTTTTCTTTTTGGCATCCATATCTCCCTCTCTCAGCACAATTATCAGATATGGAAGTGAGTGAAACCTGATCAGCGTAATTAGAAGCATGTGGAGTGCTGAGCAAGCTCCAACGAGAACCTGCACAGTTCACTCAAGCTGAGCACATTGTAGGATTATTCCAAGGTAATTAATTCCCGCCCTGGACACTGGCCGACAACACAGTGTTTGTGTTTAGCAGCTGTACTGAGATCTGATGTTTGAAAGGAGTGTCAACCTGCATTAAAGCCTCAGGCTTCTTTGCGGGTTGGATGATAGGAATGCACAAATATGTGTACAACGTGCACAGTGTATGTTGTTCGGGTGGCATACCCATCTGTACAAAAACATACAGTTCTGACAAACAGCTGTAGCATGTTACGTTTTGTGAACGTTCATTTAAAATTCATTAAATGCAAATAATGTCATTATTTACCCATCATTATGTCTTTTTGAACCCGTATGCAAGGGATAACACACAGTCCTGGTCATTGTAACAAAATAAACCCTGACAGGGTCATAAGGACATTCAGGACAACACTTTTTAATTGTACTTTTTAACACAACAGTTCAGGCCCTCGATTTTGATTAGAATTTTCTATGCAAATCTTCATGCAAGTTACACTGATACACCAGTAGGTGGCGACAAGTGACTGTCTTTATGTGTGATAAAGTGACTTGTATGAGTGAATCATTGAGTTATTCACTCAACTGATGCATTCAAAAACAATGCATCATTTAGAAACAAAACAAGTGGCTGTGTCCGAAAGCTTAAAACTCTGCTTTCGGAGGATGCATTCCTAGGTGGGAAGGCATCAAGGCATGTCCGAATCCAATGTTAGCTTCACTTCCTGTCTCCTGGGATACCTTCATCTGATTGATTTTTGAAGGCAGCATAGATGTATTCTTAGCTGCCTTTGATATCCCACAATCCTGTGCGTTTCATTCCGTGACAGTTAAGCTAAAGATGGTGTCTGAAAGTTGTGGTTTGGGGTCAGTTTAGGCATAAATGTTTTCGACTTTTGATGTAATTTTTAGTGAGAAATGAAATATTTGCTTAGTTATCACCAAAGCTCTCTCTATTTTGTTGTAGATCATTAAATTGTTACGCTGCTTCAGAAGCCTGTCCGAAATCAGTTTCATGTGATACCTTTGTGAGCAAACGCTGCCTGCAAAGTCATTGCCTGATAGGGCAGCAAGGCAACAAGTCCGCTGGCTAAGCTTTCGAACGCAGCCAAGTGACTCACTGAATCGTTCACTCAACTGATTCATTCAGGAACACCACTAATCGTACTTCTGGTGTTACCTGCTGCCATTGAAGAAAATAACAGAATACGAGATGGGAACAAAATGAGGGTGATTAAATAATGAAATCTCGGAGTAAACTATACCTTTAAAAGTACATCAATATTTTTTTTTCATGGACAACACTGATTGGCATTACAGTTGTGCAGATTTCCTGTATTGGCGTGTACTAAATTAATTACATTTATTAAATTAATTCAAATCCATGGTTGTATTAAAGATATATTTGCAAAACATCATATGCTTTCCAGGACCTCAAAATACACCAATCATGTTTTCATAACAGTTGTTGCATGAATGAATGTCTGAGTGTGTGAATGATTGAGAGGTTTCAGTGAGTAAAGCTCCTCAGCCTGCTCAGAGATTTCCTTCAAGTCAGCTCATCGGGCAGTATCATCTATCAGCCTGTGTCGTCATAAGTGGATTAAACATTCTGTTCCAAGTCATTAACGCTATTATTCAAAACTAATGAAATCTATAGCCAGATTACTGTAATGCTTCTGAATTTACTGACATGAAATAAACCCCCTGTCACAACCGCTCAGAGCGGGGAAGCTAACGCGGCAGCCCTGTCTGTCATCTTAATTATGCTGATGGATAGTAATGCACTTTGAGGGTGGTTGCGTGTCGGTTAAGACTAAGATTGCCCCCTCCAATTACTCTGTGGTTATTTATGAAGATAATATTGATGAGGATTCTTACAGCGAGTACATGACAAAGCTAAAATTACCTCTTTCACGGATAATTACTGTCCGGACACTTTTAAACAGATTGTACTCAAGCTGAAAATCTCAATTTAACCTTTAAAAAATGATGCTGGATCACATACTCAGATTTTGTTCTTTTGCAACTGAAATGCAGCTGCCGTTACAGAAAAACGTTGCACCTTTTAAGGTTCACAAGCTATCCTTGCGCTCTTTGATAATTTAACCGCTAAGGTAACTGTTGCTAACGCTTTACAGTACGGTCCATGGGAATGAACTGGAAATTTCTGACTGAGAGCGGCACAATTTTCATGTCAGCTCGAGTGGCATTTATGTGCTCATAAAGTGGTACAAATAGATGGATATTATTTTTATGTGGGCTGGAATTAAGTACAAATCTGCTGGTTTTCTTTAAATAACGTGGTGCGCATTCACATGATTAGCAACTAATGCAAAGTACAATTGAGAAAAAGGCTTCCGAATTCTACTGAAAAGACAAAAACCTTCGTTCAAAAGCTGTTACAGTGTAAGTGAACACAACTATTCCTCATGTTTCTACATTTTCTATTAGGCCCAGTTCTTGGCAGCTATAGAATGATTGGCTGGCAAATATCCTAGGTGGCCTTTTTTTTGGGGGGGGGGGGGGGGGGGGATGGTGCAGTGACAATTCGGAAAAGAAAATGGCAAGTTATTGTAGGCCTACCGAACGCATCTTGTTTACACAGAACGCATTTTCCCATTCCACTTCGCTACTTTTTCATTGTTTTTCAATGTACAGTAAACGCGCTAGACTGGCGTGTTTGACAGTTGCGCTCGCATTTAACGTCCATGATACTTTTGCAGTATTTTATGGTTCTATAAACGCAATGCTCAAGTTAAAGTTATGTTTAACTTTTACGCCTCTCTAGACCAGCACTGACACAACGCGTTCTGCTTTAATGGCCCGTAACTGATGGAAATATAACAGCGCATTTTTATTCCGGTGTTGTTATTTAAGCCGACAGTTTGTCTCATACACAGTTTAACAGCATTAACAGCAAGCCAAAGAGGGCAAGGTTTCAACTGAACTGAACTGAACTGAACATACATGAATATGTATTTTATGCAATAACGCATTAAATTGCATCCGGTCATGCAATAAATGCATGTTCTTAAATGAGCAAGGTTTTCTATCATATTTCAACTGCTCATGGTATGTGGCGGCCAAATGACACTTTAAAATTAGTCACAGCTATAAAATGTATTCATTTTTACAAGTCAATATGAAGATACTTGTTCATTTTTACCCGTTATTCGCACCTTAATAGCACGCAAATTTTTTTTTGCTTGTGTGATCGTCAGCATCTTTTCCTCTACAGACTGAAAGCCACCTCGTGAGTGTACAATGTGCTGCGCCGTTACTTTCAGCTAATAAAAGAAAAATACTGAGAGCTGAATGCCTGCTTACTATCTAATTTCAGGGCAGTCGTGGCCTAATGGTTAGAGAATAAGACTGGTAACCTGAAGGTTGCTGGTTTGACTCTCAATGCTAGGCACCGCAGTGAATGGCTACCCACTGCTTCGGGTGTGTGTGTCCACGGTTTGCAGTGTGTGTGTGTGTGTGTGCGCGTGTTCACTACTCACTAATCCTAATGTGTGTGCACTAACTTGGATGGGTTAAATGCAGAGGACAAATTCTGATTATAGGTTACCATACTTGGCCTTCACTTTCTTTCATTTCTCATTTCTTGTGCATAGGCTAAATGTCAAAAGAATGTTTCACTTGCTTCTCATTCTATTTGATAATTCATTTTCACAGACGCCAGCATGTGTTTTGGCACTGAAGAAACCTTGAGTGACCCTTCAGAAACAGATCTGCATTCTTCAGCACCCTGCTCTTTCTCATGTGTCAGGGTTTGCTTTGGAATGACGAGACCCCCATCAACTGCTCTCTTCTAACCGTGGTTCTTCTTCCTGATGATTCACGATGACCTCCGAGTCAGTGAATTCTTTCCACTTAAACCATTACTCAGCATTACACAAACATGGACAAATATCAGTAAAGTTCTTCAGGAATTCAGAGGGGCACTAAAGGGGCCTGTTGAATGCCAGAGCCTGGAGATCAGGGCCCTTCATTGATGGAAACAGAGCTTTGGGGCCAAATGATGATAACAAGCGGTTTTGGTTCCATTTGATTAAACTAATTTATTTGGCAGACATAAGATGGCGTGAAGCCTTTGTGCTAATCAGGCCAATTTCTGTAAAAAAAAAACAAATCCAGAAAATGGGTTTGGAACAAAATGAGGGTGAGTAGCCTAAATAATGAGAGAATTTTCATTTTGAGGAGAAATATTCTCTTAAAGGGTCATGAAACCCTAAACCAAATTTTCTGAGATTTTAACAGAGGTATGTGTGTTGAACAACATTGAAGACAATGTTAGCATCTGTTAGATTTAATAGTAAGGCGAAAATGGTTAAATTTTAGTTTTTTCTAGCTATTTTCGTCTTCCGGGTTTAAAATCTTCATCGCAGGCTGTGACGTGGCAGTGCACAGTGTAGTGCGTTGATGACTCATCGGTCTCTCATAATTATTAATGAGACTGAGTTTTTATATCCTATGAGAAGACACGGTCTCTTAATTATTCATGACACCACGTGGATCTTTCCACAGACAGACATGTCAAACTGTGATATCCATAGACAGTAAAAGGGGTGATATCGCGTAGTAAAGGAGAGAGACCATCATGGGACGCAAGTGCCGCAAACATTTTACCCGAGAGAGCTTCGAGAATTGGACTTCGGCCTTGTCGATGACCAATGCAAGTTACGTCTTGCGAGTGATGCGGTACCAAGTCCTGAGGACTTTTCTATCCCTTCAGAGTGTGTGTCTAAAATGTAACCCTGGTCATTTTACTTGCCTTTTGTTAAATAAGCGGTCGTTATGAACATTTTAGATATTTCGATAATATATCAATTGTATGCTTAATGCGGGAGACTTGTGAATGTGTAGTGTTGACGTGCGGGCAGGGCGACACCGTGTGTGTGTGTGTACGTGCAGGCAGGCGAGCCTGCGAAATGATTCGGGGTCAGAGAGAGAAGCGGTAGGATGTGTGTTTGGACGAACGACTGAAAACTCTGAGATTATTGTTCATTATTGATCGTACATTGTACAGAGGTCAAAATTATTGTACAAATACGATAATTATCGTACATCTGGCAACACTGCTGGCTGATGACAGTTCCCCCTCTCCCCTGCCGTGCCACACCCACTCCCTCCCTTCTTCTCACAGCCATCCACGCCCATTTAAGTTGCATTTTTCAAAAAGATTATGAGCTAGACTTGAGCTGATAGAGGGGGGTTTCATGACCCTTTAAAGTTGCATGAGTCTTTTCTTCCCTATTGTGACATAGCTGGGTGAAACGGTTTCTTGAACGAGAAAAAATTGAAGAGTTTGTCCGATGGACTTGAGTTTGTCCATTGGAAATATTGTATTTTTCTGATTTGCTATTGGTCGATCTCATGTGAGTGACAGGTTGTCCCGCCCTCGTGAAAGTAAACAAGTCATCAGAGAAGAGAAGTGGTTGGACGAGGGAGGGCAAGTTATTTTGACTAAATATTGCGAGGGCACATGAGTTTAAAAAAAAAACGATGTGCACAGATTGCATTTATAACAAAAACTGCAATATTCAAAAAAAAAAGAAAAAAAAAAAGAATTGTCCATGTTGATTTCATGGTGACTTTAACCATGGTAAAATCATTGTTACTTTAACCGTGGTAAAATTATGGTAAACCAGGTCCTAAAGTGGCTGTTAATTTTGTAACATTTCTCTCTATTTGAATCTCCCTGAACACACATTATGAATTAGATATCAACATAAAGGACCATTTAAATGATTTATGCTGAATTTAACATTGTGTTCAGTGTCACAAGCAATATAGGAGGCATCTGAGTGTGTGTTGCTGGATTAAAGCACAGCTATCATCTAACCTGCTTTTGACAGGCAAGGCTGTGCTGCCTGAACAGACATTAATAGACACTTATATCTGTGTGAAAAAGCTAACTGCATCTGAACACACAATGCAGATAAGAGAAGTCTCAGGGGTTTAACCGCAAAGATGATACTCCCTCCAGAAAAACCTTTGCTGGATGACACCACAAATTGTGTTAAATCATGTTTAATGAAAAGGTAGCTCCGCAAGGCAGTCAAGTTAGATTACATAATTACAGGAAACTAGGGCATCAGCACAGCAGCGGCAACACACACGGCATACACCAGGAGACAAACACCTCAGGGGATGAAAGGCCCAGAAAACAAACAATGATTTATCATCCTTTCTCAATATTGCTTTTCTTCTCTGGCCTTTGCAGATTTTCATTAATAATCAACATTAAGTCAAAACTGACCCTATTTACTGTCTCAATAAATGTCTCCAGTCTCATTTTGCACAATTTGTCGTAAAAAAAGAAAAAGAAAAAAAAGCAGCAGTTGATATTTGAAATGTTTGTGGATGACATCAAGAAGAACTTTTCAGACCCTCGCCTCCAACCACCCGTCTCAATAGAGTGGTGCAGGTATGATGTAAATTTGTAGGCCAAAACACGAAAACAAGTTAGCATTTTAGCACTTCCAGATCCATCGTCCCGAAGTCAATGGGATTTTTTGTCGAGGGAATAAGTGTGATGTGAACTCCCGTTTGGCCTACGAAATGACGTTATACCAGCACCACTATTTTCTGGTGGGTAGAGTCCACTTCTCGCAATCCAATCAATTCTCGATTGGTAAAATCCTTCTACAATTGTTCTATTTTTTCTATTTCAATCAGAAATACTCATTTCATTTAAGACATGTAAGTGTGAGCATGTTAAATGGAAAGCACACTACTGTTCAAAAGTTTGGAGTCAGTAATTTAAAAAAAAGAGAGAGAAATGAATACTTTTATTCAGTAAGGATGCTTTAAATTGATCAAAAGTGACAGTAACGTCTGCGCTGTTATAAATTCTATTTTAAAAAAATGCTGTTCTTTTGAACTTTCTATTCATCAAAGAATCCTGAAAAAAAATGGATCGCAGTTACCACAAAAATAGCAAACAGCACGGCTGTTTTCAATACTGATCAGCATTAGAATGATTTTATGAAGGATCTTGCGACACTTAAGACTGAAGTAATGGCTGCTGAAAATTCAGCTTTGTCATTACATTTTATAATATATGAAAATGAAAAAAAAATGCATCATGGGTGTTAATTTTTGTTTTGACTTTAACTGGCTACTGGCCCATTTCAGCAGCAATCTGCCGGTTTTACATTACATTGTGCTGGACCTGTCATGCATGCCTATAGGCATATACATGCTCTGTTTCACAGGAAATACAGATCAAGGCTTTTATTTTAACAGCGCTTCTTTATATCGGCCTTTCCCATCTCCTGTAAAATTGGCAACATATAAAGGTGGGCAGGTGCTCTCAAATCAACCTCCCTGGTGCTTACCTATCAGCTTAGACCCCGTAATGAGCTGATGATAGACATGTCCAACTACTCAGTGGGGTATAACAGTTAGAATAGGATAAAATAAGCTCTTTCTTCCATTGCCCACTGTTCCCATTCAGTTTTTTTTACAATCTACACACATGCCTGTCACAATATAATTAGCCTAGTCTTTTTAGCCTTCTTTAGTCTTCTTTAATAATTTACTCACCCTCATGTTGTTGCAAAACACGTTAACATTACACTGAATGTCAGTGCTGCTCTTTTTCATACAACGAAAGCCACAAAACATGCTGAGTGAGTATTCAAAGGTTCAATGACCAATGTATTACTATGCATTATTTGTAGCACGCTTCCTATCCAATAATCACAATGGGCTTTGTTACTTTTGATAAAAAAAAAAAGAAGCTACTTTTCCACCTTCGGGGCAAACCATTCTCGTTGTTTAACCGTTTCATTCCGTGCCGATCAAGTCCATCTGGTACGTTTTCCATGCGTCAGCCGTTGCCTTGGTAACACCAGAGTTTACAGACGTTATGAGATGTAAATAGCGATCAGATATTTATTATAAGAACTTGTTTACTTAGCTCAAATAGCCAGTAAAGCTTAGCTAGTTATAGAGAAACTGGTAGCCAGGCAACAGACAAGTGACCAGTTCTGAGTGGTGACGTCACTACACGCATAGTTATCCAACCATGCTGAGAAATAGTGGAAATATAACTGTCTGTAAGTGTAACCGTTCCTTACCGTTCTTAGAACCATTCGCCCCGAAATGCGGCTAAAGTCTCTGATTTCAAATTCTGACAAATGTATAATGAAAATCAATCAATAATGCCATTTTGCCATTCTTTAGTGTCATGTGAGAAATTCGTGTAGCCGCTGGAGGGCGAGTGAACTGATCATCTCTCCTCTTTACTACTAGTTATAGCACGAAATAAACAGGAATAAACAACAGCAGGTATGTTCGACTTCAAACAGCTTGTGAATACCCAAGAAAAGGATCATAGTTTGTTAGTTAGAAAAAAAAATCTAGAGAGGAGCATTTTTGCTAAATATGTACTAAATTATATTCATTATAAATTAGTACTGTCAAATTGCTTAATCATGATTAATCACATCTAACATAGAAGTTTTTGTTTATATAATATACACTCACCTAAAGGATTATTAGGAACACCTGTTCAATTTCTCATTAATGCAATTATCTAATCAACCAATCACATGGCAGTTGCTTCAATGCATTTAGGGGTGTGGTCCTGGTGAAGACAATCTCCTGAACTCCAAACTGAATGTCAGAATGGGAAAGAAAGGTGATTTAAGCTATTTTGAGCGTGGCATGGTTGTTGGTGCCAGACGGGCCGGTCTGAGTATTTCACAATCTGCTCAGTTACTGGGATTTTCACGCACAACCATTTCTAGGGTTTACAAAGAATGGTGTGAAAAGGGAAAAACATCCAGTATGCGGCAGTCCTGTGGGCGAAAATGCCTTGTTGATGCTAGAGGTCAGAGGAGAATGGGCCGACTGATTCAAGCTGATAGAAGAGCAACTTTGACTGAAATAACCACTCGTTACAACCGAGGTATGCAGCAAAGCATTTGTGAAGCCACAACATGCACAACCTTGAGGCGGATGGGCTACAACAGCAGAAGACCCCACCGGGTACCACTCATCTCCACTACAAATAGGAAAAAGAGGCTACAATTTGCAAGAGCTCACCAAAATTGGACAGTTGAAGACTGGAAAAATGTTGCCTGGTCTGATGAGTCTCCATTTCTGTTGAGACATTCAGATGGTAGAGTCAGAATTTGGCGTAAACAGAATGAGAACATGGATCCATCATGCCTTGTTACCACTGTACAGGCTGGTGGTGGTGGTGTAATGGTGTGGGGGATGTTTTCTTGGCACACTTTAGGCCCCTTAGTGCCAATTGGGCATCGTTTAAATGCCACGGCCTACCTGAGCATTGTTTCTGACCATGTCCATCCCTTTATGGCCACCATGTACCCATCCTCTGATGGCTACTTCCAGCAGGATAATGCACCATGTCACAAAGCTCGAATCATTTCAAATTGGTTTCTTGAACATGACAATGAGTTCAATGTACTAAAATGGCCCCCACAGTCACCAGATCTCAACCCAATAGAGCATCTTTGGGATGTGGTGGAACGGGAGCTTCGTGCCCTGGATGTGTATCCCACAAATCTCCATCAACTGCAAGATGCTATCCTTTCAATATGGGCCAACATTTCTAAAGAATGCTTTCAGCACCTTGAATCAATGCCACGTAGAATTAAGGCAGTTCTGAAGGCGAAAGAGGGTCAAACGCAGTATTAGTATGGTGTTCCTAATAATCCTTTAGGTGAGTGTTTATATATGTATTATATTTATATATAAATTATTTATATATATATATATATATATATATATATATATATATATATATATATATATATATATATATATATATATATATATTTAGGCCTATATGTAAATTTGTGTCTGTATAAATACATATAATATAATATGTATATATATATATCCTGAAATATTTACAAATGTGTCCAATGTCGAATTGAGAGCTTGTGAATCAGAATTGAATTGTGAAATCTGCATAAACACCCAGCCTTACTTTCACTAAATTTATTTGCAATTGATTTGATTCACATCCAATATTAATCAATTATTGATTATTTTCTTTTGCAGGACTTGAACCGCATGGTGTCTTGTTTCGGACGCGATCCTCTTCTGGTCACAGTCTTGCCTCGGAACCGACCGACTCAGATCTTGGCCTGGACTCGAATAAACTGATCTTGACTATAAACATTTTTTCAAAAAGCTGCTGTTTTCTGAATTTAATTAAAATATCTGCTAAATGTTGGCCTGTTCCACCCATGGTTTCACCTCCTACTGCTTCACTTTATTGTGTCCTCTGTTCATTTAGAAAGAAGAGAAGCGCTGTGGTTGCCCACAGAGTAGAGGTAGACTTCTAAATAAACATTGGTATTCAGTTCAGTTAGCAGCTGCATCCCCTCTGGTCCAATCGCCCACTATTCAATTTCTACAAACACAAGGTTGCAGGGGTTACAACAATTGTCAGATCTCCCGCTTCTCAAACACAGCTTTGTCAGATGTAAATGACAGACCGACACTAGATGTCTGCCTCGCAGCGTCACGTATCCAGCAGCACCTCTTTCAGATGCTGTGATGTTTAATGGAGTGTAGAACATCTCGACAGCTCGCTCAAAGAAAAGCATTGTGAACTAAATCTCGGGGTGTGTCTAATCTCACATAGACGGAGCTAGATATGGATTATTGTCTAAATGGCAAGTCCACACTGATTTAGCCATAAATCGCCCACTACAGGAAGAGAGCAGAGTGTCAGTAAGATTTTCTGTGATTTTTCATGGAACACCAGTAGCATGTCGATCAGTTACTCTGTTGGCTCTGGGAACCCCAGAGAACATTCACTAGGATGAAAACCAACAATCACATTGTGTATCACGCCATTTATTTACTTTGAGAGCTCATCTCTCCCAAAGGCTCACTGTGGCTTTGTTCCGAAACCTACCGAGCTGCCTTGCTATCTACTGCCTAGACAGCTGCTGTTTAAGGGGACATCCTGACTTAAATAGAACCAGAAGTGACTGATTTGGAGTGCTCTACATATGGAACAACACATATAATTGACCTATCGGTAAGCCCCTCCCCTCGAACGCAGATGAGCCAATGGCAGTTGAGTATCAGTTGCACAGGGACTGGAACTCAGACATCTTTAGGTTTCAGCGCCATAGAGAAACATTGGAAGATCCGAAGCTCTCATCGTTTTGATGGTGTTTATGCTACAAAAATGGTAAAACAATGTGCTTGGGGTAGCCTACATGTAACACTGATTTCCCGTATCCTGAGAGGATGGGCATGGGTATTCATGTATTGAATCACCGTACTGTGCGTTCGTTCACCAGCGCGTTTCAAAAGTGTGATAAGATCTGCGCAATAGGACTGAAGCCTGGTTAATTTATCAATGATGTGGGCACATAAGCTGGTTCCCTAAGGATTCAACCCAATCCCAATGAAGTTTTTGGCTGTCATACTCTTATTAAGTTACAATTAAAGTTAGTGAGTCCATGCTAATGTAAACCTAAATAGCTAACGTTAACTGTTCTCGCGTCATGCACAGTGTATCAAAACACAAAAACGAAGGTCTACATTTCAGCGCCTCTCCATATTAAACTTGTTAAATGTAAATTAATTTAATCTTACCATACGTGTGCAGTGTTGATGTTGTCACCTGCGATCATGACTACCGTACATGAGCTTTTTCCCGCTTGCATTGTGATCTGTAAACCCTCGCTTCCAAATTAATCTTGTTACCCACCATATTTAGGTACTTATGACCGCTAAAAAAGTCATTATATAGTGAGTGTGTAGTATGATTGTAATCTGGACATACTAGATTCGGCATGTTGTCATTATCATGTGACCAACCAGCGTCAGTTACACTGCCATTCATAAATCCTCTCCCATGGCCTCAGTAAAGTGTCCTTGGTATGCACACTTCAGAATCAGAAAAAGTATGCCATCTGGGTACTTTTTGCCTACTTTTTTATGAGTAGGCCTACTGTGAATTCGGTCACTTCATTTGTCACATACTTTTTTCGCCTATAGTAATACACTAGAAGTATGCGATTTCGAATGCAGCCTCCCTCTTTATCACTATCTCCCCTCCCCCGTCATGACCGCATACGCCCCCTACAGGCCTGATGATTTGCTACAAGATTGTTTTGGTTCTCTGTGGATCAGTGTGATCCACTTTTTTTTTTTCTTATTTACACAGCCAGGGCTATGTGAAAACACTTTTCTTTTGCAGCACACACACAGTACAGAAATCCTGCAAATATTCAGCAAAAATGTTTGTTTAGGTGTTGATTTAATTTTACAACAGCGTTTCTCAGAAATCGCTTACTTCACCTAAGATTGGTTGACACTGAATGACTTAAAATTATGATATTAAGCATTACATATTATTAGGTTAACATTTAAAACAAAAATTCAATAATCCAGGGTTGCACTTCCGAGACCACACAGCTCACCAATTGCAACACATTGTGCAATATTAAACTAAAAACACAACCCCAAGTAGTCTTTGCATGTATTTGGAGATGGTCCTCACTGCAGAACACGAAATCCAGGGGGAGGAGTTGGATCCAGATCCAACTCCTCCCATCTTACATATACCTAAACCTACCCATCTCCGCCCCCTGATCCCTAACCCCAGCCCTAATCCTACCCATCTCTGCCCCCTGATCCCTAACCCCACCCCTAATCCTACCCATCTCCGCCCCCTGAACCCTAACCCCACCCCTAAACCTACCTATCTCCACCCCTGATCCCTAACCCCAGCCCTAATCCTACCCATCTCCGCCCCCAGATCCCTAACCCCACCCCTAATCCTACCCATCTCCGCCCCCGGATCCTAACCCCACCCCTAATCCTACCCATCTCCGCCCCCTGATCCCTAACCCCACCCCTAATACTACCCATCTCCACCCCCTGATCCCTAACCCCACCCCTAATCCTACCCATCTCCACCCCCTGATCCCTAACCCCACCCCTAATCCTACCCATCTCCGCCCCCTGATCCCTAACCCCACCCCTAATCCTACCCATCTCCGCCCCCTGAACCCTAACCCCACCCCTAAACCTACCTATCTCCACCCCTGATCCCTAACCCCACCCCTAATCCTACCCGTCTCCACCCCCTGATCCCTAACCCCACCCCTAATCCTACCCATCTCCGCCCCCTGATCCCTAACCCCACCCCTAAACCTACCCATCTCCGCCCCCTGATCCCTAACCCCACCCCTAAACCTACCCATCTCTGCCCCCTGATCCCTAACCCCAGCCCTAATCCTACCCATCTCCGCCCCTGATCCCTAACCCCACCCCTAATCCTACCCATCTCCGCCCCCTGATCCCTAACCCCACCCCTAATCCTACCCGTCTCCACCCCTTAGATCTGGATCCAACTCCACCCCCTGGATCTCATGTACTGCAATGAGGTGCTATTGTGTATTTGGGACAAAAAATATATATAATCAGAACTGACCCAGCTGCAATATGTATATTTAAAATCAAACATTTTCTTGCTTTGTCCACTATTTATCTTTTCCTGATGCATTTTCTGTAAAGCTGATTTGAAACAATATGTATTGTGAAAAGCGCTATACAAATAAATGTGAATTGAATTGAATTGCAATGCATTTTATAACATAAAAATAGAAGGCTGCATAATTACATTTGGAACAGTCATACTTGCAGCACATTAGGTTTTAGAGACTCTTTCTAACAGTCCAGCTCTTCGCTGTTCTCTTAATACTGCGACATCCTCTTGTTATCCTTCCTGTCTCCTGTGGTGAAACCAATACGAGTCCTCTTTGATTTCACATTCAAACTTATAAAAATCCCAGCTGTGATAACCTGCCTTCTAAACAATATTGTGTCTCATAACATCATGGCAGGACTGTGGTAATGGCTTGAACCTGTGTCAGCTTAAACCTATTAGTCACACTTAATGGAACAGAAAGGAGATAAAACGAGGGAATCGTTTATTCATATCCTCTGAGGACTACATGAAAAACATCCAACCTCTTTTATTATTTGATTTGATTTGACTATGCGATATTGCCATCAGAAAGCAGCCGACCCTTTCTGTTTTTAATATCCATCTCATATCTGTGTTTGCAGTGCTGTGAAAGCATTTCTGCAAACATGTGGATATTTGTTCTGGGTCACATTCTGTGACTTCAGCTATTGTGTCTACTCTACACGCGTGCTGTAAACTGTGAAGTCACTGGTGGATTGGCATGAATATACAATTTTGAATCTCTTAAGGCAGTGTCATAATGTTTCTGCCTTTATCCAGACTGCAAGTATTTGCTTGGCTATAATATTTTGTGTATTTTTATTTTTATACTAACAAACAACTTTTTAAAAGGATTTATTACACTAGAATTGCATTTCTTCACAGAAAATTGACAATTGAGCCCAATTCATTACTCTAATGTGTCTGAATGTTTCACTTTTTGTAATTCCCAGTTAAGAAAATTAGGTGCTTAAAATTAATTTCAAAATAGTTTTACAGTAGCTTAAGGGGCCGTTTATATGACACCATTTTCAACTAAAAACGTAAAACTTTGTATGTGTTTGGTCGTTCATTTACAAGACAACAGCGTTTTGGGGGCTGAAAAAGCTAACTTTTTCCAAGTGCAAGGTTTTGAAAACGATACCGTTATCGTCTCTGTGTAAACTACAAAACGCGAATTTGTGAAAACGTAATACACACGCGAATGGGTTCTATTTTTGTAAATCAAAATACACCAATGTTCAAAATTTTTGGGCTGGTAAGATGTTTACAAAGGTTTTTGAAAGAAGTCTATCCGAAGGCTGCATTTATTTGACCAAAAATAGGCCTACAGTGAAACGTAATATTGTGAAATATTATTACTGTTTACTATTTTAATATATATTAACATTCCAGTCTTCAGTGTCACATGATCCTTCAGAAATCATTCTAATATGATGATTTAGTGCTCAAGACACATTTCTTATTATTATCAATGTTGAAAACAGTTGTGCTGATGTTGATCTTTTTTTCGGGATTAATGAACAGCAACTTCAAAAGAACTATTTTATTTTGTAACATTATACATTTCTTTACTGTCATATTTGATCAACTTTCCTTGCAGAATAAAAGCATTACTTTCTTTAAAAAAAAAATTACTGACCACTTTTGAATGGTAGTGTCATTTTTCTTGTTTTTCTTTTAAATGCTCAGTATGCGATGGAAGTATATTTAATATTTGTTTTTGCTCCGAATTGGATTCAAGTATATTTCTCAAAACACATTTCATGCACTTTATGCAATGGTAAAATGTAGCAGATCAGCTCTTTATGTAGATACATTAAAGAAACCTACATTCTGCTGTTTGTTTACCCCGTAGTTCACATTCAACAGCACTTAAGGAACATTAAATGTGATGTAACTTGTATGGTAAGTTAAGCAGGAGCATTAATCTTTCAGCTGCGGTGAGCTGCAGCTCTGCCTGCTGCTTCTGATGGCTCTGGATAGAATAAAGAGTCTTTGCAGTAGCACATGTTAAACAGAATATGACTCAAAGTGAGGCTGCCTGTTCAGGGTCAAAGACAGGACACTCATTTGACTTATTGAGTTATCTAAATTACATTAAAGACAATGACTTGAATACATCTTTTCAGAAATTAATGAATTCAACTTTTGTCTTAATGATGGTTGAAAGCAAAACACGTGAAACTATCACGTGCGCACGCGATACGTTTCTCGTGCGCACGCGATAGTCTTTATTTTTTATTTTTTGCAAAGGTCCCTTTAGGGGCTCCGTATGTTTCTGTGTGTTCAATAGAGAAAACATTTATTACCGTTTACTGTTTCACCAATTTACATTTTATTTTATTTTAAAACTTTTGTAACAATACAAAGTTTATTTGTATGACACTTTTCGCAATAGGCCTACATTTCGTTTTAAAGCAGTTTAATGTTTTAGTGTTACAATCAGGAAGTATTCTGTTATGAATAAGAGATGAATGTGTCGAAATAGGTTAATGTTCATATGGCAGTAATACACAGCTATATAAGATAAGTTGTGTGGTCCATCATGTATCGAATACTGTCATTTTGTGTACTTTGTTTCTACTCTAATTTTGAATGAGATTTGTGTAAAGTAGAGTCAATGAGTTGTTTGAAGTGCCAGTAGATGGCAGTGTTGTCTTTCTAAACGGAGACTCAGTTCATGTGGAACGGAAATAGAGGGGAAACACTTGACCTCACATTGGTTAACTCACTTTAAATAATGAAAAGTTTACAACACTCAAACTGAGACCACTAGTGAAAATGCTTCTGTTTGCATTATGTTCTAATTTAAAAATATATTTACAAATTTCATCAGCATATTAATTTGAGTGAAAAGTTAATTAAAAATGAACTGGAAAAATAACATGATTTTTTTTTCTCCCTAATTCCCCAATGGAAGCAAGACCATATAACCATGTAAATAGTTGATAAATTGCTTTTTCTGTTGTCCAAATAATGGCTTGAGTTTTATATATATATTATAGGCCTATATCTTTTTTTTTTATTAGTATTAATTTTTTTTTTTTTTTTTTTTACCTATCTGTTAAGGAATAGTTCACCCAAAAATGAAAATGATGTCATAATTTACTCATCCTCAAGTTGTTCCAAACCTGTATGAATTTCTTCATACACAAAACAAAATGTCAGTCACCAAACACTTTTTTCCCATATGGAGGTCAATGTTCGGTCAACTGTTTGGTTTCTGACATTCTTCAAAATATCTTCTTTTGTGTTTAGAAGAAGAAAGAAATTCATACAGGTTTTGGAACAACTTGAGGGAGAGTAAATGATGACAGGATTTTCCTTTTTGGGTGAACTACCTTTAACAAATTATCAGCATAATAATGTGAGTGCAGAAGTTAAAAAAATAACATTATTTTTCTTCAATGGAAGCAAGACCATAATGTAAATCGTTAATAAATTGGTTTATCTGTTGTCCAAACTAATGGTTTGAGTTTTTTTTTTGGTGTATTTTTGTATGTTAACAAATGCTATTACCATTATAACAATTTCAGTAAAAATTGGTTAATTGAAAATGTTAACTGAAAGAAATCATGTTTCACTCAAACTATTTTGCTGATAATATATATATATATATTTTAACTAATAAAATCTAACCATATGAATAATGTTAACAAATTGCTTTATCTGTTGTCCAAAATAATTGTTTGAGATTTTTGGGTACATTTTACCTGTTTGTTAACACATTTTATTATCAGCAAAATAATTTATGTGAAAAGTTTTTCAGTTTTATTTTTTCAAGACTTATATTTAATGAATTGCTGTATCTGTTGTCCAAAAGAATGGTTTGACATTTTTTGGTACATTTGACCTGTTACATACCCTTTATCTATTATTGTAATAATTTTATGTCATACATCATTTTTTGCTTTATAATTGTTTTACTGTATAAATTTTACAAAGAAAAAAAAAGTGTGACTATACAGCTCTCTTTTATGCCCTCTCACATTTGATTCTGAAATGCCCAGCGATGTCTTGAGTCGCCTGAAGCTGGCACAGATATTTTATGTCCCTTGACATTCACGCTTTTGCAGACTAAGTGCTTTGAGAGAGTCAGAGGTGGAAATAACAACAGCAGCAGGGAGGCAGTTCAGGTCACTTCACAACGGACGTGTCGTTTCAGTTAAAGAAAATGCCACAAAGCCCTTAAACAAAAAAAAAAGGAGGGGAAATAACCCCCCTCCGGGACGGCATAATATTTAAACAAAACCACTGTCTTCACCTTTAAGAGCTGGATGGGTCAGGAATGCTTCACATGTTGAATGTTTATGAATATCTTTGTCATTATGGTAAATGCAGCTTGTTTACAGAGTCAACCACATGGTTTGAAACCATATGTGTTTTAAAAGCACAAGCTTCATGACTCATGATGTGAGAGTCTGATGGATCAACAGAATGATGCTTCTAAGAAAAGTGCTTACAGAGCCAGAGATTAGTGTCAATAAACGCATGGATTTGTAGAATGTAACTTTTTCAATGATTCAGGGATATTAGATTAGATTCAACGTTATTGTCATTCTGCAGAGTGCAAGTACAAGTACAGAGTATGCGGAAAATTTCATTGTGTCATGGTCTGTAACTAAATGACACTTTCTCTTCATGGATACACAGCATTCCTTCTGTTTTGCTCAAGGGACTTTTTCATGTGCCTTTATGATGAGAGAAAGGAAATGATCCAGGTCAGTGATGTATCTGTGAGAAAGCACTTACTGATGTGATTTGAAAAGGTGACCTACAAAAATAGAAGTGAAAAGGGCATTATAGTATATTTATACTTCACACAATTTATGCACAATGGCTTTAAACTTCAGATACATTTACAAAGGATAACAATATATTCATGTTTTCTTTCAAAAAAGGAATCATTCCCAATAAAATAATGAGAATGACGTTCATAATATTATTAGATGATTTTTTTCTTTGCCTGTATTGCTAACTATTTTGAAAACGTACAGAGGAGGTGTCATCACAAAAATGGAAGAACACAAACAGAATAACACAGAATTTTGGAAGAATTTATTTTAAAAAGTTTCAAATCATAAATTATAATTAAAGTGTGTAAAGGGTAAATTAGCCTAAATCCCTTTTTTTAGGCTTGTAACTTACTTTTAAACTTCCCCATAATAAATGGATACAAATTGTAAAAAGGAAAAGGGAAATTTAATTTTATTTTATTATTTTTTGTTGAGAAATTTGGATTAAGAAACATCACACTAATTTTAATACCAAAATGTTAATTTGATAGCTGTTCTAAGATTAAGTAGTCACCAGTGACACTAACTGAAAAATCAGACATACACCTGTGATTCCTGGAAAAAATATTTGTAAAAGAAGTAATTCATTAATCATTACATTTCTGTTACTTTTCCCTGGCCTGGACAAAGCATTAAATTAGCCTCAAGACATTAATATAATGTAAAATAAATCAAGACATCTGTTTCCTGGAGCTTAGTATTTTTTTCCCATCAGTGAAATCATACAGCATATGCGTGTGACTGTTGTGTGACTGTTGACGAAAACGCGTTTTGCTCCTCTTTGGAACCTCGCGGGCATCCGTAGCACCACTTCCGGAAGACGGTGAGAAAGATGGCAGCCGAGGCAAACGAGTCCAAGACGGTATTGAATATGAGTCCTACATCCAGAAATGAGGTATGGACATCATCAATCAACCGCGGTAAAACAGTAGTGTGTATGTTTGACTGCGAAAGACCGTTTAAAGCGGGTTAAGGATATGTTTGGCTGGATTTTACGAGGAAGGCCTGCACACATGGAGCAGATGGCGCTGCTTTAGTCTGTGTGAGATCAGTTGTGTGTAACATGGTTATAAACACTGAATAAACACGTATGTTGTTTCATACAGCTACACACTAGTCATTTATGAGTCCCTTGATTCTCTCTTAGTGAAGTTAAGTTCCCTAGACTAGTTATTTAAAGGACAAGGTTATAAACCATAACATGTGATCAAGTCACAAGAACATATTTTTAGACATGTTCTGTGTTTTCTAAAAAATGCTAAGCAACATATAGCCATCCTATTTACTAACTAGGTCTAATTATTTCATATATAGTGGAAATCCATTTGAAAACAATCAGATTACAATCGTAGACCGTAATGGAAGGGTTTGATGAAATAATTGGTCTTTTTAAATGAATGTTCTCCTATTGTAGATTATATTTCATTATGAGAAGACCCATTTATACGTTATTGTATTTGTCCATGCATACGTCCTTATATTTTCTTGGCACTTCTCCATGCAGTGTTTTATTTACTTATGGGTTCATGTCGTTTCAAAGCCTTTTGACTTGACAAAACTCACTGGAATGTGAATAAACACAGACATTGACTGAATTGTCCTTATGTGATTAACAAACTACCGAATGGCCATCATTTAATAGTTTGGCACAGACTATGTTAAAGTGTTTTGTTGTTTTAATTTTGCTTGTTTGTACACTGTTCTTGTAGGGCTCTTAAAAACATAATAAAACTAGGGGTCCACCGTGGGACTATCTTATGTCACATCATGTCTATGTTTGTTCCTCAGCAATGATACACTACAGTGCAAAAGTTTAAGGTTAAGAGTTTTGAAATACGTCTCTAATGCTCATCAAGGCTGCATTTATTTGATTGCAAATACAGTAAAAACGGTAATAATGTGAAATATTATTATAACAAGTAATATTTTAAACCGTAATTTATTCCTGTGATGGCAAAGGTAAATTTCAAGCACCATTACTCCAGACTTTAGTGTCACATGATCCTTCAGAAATGCTGCTCAAGAAACATTTCTTATGATCAGTGTTGAAAACTGCTTATTTTTGTGGAAACTGTGGTTTTTGATATATGGAAAATAAAAAACTGCATTTATTTGAAATGCTTATCGTTATAAGTGTCCTTTCACTTTTGATCAATTGAATGCATCCTTGCTGAATAAAAATATTAATATTTCTTTAAAAATAAATGTAATAAAAAAAAGTGGTGTACATATCATGATATAGTTATTTATAATGAAAGAACATGTTAAATATTCATGTGGTAGGCCCAGGGGCGTAGCACCAAATGTTGAGCCCCGGTCACAGAACCAAGGGTTGGGCCCCTTACAACACCCAAGACTGCTTTATTTTCACTATTATTCAAAACGTTTTTTTATTTTCACAAGGTTAAATTCAGTTTACCAATTGCAATAACATAGCAAGAAATTTTAAAACAGACTAATTTGAACTATTTAACTATTTTATTTATTATAAAATAAAAAATAAATTAAATAAGTGAATTATTAACATTAATAATATACATGTAAATAATAGCTACATTAAAATGTAGCCTTCAAATATTTATCAATTTTAAACGGATGGGAATTCTGATTTGTCATGTGCTCAACATACTTCTCTGTGATTGGCTACAGTTCTCAGCGCTGCAAACAGGAACGCTGCCGTCTATATGCGTGTATCTAATTAAGTCTCTGTACTCAGTAAAACCGTGCAGAAAGACTGGTATCGTCACATTTGCACAATTAATGAATATATAAAATTATAATCACTATATAAATGAAGGTTACTTCACTTGACTACTTCACCTCATTTTTTAAGGCTCGATCTTTATTTGGAGCTAGATGTAAACATAATGAAAAGATTCTTTTTACATAAATGATACTAAAATGACTTGAAACATTAAAAATAATAACATGCAAATTTTATTCAACTAAACTTGCTTTACAACCTTTAAAGGTTAGTTCACTCAAAAATGAAAATTCTGTCATCAATTTCTCACTCTTATGTCTTTCCAAACCCATAAGTCTTTGAACTTGTCTTGGATTCAACTGCTTTATTCAAATGGATTTCTTTTACAATCTCTTTATGAACATTTTGAAGCATCAGAGACAGACATTTCTCTGATCTTATTATAAATATCTTTATTTGTGTTCCAAATTCCGAAGATGAACGGAGGTCTTATTGGTTGAAACGATATGAATGTGAGTAATTAATGACAGAACAAGTTCTTCCTTTTCTTGACTTGTTTAGGATGCATCCAGCTCTGTATTTTTGTTATTTTGTTTCTTTGTTGTTGCTCTAACAGGTTACAAGTAATCCCTACCAACATATGATATTAACCAATCCTGCTCCCGGAGGATCAGCCTTCTAGTAGAGTTTAGCTCAGGTCAACACACATGAACCAGCTAACCACAGTCTTCAGGATCTCTAGAAACTTTTAGGCACCTGTTTTGGAGCTAAACTTTACAGGAAGGTGGCCCTTAGAGCTGCATGATTCTAGATAAATTGAGAAGCAATTTTTTTTTTTTTCAAATAGACGTCACGATTCTGAACAGACAACCAAACAAAATTGCATAGTTTACTAGCAGTTCTGACAAAATGTTAATTGCTGCAGACAATTTATAATGTTTTAATTTGAATTATTTTAAAAAACAAAACTAAATGATTAGATTCAATGACTCAAATACTTGTTTCATTACTGGATGAATCAGCATTTTTGAACAAATCTCTTAAATTTTCAGTCCCTCCAGAAAAACGCGATTATGCGATCGCATGATTTAGTGCATAATCAGCCAAAGTCTGCATATTTATGTGGGGGCCGCATTTTTTCAAATACGCCGCACTTTCGCTTTCACTTTTTCACTTTCCGTGCAAAATTCCGGGCTTGCATGATTTCATAATCCTCGCATTTTCGTTGCAAAAAAGTCATATATCTTTAGCAGAAAGTTGAAAAATGTTGTGTTTGCTTCACACAAGAGCAGCCATTTCCCCCTGTTGCCATGGGAACGTTATGAAGTGACGTAATTACGCTACGTGAACATCATCGAAAAGCTGTAAAACAGGAGCACACTTTATTTTTTTATATTTTATTTATTCATTTTTACAGAAGTTGTAGCATATTCCTTTTGTAAAGCTACAGTTTGACTCATCAATGTTTTGTAAGTTTGATGTTTTTATTAAGGTCTGAAATAAAACAAGATGAGAACTTAAATATTCCCAGCACTTTCTGTGATGTAGTATGCTTGCTTATCATAGGAAGTAATAAGAAATGACTCTTTACATTAAGGTAGTAGCCTAGTGAGAACAGGGTGTTGGGGGAATCACTTTTTTTTCTCTTTTTCATCAAACCGCAGTTTTTGCAAGTTCCCGCAATTTCATCGCATAAAATTGCATAAATATCCCGCATATTCCATCGCATTTTTAAAGAAAACGGGCCGCATAATCAAGGATTTTTGCCCGCAACAATCACAAAAAATCTCTGCGTTTTTCTGGAAGGACTGTTAATGATTCAATGACAAATACATTTTTTACTGTCATTTGTCACCACCTGCTGGTGTGACGATGTAGTCAATAATCAAAGTTGCTTTCAAAAGGTAGTTTGCTCTATTTCGATCATTTCCATAGAACTTTTATCACAGTACTTAAGTGATAATATGAATATGTAAGACAGAAATAATGATTCTCTGTGTGGTTGAAGACAGTGTTTGTGAAGCGGTTTCATACCTACACATGACAACTGCTTTCTCTGGGTCAGCAGCAGCGCCACTACAGATTTGAATGTTCCAGTGTGATTTAGTCAAAGGTTTAATAGACATAGCCTAGTCACTGGCATTCAGGAATGAGATCAAGTGGGTGTTTGAATCGAGATTGCGATCAACGATTAATCGTGCAGCTCTACTGGCCCTCCAGGAGCAGGATTGGACACCCCTGGTTTAAACCATGATCCAGCTATTGATTAGTTGCTGTGATTTTTTTTTTCTTTTCTTCTTTATTTACTCCTGCAACAATATCAAGAAAGCTCTTCATTGGCACTGAAATAAATTCCTGTCAAGCTTTTTTGGGGTTTATATAAAGTGCTGATATGGCTCTCAGCCCGCTCTCTCACTTATTATCCTTTTTTTTGTTGTCAGACAGGCACTGTGTTTCTGAATGATTTATTCCTCGAGCGCTCAGCATTCTCAGTGTATGTGTAACTCTGAAATACCAGCCTACCAGCTGAATGGCAGATCCATGTTTGAAAGACCAGTTTCCCATAAGCTTGCAGAAATCACTCGAGCCGCCCACTGCATTCGGCCTGGGATTAGGCTCAGTGGGGACAGATAGGATGTCGGGTGAGACTGTTTTTTTTTTTATATATATGGAGGAAAGCAAGCTCATGGCTATTCTTTGAGTGTCCCGCATCCGTCTGAGGCCGATGCAGGAACAGCATGAAGAGTTTCGCATTATCAACACCCCAGAAAACACATCTGCTTCCTGCCCACAGCCCGTCCTGCTGAAACAGCAAATTGAATTTTGATTGAAACGGTGACAGTGGCAGCTGTGAGTGGCATATTCAGGGAAATCGAATTGAGAGAGGAGAGAGTGATGCTTTACGGCTGCTGGGAGAGAGTCATGCCTTTGCTGCAGATCCAGATGTTAGTTCACTGATAGCTCGTCTGCTGTCTGATTATTTGTCAGTGCTGCTTGTAATTGAAGTTTACCTCGCTACTGCAAAATGCTGTATAACTGTCAGAAGTGTTCTGCCATTTGATCTTGGTTATTTTGTAAAATAATGCTCGTTTATGCATGATATTAACATCCAAGGCTAAGCTATTCTGGTCACAACTGGACCGTTCTTAAAGGGATAGTTCATCCAAAAAAGAAAATTTTGTCATCATATACTCACCCTCATGTTGTTACAAACTGGTATGAATTTTTTTTCTTCTGTTGTTAACACAAAAGAAGATATTTTGAAGAACGCTGGGAACCAGAAAACACTGTAGCCCATTAATATTCATTGTATGGTCAAAAAAAAGTTTCTCAAAATATCTTTTATGTTTCACAGAAGAAAGAACTATCCCTTTAAATACATTTTGTTTTTATAATTTAGCATTTTGTAATAAGCATTTAGTAATAAAGCAAATGTCCATGCAATAAATATCAATACAGAGTTACAGACTGAAAACAATTCACCACAAAGTGCATAGACATGCATCATGATAATACAAAAATAACATTATGCAGTTATGTTATATAAAACCATACTAGTACAATTGATTGGCTAGAAGAGGGATCAATATTTTTAAGCTGCAGCTGGGAAAAAACGCAGACCATTCTGCAGAAAAATTAATTTAAAATGAAATGTTAATAATTGTATGTCTCTTTGTCATTTTTTCTTTAATTTATTGTAATTTGATTTTTTTCTAATTTGAGTAACTTAAACTTATTTTTTCAGTCAGTTGCCAAGGCAACATCTATTGTCTGTTGTCCGAGTTTAAGTTTTTTAGATATCAGCTTTATTAAATTCATAAAAACTATTTTGAATAATTTTAGTTAGCAAAAACAATCATGAAGAAATAATTTTTTTGGTTTATAACATAAAAAAAATGTATAACACATTTTATTTTCCCTTTCCATGATTAATCAAATTTCCATAATATCCCATTTAATAATCAGTAGAATAATGGTTAGTAATACTATTAGTGTGCGATAATTATGTAGATATTCATCTTAAATTGAGGTGTAAATTGAGTCCAAAATGTTTTCCCATTAGCTCAAACCACATTCAGAAGTCATCAGAGACCATCAACTCAAAATTCACACTCAAGCGGTCACAGGAGACGTATGCGTGTTAATACAAGATGTAAATAGCAATATTTTTCACTTCTTGTCCGATCACCTGAGACGAATGTACAAGGTATAATCAGGTCTGTACAATGACACAGATTTTGGGCTTTATTTAGAAATCCTTCCTCTGCCATTGTCCTTCTTTTCTAGCACACTGCTCTTACTGCACACACACGTACACTTAGACCTACTGTACTTGTACTTTACTGCTCTAGTTCTTATTCTATGTCCTCTCTCTTTCTTCCAGCCGCCCAGCCCAGGAGAAATGGAGCAGCGACAGAGAAAGGCCAGCACAAGTTCATCTGAGAATGGAGACAGTGATGGTGATGAACGCAGGAGGGTTGTTGGTGAGCTTGTCCTTTTGATTTTGTTTGGTTCTGTAGCATTCAAGCAATAGTCACATACTAAGCAGCATTGCAACACCATGCTTTATAGTGTGTTTTTACCCCCAAAAAATGACATTTCTGTTGTGTATTCACCTTCATTGTTCTGTAGAACACAAAATAAGATTTACTGTTTTTGTCCTAACAATGAAAGCCAATGGGGTCCAGAACAACATTACACCCCATTGACTTTCATTATATGGACAAAAACACACAAAAAAGAAAGTCCTACAGGGTTGGAACAACATAAAAGTGAGTAAATTTTGACAGAATTCCTTTTTGGCTGAACTGTCCCTTTATATCATAATGCCACTGACCCTATATCCTCTGAATATTATGGTTAAAAATAATCCAAAGTGTAGCTCCAGTAGAACAAACTGTACATCTGATGACCGGAATACTGTTGCCTCAGCACTAAATTGGCACATAAGCCTGCTTGTTTCCTCACAGCTGAGACCTACTTGCAACATTCCCTAATTCAGCGCAAGGACAAACACGGTGACAAAGTAATGCTTCACTGTAGACGCACCTGTTGTGGGTGAACATGCGGTTTGTGTCGCTAGAACGTTTCAGTTGATGTGAAAAATGACCTCAAACAAAAGGCTTGCTTATACCAAACGACTGTCTATATCAGATTGAATTGGTCACACTAGACTTACTCATGTATATTTAAAGGGAAGAATTGCCTTTATGTGATTGCCTTTAAGTCTTCCTTGACTGTAAAGAGTATTTTATTGATAATCCTGCTATAAATGATATTAGGCTATGTTTTTATTCAGAAAGCACATTAATGGACATTTAAAAAAAAAAACAATTATCCAAGGAAAATATTAGTATTTTATTCATCGGCCTACCCTGTATGATATTAGTTTTTAGTGTCTAAGGAAATAAAACAATGCATTGCCAGCCAAAATGCCATAATCGTGACAGTCTTAGATGCGAGCCTTTCCTTTTTGTGATGGATAAGATTCAGAATTGTAAAGATATTTATGCTCATTGTTATGAAATATATTACATTACATCCTGACATTGCATGTTGGTGTGGAAAACAATGCTACTGTTTAATGACTTCATGTTAAAACTTTTGAACTACCTTTCAAAATTTTGGGGTCGGTACATTTTTTTTAAAAGTCGTATGCTTACTAAGTATTATATATATTATTACTATATATATTAGGGATGTCCCGATCAGGTTTTTTTGCCCTCGAGTCCGAGTCCGAGTCATTTGATTTTGAGTATCTACCGATACCGAGTCCTGATCCGATACTTATATAATACATAAAAAAAAAACAATAAAGAAGAGAGAAAAAACAGATCCAGGATGTTCCTTATTTTTGATTTAATTCACCTTATTTTAACATTCAACAACTCTGTTAACAAACAGAGCACTTCTGTGAGGTAGCTTGAACAATCAAGTAATAAATAACATAAAATCTTCACTTTGGACTTTAGTGCAACAGTAAATATAGAAAAAGTCTAATATAAAAACAAATAGCACCTCAACTTAAAATACCCGGCAGGCATGTAAACAAAAAATAAAAATGTTTTAAAAGTGTATAAAAAAAAATAATGAGAATATATATATACATTAGGGGTGTAACAGTTCACAAAATGTGCGGTTCGGTTCGATACAGCAAAAAGAAAAATGGCAGAGAAATTTCCTATTTATTAAAAGAAAAACTATTTTTAAATAAGTTTGAGTTTTCCTACATCTTGAAACTTTCAGGTTTATAAATGGGGATAATCTTTGAAGGATGAACAAATAATGTTTTGGTAATCACATTAAAAATAACATTTAAATATATATTTATATAATATTTGAGTTTTGAAGTGCAACATTAAATCCATGTTCATTCACGGCACAATGTTTCTGGTTCCCACGTCAGCGCTGTACGGTTAATAACGGAGAAATTTGAATGCTTCTCACTAGATCTCGCAGCAATGTTATTTCTTCAGTGGCGAATTCAAATGTTTTCTTCACTGGATCTCTTCGCACAGTGTCGCTTGATCTCGCGCTGCACAGATGTTGCTGGTCCGAACTGATAATGGTCCGTTAAGCACAATATAATGAGTATGAGAAGCGCAGTTTCATTCCGCTTTCATTACGTTTGCCATTTGATGTTGCGCAAGGTTGTGGTGATCGCGCCAGCGCGGATTTTGTCTGCAGGAAAAATGGTCCTAGGAATCGTTCGGTTTGTATGCGTACCGACCCGGAAGCCTCGAACCGAAACGGTTCAATAATTACGAATACATGTACCGTTACACCCCTAATTTACATATATCCGAGTCCTGATCGGGAGGTAACCTCCGATTCCGATCGAGTCTGAAACCACGTGATCGGGGCCGATTTCCGATCGCGTGATCGGATCGGGACATCCCTAATATATATTACTTTGATGCATTTATTTAAAAATAATTGACATAATGTTACAAAATATTTAATGTCACTTTTGATCAATTTAATGCATCTTTGCTGAATACAAGATTTCATTTATTTTAAAAAATCTTACTGACTCCAAACT
Organism: Rhinichthys klamathensis goyatoka; assembly: GCF_029890125.1. NCBI lineage: Eukaryota > Metazoa > Chordata > Actinopteri > Cypriniformes > Leuciscidae > Rhinichthys > Rhinichthys klamathensis. The sequence continues at coordinate 634,109 of NW_026606760.1, forward strand.
TTTGAACGGTAGTGTGTGTTAATATTATGCTACTATTTGCCTCGGGTGTCTCCAAAAGCAGTCTTGTATGACAATGTCAAGTCAATAATCAGTGTTTTCCCATAAAGGTCTCTTTATCTCAGGGCTCATCTGCATCCGGCCTCGGTGTAGCGCTGCAGACGCGTGTACCTCGCTGCTCCTGCCTCTTTATCTGATCTATTGCTCCCTAGTCTCTGGAGCTCATCACTAACAGTCTCACTTCACTAGTTCTCATAGTCCGTGTTATCATCCATAAAATGCTTTCAATCATCCCTTCTGCTGAGCTGTTGCACATCCAAAATCTGCCCGAGCGAAAGCAACACAAGCGTCCTCCAGCCTCCTGACACCTGCACAAGGATACTTTCCCACGTATGAGTCTGATTTTTATAATTTGCCCTAAAAAAACCTAGGCGTACGTCACCTATTAGGAAGCTGTGTTGTTCAGTGGGCAATATGTATAAGGAAAAGCATATGTATATATGTATAATAGGAAAAGCAGTTTTCTAGGAGACCACAGGGTCGCAGCATCTCTCACTTCAACTGTACTTGTACAGCGTGTTGTGATGTCAAAGTCAGTGCAGTAAAGGCATTTGTTACAAAAAGATTTATATTTTAAACTTTCTATTCATCAGATTTCGGAAATTTTTTTTATCACAGTTTCCACAAAAATATTAAGCATCACAACTGTTATCAACTTAAATACTAATAAAAAAAACAACTTTTCTTGAGCACTAGATCGTCATATTAGAATGATTTCTGAAAGATCATGTGACACTGAAGACTGGAGTAATGATGCTGAAAGTGTAGCTTTGCCATCACAGGAATAAATAACATTTTAAAATATATAAAATTGAGGGCTGTATATTAATTTTTTTATTAATCGCACCCTTTTTGTGCTCGACATTAAGAGCGAAGCTGCCGCAGAGATTGAGCTCCATATTGGGAAATGTTACCAGCTGTCTGGAAGCCATTTCACACTGCGACTGCAGCAATTACGCATTTCAAGATCATTTAACAATAATCTTCCCATCATGCATTTTTAAACCTCTGCACTGTTGTGTGCGTGTTGTGATAAGTCATTATTGTAAATGCCTTCGAAAGAAGAGTGAAAACTGCATTGATAAAAGCTTCACTGTTTTTGTTCTCTTTCTTTGGTGCCTGTGTTTGAACTGACAAAAGGATCTGCAGGAAAACAGCAGGTGTTGAGTCACAGGCCCAGTCGTGAGCTCTTTATGATTATTTCATGGGCTTTTATGCTCCCCGGCACTGATTCAGTGCTCAGTTATTGGCTTCTGTTGGTTTGAATGTCACTTGAGATTTGAGAGAATCATCGACTGAATCATTCTTAAATAGAAATGTAAATCAGTCTTTGACTCCAAGCATGGAGTGCGTTTCCCGAACACCACCATACAGACTGATCTCATGAAATGGCGTATGTATGACACGCCAATTCGTATTTTCATTTTTGGCGTGCTATCAACACGCATAATCGCTTTTCAGCGTGTTTATCAACGCCTTTGACTTAACGTTATATTACTGTATTATGTATATATAAATATATGACCTACCCCAACCCCGTCCCTAAACCTACCCGTCACTGGGGTTAATACCATTTATGAGTCTTCTCCTACCATCCTAGGAAAAGAAATATCGCTCCACAGATGTAGATATAGATTTTGCTTTGTTTCGCTCGGACATTTAACGGCGTACACATACACGCGGAATCACTCGGACATTTAATGGCGTAGACATACACGCAAAAGATTTCGGCGTGGACATACACGCGGATAGCTCAAAATGCGTATAGATAACACGCCACTTGAATTGAAAGTGGCGTGTATGTTTACGCAAAGTCATGATGTCATGTTGCACCATAACTCGCTGCTTAACCACAAAGGTACGATGCATCATTGGAGAAACTAGCTTATGGTAGTTTATTATTTGCTTGTTCGAACAGAACAATCTAGGACCATAAATGAAGTGGGCGCCATCCAGTCGAAGCAACAAACCTTGTGAAGAAATAATCCCAACTAGAGAAACCCCCAGCTAAGTACCTAACGGCCATGCGAGCTTCAAAGAGATGAGCCTAGCAAAAGGAAGAATGTTGCCAACGTTATGTAGTTTGTAAAATATGGGTTGGTTCGGAGATGGCACAGCTTGAGCCCCACAAAGATAATGCCAGAGGTTTTTTTTATTCCCAAGACAAAAGATCCAAAACAGACCTTTTTCTTCTTAAAGACCTTTGAATGAACTCCTTTTGCTTTTCCACAGGATTAAATTCCACAGGAAAAACAAAAGAGATGTTTTTTTTTTTTTACATACATATACAATGCATCAAATCATTCCAAACAATGCTAGACGGACTTATAATCAAACATTGTTCAACTGCATAATTCTATATCATGTGTACAACCTATATATGTGAATATTATGCTTAGATCACACATAATTCACGCAATTATTATACATATTGAATGGTTGATTGAAAGGGTGCCTTGTTTGATACCAATGGGTGTGTCTGTTCATAACTCTGAAGATGACTTGAATGAAATCTGTGTAAAATGTATCGTATTCTTATAATAGGAATCATGTCTAAACTGTACTCTCTGCTTAGAACAGGAAGTTAAGGGACCACAGATAACATGTAATTTATGGTGAGAGGAGGAGAAACGGCAATCTCTGAACTAAAGACCGAGTCTAATTGGTCAGAACTCCTCTGAATCTTAAGACACGAACAAAGCATTAGACGAGTAGACGAAGACCCCAGAGCAAGATCAGAGAAAATGGGTTAACAGCTATTGTTCAAGCCATCTAACTACTCTCGTCTCACTTTTCTTTCTTTTACTTAGTTTTATTTTTTTCCGTTGAGTCCCGTGTTCTAAGTTAAGTTTTGCCGCAAAGTTTAGCAACAACCTTTAAATGCCTCAAAACTTCAGCCACGAGAAAGACTCCGTATCCCATTTATCCGCCAACAAGCCAACGTGATTGGCCCCCACGACATCAATCCAGACACGACGAGATAGTTACGGCCCGTTCAAGTAAAAGTAGTGATTCTTTCAAAATTCACTATAAATGAATGAATAATTCACTTTGAGCTAAATTGTCCTGTTTCCCTTACAATACTAACAAGAAACTATGCTTCAAACCACAGGTCGAGAGGTGTAGTTCCAATCACACAACTTTGCGATTCTGTTTGCGAATGTTCGTTGGCGCTATATTCTTGGGAAACACTGAATTGTTGAACTATGCTGGTAAAGACTTAGAATTAGAATTAGTGTCTAATTAAGCTTTTGGGAAGCGCACCCCTGGGCAGTTTGATGGCATGCGTACCGTGCAACAGTAACAGAATACTTGATTTAGAGGACTGTCAGTACTAGCAAAGTGTGGCCAAGAATTGACCCTTCGCAGGGAGCTTGATTGACAGGTGATCTGACCAATCATACTTCGCCATCCGCCATTTTGTCCGACAAAGCAGTCAGGAGAGTTAGTAGATTAACATGGGAGGATTTGAACTTGAAAAACGGAATGTACTGATGCCTTTCTGCGGTTAAAACAACATTCCTTCTTATGTTCATTCATGTTTATTTGGTGCTATAAATGAACTAGAAGGAAGAGATGATCGGATCACGGGCAGCTTTAACTGATGCTCTACAGCGGTCTGTCATGACACATTAAAGAGCCACAAAACGGTATTTATTGTTTAAAGTCGGCATGAAACGGAAGTTGAGATTTCGTCTCAACGGGAATTGATTGGATCGTTGGAGGTTGGGCGTTGCAAACAAAATGGAGGCAGATTTGAATGCCAGTTTACATTCAGTTGTGGAGGATTTCTCTCCACCGGACTCCCCACCGTTACCACTGACAGGTTCTCTGAGAGGCGGTGCACCGATAGCCGCACCCTCATCGGCTCTGGCCGCACCCTTTGGCCATGGCACGTGACCGAAAGAGAAGAGAGGTCGTTTTGAGGGGGGAGGGAAGGGTAATGTATTTGATTAAAGATTATAAGGGTACATGAATTTAAAAAAAATAATGAAGTGCACAGATAAATCATTTATAATAAACACTACAATATTACATATTAAAAGAAGATTTGTCAAATTTGATTTCATGCCGACTTTAAATTTCTTTAAAAAAAATTACCAAATTTGAAAGGTGAGACTTTGTTTAATATCAAAAGTAACCGAAAAGTAACCTGGTCTGTCCTGTCTGTCAGCGTGTTGTCAGTCCGCGATGTATTTTTCACTGCGTGAGAACATGGTGTGTGTGTGTGTGTGTGTGTGTGTGTGTGTGTGTGTGTGTGAGAGCAGCGTAGCTTGTCGGACATAGCGACAGTAACTAAGGGGGGCGGGTCTTTGCGAACGGTCAATTCTGGTGTTCTCCTCCTCGACATTCTTTTTAAAAGAAGTTAGACCCTCTTTATCTTCTTTGTTTATTCATCACTGTGGTTTTATTTTGAATGATGGCAGCTGTCTGAAAACCTTGTCTTAATGTTGTGTAACCCTGAAGCAGGTAGACACGAGGGTAGCTCTGGTTCAGCTCAACCTGAGAGCTCTGGCATCAGAGATGGGAGTCCACGAGCAGGCAGTGCTGTGGCGAGGGCCAGCGGTTCAGACAGCGACAGCAGTGAAGACGACAGTGATGATGGTGTAGTGCACAAAATAAAGAGTAGTGTCACACATATCAAGGTGAGTTACAGTTGTACAGCATTTTCCTAATGTTAAAGGGATAGTTCACCCAAAAATGAAAATTACCCCATGATTTACTCACCATCAAGCCATCCTAGGTGTATATGACATTCTTCTTTCAGAGGAATACAATCGGAATTATATAAAAAAATGTCCTGGCTCTTCCAAGCTTTATAATGGCAGTGAATGGTCGTTTCTGTTTTGAAGTCCATAAAAGTGCATCCATCCATGATAAAAGTGCTCGACACGACTCTGGGGGGTTAATAAAGGCCTTCTGAAGTGAAGCGATGTGTTCGTGTAAGAAATTTGTTTACAGTGCTATACATCAATGACAAGCTGCCCAAAAAAAATGATCGCAGCCTTTGCGATTTCAAAATCGTGATAAGCCAAATCGGTTTCAGTGCGATTACATGGAAATTGCGCAGCCCTACTTTATTAAACACTTCTACTTAAACAGTGCTATCCAATAAAAATGTCTGTGTTTTTGTTTGTTTCAGCGAGCCTCTGACGATGAGAGCAAAAACAGACAAAAAAGCTCCTCACCTGAGAGGTAAAACTTGTGTTATTCTTGATTTAAGAAAATCTATGTACAATTGAGACCTGTCTTAAAAACATTGCTGTTTTTCTCTATTTCAGGGATGAAAAGAGGTCACAGTCAAGATCCCGCTCTAGATCTCGCTCCAGATCTCGCTCTCCTCAAGAACGTTACGGAAGGGGTCGTAGGTGAGGGATCCTGGTGATTTATGTTCTTGACAAATTTGCTGTTGTCTTTTTCGTCCAGATGTAAACAATTGCACCTTTCAGTTATGACATTTTCTCCGCTATCCTCGCATCAGATCCAGGGAGCGTGATCGAGAACGCTATGGCGATCGGGATCGTTACGAGCGGCGCTCCAGCAGAGAGAGGGATTGGGAACACAGGAGGAGGGGAAGGTCAGCCTCCCCAGACAAAAATGATAAACCTCCCACCGAGCAGCCTCCAGTGAAGAAGAGGAAGGAAGCACTGGACCCCATCCTGACCCGCACCGGTGGGGCCTACATCCCACCGGCCAAACTGCGTATGATGCAGGCTCAGATCACTGACAAGAGCAGGTTGGTTTCACTTTTTGTAGATTTACATTTATTTATTTCAAACTGTCCACCGCAATGAATCAATTCAAAACTCTAAAGAGAAATTATTTTATGGAAATTATTTTGAATCAGCGCATAATGAAAAAATGATTTAATACTTTTATTCAGCAAGAAAGCATTAATTTGATCAAAAGTGACAGTAAAGACATTTATAATGTTGCAAAAGATTTCTATTTGAAAAAATGATTTGTTATTTTGGTGTTTATAAATAAATTATTCATTCAATTTCCCTGGTGTTCTTGTGAAAAACAGTGTGGGAGAAAATAGCTAAATGTTTTAATAAAACATTTAACTATTTAAATTTTTGCATCTTTATTTTATTTAATTGGCTTCAAATGCCTAATAATGATCAGCTCTTTAAGCTATTTTTAGAGCAGATAAATTACTAAAGTATTTATTGAATACTGTCAAAAGGCTGAAAAATATAGAAATATAATTTTTAGGTTTATTGCCCAGCTCTAATAAGGAGCGATCATCAGGTAAGATAGGTGGTCTTTGTTGGTCCATCTTGAACTATATTGATTTTGGAGTCTTTTCAGACATTGTGATAAGAATAGATTGTGATTTATTGATGATGGGAAACGCATCCACATGAATTCAATGAAGGGGTCGATTAAATTTCCTCATGCAGGAGAATAGAGGTCACCAGCCAGGAAATATAGAGGTGTCCCTTAGGGATGTGGGATATCTATAGCAGGAGTGGAGTGTGCTTGAGGCCAGACACTGAAAGACAGGTGATCGAGACAATACATCAGAGATCAGTCTCAAGAGCAGCTAAGGGCAGGAGATTAGATGGGGGTGCGGTAGCTGTTCTCCAAGAACACGAGTATGACTCGCAATCAGCGTTTTCCATGCATGCTGTTTCATGCTGAAGTACAGACTGGAGAGCAGACAGCGTTGAGGGTTTTGTCCTGCTATTACAGTTGTGCAAACTGTGACCTTTAAAATGGTCTATTATGGTGCACTAAAGACAAGAATTAGAAATTCAAGATTACCTGCTGTGTTAACAGGCTGAACGTGTCTCCATCAAGAGATACATGGGATCAGTGTAGTTGGTTTTTCATCCATTCTTTTCTTTTTAATTTCACAGTTTGGAGTATCAGAGGATGAGCTGGGAAGCCCTGAAGAAGTCCATCAATGGTCTGATCAACAAAGTGAACGTTTCCAACATTGCCAACATTATTCAAGAGCTGCTGCAGGAGAATATTGTGAGGGGCAGGTAATGACTACTGATTTTGTGCTTTACTGATCTATGACTTTGTTCCTATTGTGCTGTCTACATAGGCAGCGTTTAAAGACGTCATAGGCACAATCCCAGCTTGAAGTCTGTTTCAAAAAGTGGGCAGCATTATGCTACCTCCTAAGATATCTTAATTTGGCCAAATGCTCAATTCCAGCATGCATGTTAGAAGTGCAGTGGACAAAAATGAGCTTTTATGCACCTGTAATCTTTTAGCCCTGATGAAGGACTGTGCGCCGAAACGCATTGGTGAAATAAAGAGTTGTATCTTTTCAGCTCCATTTTCTGACTATTTTGATCTCTCCATTTCATGAGTGTTGGTGGTATATTCCCAAAGCTTCTTTCGCTTTTCTTCCACGCACCTTGTTGATCTTGTAAAGTTGCACCAGAACAACTACAAAACACTGGTGTGTCTCTCTCCAGGGGTCTTCTGGCCAGGTCTACACTTCAGGCCCAGGCTGCCTCTCCCATCTTCACCCATGTGTACTCTGCTGTGGTGGCCATCATCAACTCCAAGTTTCCTCAGATCGGAGAACTTATCCTCAAGAGACTTATCCTCAATTTCCGGAAAGGTTACAGGAGGAATGATAAAGTAAGCATTCAGGAAGCTGGCTGTGGGTTTCTAAATAGAGCTCTGATTTAAATAATGTTCTAATTTTTCTTTAATCTTTTCAGCAACAATGTCTCACAGCGTCCAAGTTCGTGGCTCATCTCATCAACCAGAATGTGGTATGTTCTTCTGGAGCTTTAACAGATTTTTGTTTAGACTGTAGAGTAGGGGTGTTTAAATGTACTTTATTATTGTAATTTTTTTTTGTTCCTAAGGCCCATGAAGTCCTGTGTCTGGAGATGTTAACCCTGCTGTTGGAAAGACCCACTGATGACAGTGTGGAGGTTGCCATCAGCTTTCTAAAAGAGTGTGGTCTCAAATTGACAGAGGTCTCTCCCCGAGGCATCAATGGTACATTCTTAACTATTTTCATTAGTTATCAGTATTGAATGGATGATTTTATCTTACGTTATATCTACACTGTCATGTTTTTTTTCCAGCCATCTTTGAACGTCTGAGGAACATCTTGCATGAGTCAGAGATAGATAAGCGTGTACAGTACATGATTGAGGTGATGTTTGCCATCAGGAAGGATGGGTTTAAGGACCACCCCATCGTCCCAGAAGGGCTTGACCTAGTGGAGGAGGAGGACCAGTTCACGCACATGCTTCCTCTGGAGGACGAATACAACACAGAGGACATCTTAAGTAAGATCAGCCGCACTTATTCATGCCATTTCAGAGTGTTTAAACCTTTTCCATTTCTTCATATAAAGAGTTGGAATGAATGGATGACTGATTTGAGATTTCAGTTAAAACTGGTTTAAGATTTTTAGTTTAGCAGTCTTTTTTGCTAAATATAATTTTATAAATATTGTTTTTGAGATTTCAATAAAGTGCTTTGTCAAATTTACAATTTACAGAATTTTAAAAGTTTCAGCAACCACTGATTTTACATTCCAGTAAACTACTGATTGGATTGGATTTCAAATTAAGGAATTTGAATTCAGTTACTGCCGTTCAAGTTTGGGGTTGGTACGATTTTTAGATTTTAGATAAGTCTCTTATGTTTACCAAGGGTGCATTTATTTTGTAAAAAATACAGAAAAAACAGTAATATTGTGAAATATTATTACAAATTTAAATAACTGTAGTGTAATTTATTTAAAGTGTAACTTCCCTTCAACATCTTTACTTCAGTCTTCAATGTCTCATGATCCTTCAGAAATCGTTCTAATATGCTGATTTGCTTCTCAAGAAACATTTATTATTATTATCAATGTTGAAAACAATTGTGCTACTTAATATTTTTTGTGGAAACCATGAAATATTTTTTTCATGATTCTTTGATGAATAGAAATTTCAAAAGAACAGCATTTATTTGAAATGGAAATCCTTTATAACATTATAAATGTCTTTACTGTCATTCAGTCAATTAAATTCAATTAAATTCAATGCAATTCAAAAGTTCTTACTGACCCCAAACCTTTGAACTGTAGTGTAGTTTTAATTCTTAACTGTGTCAGTCATGATTAAATGGATGCATCAAGTTTTTTTATTTTAATTTCCACTTAAAAAAAAAAAAAAAAAAAGTTTAGCAGCTAATTACCTTGATACGATCCTTATGGATGACTTCCTTCTCTCTAAAGCCACCCACGATGGAACGCATGCTCTCAAACCAGAGGCTGCAGTCCCTGCTCTGTCTGTGTGTAATTGAAGGTTTTGCTCTCTCACTTCTCATATTTAGCCTCTCTGTACTCTGTACTGATGTTTATGGATAAGCATCTTTTCTGAGGCTTCTGAGACAAAGTGCACTAATTGAAAATCCATACTAGCAGGCCTTCGGGGAGCATGAACAGCCATTATCACATTAAGCTCTTTTTATGTAATGCGACTAATACACAGCACATTTTTCTTTATGGGTAATTGCCTCTGATTACATCTCATTGGCACTGACTTAATTGCTGCGAAACGTGTAATTGCAAACAAATGTCTGCTTTACATCAACAATATTCCTTTTACAGATGTCTTCAAGTTGGATCCCAACTTCCTGGAGAACGAGGAGAAGTACAAAGCAATTAAACGGGGTGAGTTAATGACTCGTTAGCTATATGCATATTCCATTCTTCTCATTACCGCCTATTAAAAGAGATGCCCTCTGATGCACCGTCTCTGCGAGCGCATTTGAATTTTAATTGTGTACTAATTGTACAAAGGATGGGAGACAGCCATATGGTACAGGAAGCTGAAATGTTGGCCCTTGATTGCAACTATTGTAGGTGCTTGTTCTCTGATGCGAAGATGATTACTCCGTTTACGGCTTGAGAAGCAAAGCCAATGGAATCCGTCAGCAGTGGAGGAAGTGACAGAACATAGTTATGACCTAAGACGCCAACAGGGGACCTGGGCAAAGACCAGAGTGTGTTTGTGTTACGCTTGTCACTTTTTCCTAAAGTCAAATTCAAATGAATCCCAAGCAGGATGAAATTTTAATTGATAGAGACTTAGACAGCACTGGAGTTCTCTACAGTAATGGAACTTGTCTGGCTCTGTATTAAAGACAAATAAACTGTCACAACTATCGGCATGAAGTCTGGTCTACTTTACAGCTTATTCTGGCCCAGAACCATTCAGTTAGTTAGAAAAAACCAAGGTTATTTTTGTCAAATAAAAATAAAGTTCACAAAAACAAACTATACTGAGGTATAAATGTGCAGTTAGTTTGAATGAAACCTAAACAGAAATGCAGTTTTTTTGGGTTTTTTTTTGGTTTCAATGCCTGATAATCTGATGTAATTCATATCCGTAGGGAATGAATGGAAACTAAATACAAATGAATATAACATATTTTTAAAATTACCAATGAAATTAAAGCCATTTGTGCACCATTAATATTAAAACACAATTGAAATTTAAATAACTCAATTGAAATTGTAAACCTAAATACAAAGTGAAACTAGCAACCCTGCGTCTGACCAACATCTGAAGTTACCAACCACAGTTTGTTGTGTTTTTGTGCATTTAATAATTAAAAACATTTAAAATATTTAAAAAAAAATTTATTTAAAATGTAATTAATCTGTTTTGTTTTCATACCTCAGAAATTCTTGACGAAGGAAGCAGCGATTCTGGCGATGACGCTGGCGGCAGTGGAGATGAAGACGATGAGGAGGAAGATGAAGAGGCGGCAGCTGCAGAAGGTATTCATTTGAAATATTCATGCTTTACTGTATACTTTGAGAAAAATGGGCACAACTGTATTAATATTCAGTGTTACTATATGACTGAGTGGTAGTGGTGCTTTCCTCTCATTGGTCTGAGTTGTTATGCGCGTGCGGGTGTTTGGGGACAATGCTTTGCATTAGTTCCCCTAGATAATCCTGCTCATATGGTCCCTTGGGTCCTTGTGTTGAGGAAAACTGCATAAAACACTATGGTCATCAGGAGACTGCCTGTTCCAGAGTGTAGCACATTGTTTCAGGCATTAAAGGGATCATATCTTTTTTTCTCACTCCCTAAGGTCCACTAACAAAGTTTCTTGCACTTAAAACAGTCATAATTTAGTTTTAGGCCGGAAACATGCTCTACGGAAGAATGCAGATGCTTGGGCAATCTAATGTCCTGTTAAACATTTACATTATTGTGCCAGTAACAAACCTCAGTACGCAAGTGGGTGATGGTTACTTTTAGATGCTATAAACATGTAGACTTCAACAAGATTTTCTGCAAACGGTCATGAAAGTAGCTGATCTGACTAAGAAAACTGACCATATTAAGGCAGGGGGTGTCCACATTTTTGTAAAAAGAGGCTAAATTCGTCATTGTGGACACAATTTTTTATATTTATTTGTTAATTTTCATTAACATAAACTAATTTAATTTTCATTAACAGAAACAATAACATCTGTAAAATTTGAAAGGGTAGAATTTAAATATTCTTACTGAGTTAGAACAATACTCCTATTAAAATTAACAACATTGTTTCTATGGTAGGCCTATCTAGAATGGCTTTATGGTATTTACTGTAGGTATTTAGTAAAACACATTTAGTATAGATACAAAAGCACAAAACTCTCTTATAACAAAAGTTTCTGTTGCCATATGTTTCATTAGCCTACTCCCTTAATATTTAATACATGTCTACATAATAATATAATACAATTTTATATGAATATCCCACATTTCTGCCACTATAACATGTTTACTGTTAGTATTACTACAGTAAATCCATAAATGTGTGTGATTTGTGGACTGTTTTACATGTCAGTGTTGTTCAGAATGTGAGCAGCACTGGTTTCATCTGGCTTTAAACTAGTTTAAATCACCAAGACATTTGTGTTTGTATCAGAGACCTCTGCACACTCGAATGCTCCTCACTGGATCTCACTGCGCTGTTTACTGGTCGCGTGATCGAGATGGTCAGAGAGAAAAGGCATTTGTTCTGAGCTCATGCTGCGCTGTATTTTGGGCTGAGCTAATAAATGGGGTGGCGCATTTAATGTTTCTCATAAGCAACAGAAATGGCAGCGCTTATCAGTTATAAAATTTTGTTTCACTCAGTTTCCGCGTCACCTGGCCTAAAATCTAGTGCTGTCACCTTTTGTTGACTGTGAAACTGCATGATTTGCCACATATAATGTGTTTTGATAGACAAGACGCGGGCCATTTGAAATTTATAATAATTGTATTTTTTTATTAAAGTGCTACAACATTTATTACTTTGAGATGTGTAGTATTTCAGTTTAAATTGACCATGTTGCCCCCCCCCCCCCCCCCAAAAAAATGACTGAGCACCACTCCTCTGTTTTTAGATGCTCCTGAATTTGTCACTTCTGTAGGATGTCTCGTTAATTATAATTTAAGGTCTCAAGTACTCCGTGTCATTGAGGGCAGACAGTGTAAGCTGTGTCTCTCTCTGCTGTTCTTTAGTTTTGCTCTTGTGATCAGATGAGCTTAGCTCTGTTAGTTGCTTCTTCAAAAAAGGCTTTGAGCCTGTGAATTTAAATCACTCTGCAAAGAACAAGTACTATTGACCTCTGGAGGGAGACATATCATATGACAAACTTCAGCCAGACTGTTTTATCTTTACGGCTCTCTTTCCTGTTTTTCTTCTCTTTATTTAGAACAAGAAAAAGTCACCATTTTCGACCAGACAGAGGTGAACTTGGTCGCGTTCCGTCGAACGATTTACCTCGCCATCCAGTCAAGGTGAGTGTGTATGGTGCGTCATGTGATCCAGTGATATTCTGTCGTGTCTTCCTTGCTTCCGTCAGCAGAATGGGAGCAGCTCTAAAAGCCACCAGAAATAGTATGTGCAAAGGCTTGTTTTGGCTGGAATTGAAAAACAACCTACATTTGAGATCCCATGTGCAAGAGTTGAGGCTGTTTTTTCTTGTTTTTTGAGACCAAAGCCCCTGAGGGCCCCAGCATGCAGATTAAATTAATAACGTTTCAGATTAGTTGTTTTTAATTGAATTTTGCTGGCACAGAGCAGCAGAAGTGCCATCACAGATCAGAAATTGCTGTGGTGAAAGACTTCAAAATTAGATATCCTTTGATATCAAGAGTGTTTGAAAATTGTTTAAACAACAATTCAGAGGCTGATTGACGAGAGTAGGAGGAAGGCAGCATGGGTCTATTTCCCTTGGCATCACAGGACCGTTTCACAGTATGACCGTCCTCATAGGCATGGAGCTGGAGTTTATTTAATATATATCTGGATATTGGAATTAGGGTTGTTGATGCATAACATGTCCAATTGTCCATGATCATCAAAAATCAGTTTTTAATATGACTTCAAGGTATTTATTTAGGAATTTCAGTTTTTAATATGAATTTAAGGTATTTAGGAATTTCTTTTGAATAAGGACAAGTGTGTTTTAGTTTCTGTTCACCTTTTTGCCTGTTATGTTTATGCTTACATTTTTACAAGCGCAAATATTCCATGTAGTCTCTCAATTAATTGTTTTAGTTTCAAAGAGTCATTACAATTACAAGAATAATGATTATAAAAGAATTGGCCAAATCTTGTTTAACATAGTTATTGCACAACTATATATTAGGGATGCACGATATAGGATTTTGGCCGATATTCGATATGCCGATATTTTCAAACTAATTTTGCCCGATGCCGATATCGATATATTTGTATTTTTTTTTAAGTGCAAAAAAAGCTTATTAAAGCTTCTATTAATGTTCTCAGTCAAGAGCAGTGAGTGATTTCCTCTGTGTTTTGTTGTTTTATTAACATTAACGGGATAGTTCTCCCAAAAATTTAAATTGTCATCATTTACTCTCTCAAGTTTCTTTCTTCTGTTGAAATTATAAAAGTTATTTGGAAGAATGTGGCTAACCAAACAGTTGCTGTACTCCAGTGACTTCCATAGTATATTTAAGCACAAGAAAGAAATGAATCCAGGTTTGAAACAACATTAGATAGACAGAATTTTTATTTCTGGGTGCAGTATCTCTTTAAAGACAAGCGGCAGAATATTATTACTGTCTCTTTAAGAACTGCACGCGAGTAACGCGACGCGTCTAATATACACGCATTTGACAAGCAGATTTTCTCTGTTTGCTTTCACTTTAGACATAACCAACTTTGTTTATGTAAACCTTGTGTGTATTTGACAGTATCAGCGCAATAAGACTGGAAAGATTAGTCCAGTATGCAGACTCTGTGACAGGCTTTTAGTTCCTGTGAGCGTCGGGTGTAACGCGCTCAGAAAAGCGGATGTTAGAACAGCGCATCAGCACGTGAATGACATGTTTACCTAGCAAGACTTTGACGCACATGCAAACAATGAACTTTTGTGAATTGCAGTGTCCCGTGAGTGTAACTCTACCTCTGCGTTTACATGTGATGTGAATGTACGTCGCGTTGTACAGTATGTTGAGATGAAGGCGCCAGAATTGAACTGATAGAATGCACGATACTATGATTTTTCTTCAAAAGCAGATCGTGGAGACATTTTAATCGTCCACGATCAAAAACCGTGAGACGCGCACCCCTAGTTGGAAGTTTAAGTTGCTGGCGCTCATGCTTCGTTCACGGTCGTCACGTGCGCATAGGAAACACGCCACCCTATCGGCAAGACTCATCGGCAGAAATATTCATATCGGCCGATGCCGATGATGGTCATTTTAAGCTTTTATCGGCCGATACCGATGTTGTCCCGATATCATCGTGCATCCCTACTATATATACATAAAGTATAAATGTAGCAATATTAGTGTTGTCAAAAATGTTGATATTTCAATGCATCAATACTGAAATATCTGAAACGGTTCCAATACTCCTTTTCTGCTGTATCCATACACCTGATACCAGCTTCACGTTCTCACTCTCATAAAGCCGCCTTTCAAACAGCTTGCGCGAACCAAATTGATTTCTTTTTCATGGCTTATTGCACTCAAATACATACAAATTGTCAACTCTTGGCAAGTTTTCAAGTAAACAGTCAGTTTTAGAACGTAAATAGTTGGGAGAAATTGCATGTTGTGTAACAGTATATTGAATCCGTGCATAAGCTCTTAAAGTGACAGCAGCCTAATAAACCTGATGCTGTCGGTCATGTTAATCAAAGAGCAAAAGACAAAGAGAAAATCACTCGCTGCTCTTGACTGAATTACTTTTGTAACTTAAATTGTTAGCATTAACCTGTATTTCATTTTTACAATAAAGACTATCCAGTGTTATTTTACATTTGATTACTATTTCTTACCTGAATACTACTGTTAGACCCACCTGAAAAACTTAAAGCCATGTTTATTTCATTGGTCTCTTCATTCAAGAGCTGCATAATTAATCGTTAAAAGATCACAATCTCACCCATGCAATCTCATTGCTAAATGACAACGATTCGGCTATGTCTATTAAACCTTTGACAAAATCACACTGGAACATTCAGATCTGCGTTCACGCTGCCGCTGATCCAGAGAAAGCGGTTCATATTGTTCATAAATATTCATATTATCACAGAAGTACTGGGAGAAAAGTTTATAATTCTGATATAAACACTGATGTCTACGGTAGCGATCAAAATAGAGCAAATCCTTTTGAAAGTGACTTGGCAATTACATCAAGTGACTTAAAATATATTTGTCATTTGAATCGTTCGTTCAAGAGATTCGTTCAAAAACACTGATTCATCCAGTAATTTATGAAGTATTTATGAGTGAGTCATTAGCCGCGTTTCCACTGTCGGGCCAGTGCTAGGCCAGGGCTTTAAACGGGCCGTGCCGGGCTAATAGCCTCGGGCCAGTAGCACCTGGCCTGCGTTTCCACTGTCGGGCCAGAAGCTCCACAGCGCGTCACTAAAACACGCCCGCAACACGCCTCTCTGGAACGTCACACTAACCCATCATTTCACCAACAAATGGAAGTTTTATCAGAAAACTAATCAGAAAGAAATCACTGGAAACAGCGTGCATCGCAAAACAAACATGATAAAAGCGGCCGTTTGCTGGCATTTTTGTTGTTTACTTGAATATTTAAAACCCAAGCATCGATGTTTTACCACAGGTTTACAATAAAAAGTGATACATTGATCATAATGAATTAATTTATGTCAAAATTGCACATTAGTCACACAGAAATAAATGACGGTTAACGTTAGGTCTATTTCACAAAAGAAAGAGGACACACTTACATTATTCAGTCGAGGCTGTTTCTGTTTATTGGTAGTTACAGGACATATCACATTTAGAAACAATGATAATTTCTACAAATAATGTTATATGCCACCAAAAATACGACCTGAGGAGCGTTAGCACAGTCTCGACTCCCAGCTACAGATATATTTTCAGTCAGAGAAACAGGAAGCTCCCGAAAAAAAGTAGATAGTCCGGTATAAAGAGACTACTAGTATATGTAGGCTACTGACAGATAAAATAAAAACATGATTGCGATAGCCTTTTATGATTGGTCTGACTTCTTCAAGCGTTCACCATGTTTTTTTACTATGCGTATCTTCAAGCGTTTACTATGTTTACTATGGTAATGGTTAGCGCGCATATAGTCTTTTGCATCACGTATAAATATTTCTACCTTATACAGTGATCAGAATCCACATCGGATCACAAACAGAAGGCATTAAAACATGAAAGTGAGTTAAATTATTTTAAAAGTCTTTAATGCTGACAGAATCATTCGGCGCTCCTGTCTCTCGTAATCCCCGCCTCTGTTCGTAACCACTCCTCTAGCCCGAGCTGGCCCGCTTTGGCCCAAGGTATTCGACGGGCCAGAAATCCTGGCCGTTGGCCCCGAGTAAGCCCCGATCAAGCCCCGGAAGTGACAGTGGAAACGCGACTGGCCCTGGCACGCACTAGCACGGCTCGGCCCTGGCCCGGCAGTGGAAACGCAGCTATTGAATCATTTATTTATTTATTCATTTATTCATATATTTACTGAAGTTTAAATAACATCTAGTACAACATCTGACTTCACACTCTCTCCAAATTGTGAGTCTTGACAGGGGATGTTTGTGAAACCAGCCTAATGACCCTTAAGGGAACTTAATGGTTGAAATAAAAAGTTGAATTCAACATGAATATTCATGTATCCTTAGCAGGCACCAGGTCACACTCCGATGCGAGTGTGTTTATGGCCCTGGACTCCCAGGCAGCCTCTCACAGCTTCCCTTTTACACTTCTATTGACCTGAAGCTTTGAAAAATGCTTCCCTCGTGGAGAATGTTTGAAAGTACTAAACCTTTCAGCGCCTCGAGGCTGCCGAGCACTCGTAGGTCAAAGATGCAGCAGAGGCTGTTTCTCTATTAAGATCTTAGCGGTCAAAAAACAGGCTTTGAATGCATACTAGCTTAATTTAACCTGTTTTTTTGTTAAGTCACTCTGTATTTGATCACAGATGTACGGCACCACGTCAAAAATATGCGGCTGTGATGAGGCTTCATTCGTTTAGTTGCTGTATATGTAACACATCTTTAAATATTTTACCGGCTGGGTGTCGACTGGCTTCCCTAATGTCTTTAAACTTGCCCACTGGCAGCTGGATTCACCTCTTAAAACAAACCTGGTGTCTCGCAGCGCTCTACTGCAGCTCACTGCCCTGAGTGCAGAAAGAGAGCAGAGACAAAAAAGAGAGGCACTACAATGGTTCTCACTTTCCCTTTCTACAAACTGCCTTTGAGGTCGGGTTGAAACTGATTTGGCCCACAAATCCCCCACCCGGAGGCGAGGCGGGGCTCGTGTATGGACAGGAAAAAGTATGACCCATCAGGAAATTAGATTAGCCCAGCTATTTTTCTGTTGAAATCAAGTGTATTCGTTTTGTGGCACAACCCTGTGATTCCCATAGTGAGGTTTTCTTTCTTTTTATATAGAGAAGAGAGGAAATGATGGAGAGAGTAGAGAACAACCTCTGTAAGTTTGGCCATTTTAAAAAATGTTATAATCTACCGTTGAAACATTTGGGGTCAGTGAGTTTTTTATTTTATTTTATTTTTGAGAAATTAATACTTTTATTTAACATGGATGCATTAATTTGATCAAAATATTTGATGCTCGGGAAACATTTCTTATTATTATCAATGCTGAAAACAGTTGTGATGTTTAATATTTTTGAGAAAACATACCTTTTTTTAGGATATATTGATGAATAGAAAGTCCTTAGAGCTGCATTGTCATATTTAGGAGGATCTGTTGACGGAAATGCAATATCATATACATAACTATTTTCAGTGGTGTATAAAAAGACCTTACATAATGAACCGTTATGTTTTTATTACCTTAGAATGAGCCATTTCTATCTACATACTAGGGCTGGGCGATAAATCGATTTTATCGATTAACTCGAATGTGTAGTTTATGCGAGTTTACGCCGATTTTTTTGAATGAAAATCGGTTTTCTCTTTAACAACCGCCGACGCGCCAATCTAGGTTTCCGTAGTTCCGACCGGCCTCAGCGCTTGCCATGATAGAGATACACAAACAACATGGCAAATGAACAAGACCGCGGCAGCAGAAGCACACCCGCCGAAAACATTTACAAACTGAATCTGCAGGGCAGCCAACTCTCACGAGTTCACTGTGAGAGACGCAATTGTCACTTTTTACACGCTCTCACGCACACATCCATTTTCTAACGCAGAGAAACATCGCGCAGAAAAGATCAAGAGGACACTGACACCGACAGACTAGACAGAGCAGGTTACTATTGATATGAAACAGATTCTCAGCTCTCAGATTCGGTCAATTTTAATACGAAATTCAAACAATAAACACAGACAGTTTTGGCGCTTGTAAATGTGACGTGAAAGATCGCTGACAGATCTCAGTTCAAGCGGCACATAAACCGATCATCTGTTACTCTTTACTAAGTACTAACTTACCCAAATGTAGCTAATAAAATCGATCGATCAGTGTTTTTCAACCGCGGAAAGATGTCCATAAAACAGCTGGAGAACAACATATGTCACGTAACGTTACATTTACCTCAGGATGCCTTTTAATGACCCATAGCACGCATGTTAGTTGGACTTAAAATAATTGCTATAGAGAGGATTATTTTGCTAAATATGATAACTATATTACACATTTATTATATTTTACCTATATCATTAAAATATTATAACGTTGTTTGTTATTATAAAAAACGCATTGTTTAATTTGAGTTAGTTTTAACCTTTAATAATAATAGCTGACAGGGCTCTCTGTATGTTTACAGCATTAGGTGATTTTTTTTTTGGAGAACAATTAACATAACACATTAACGTATCTACTGTACCTAATATTTATCCAAAGGAATTGATATTGAATCAATATCAGAATCAAAATCACAAAATTTGAAATTTGTGTTAAGCAATAATAAAAACAGTAGCATACCAGTCTTTTTGTACCATGTAAACATTGTGTTTATAGTTAATAAACTTGATACAATTATGTTTAGTTACCAAATAATTTGACAATCACAATAAACTTATTGTGATGCAAGTTTTTTTTTTTTTTTTTTTTACACATCCCCCCAATCCACCCATTTTATGTTATGTTACATTTACACTATTTACAAAGACTGGGCCTGCCCTCTTGTCTTTTTGGCTTCTGATTACACTTTAATCCAGATAATATCCCAGAAGGGAATATCAAAACAAAATAAAGTTAAAACTTGTTTTGAACAATTTCTTTGTCATCTGCAGATTGATTTTAAGTAGGGAGAGAAAAAAAATCGATTTAAATCGTAAATCGGATTTTTTGTGAAAAAATCGGGGATTTTTTTTTTAGGCCATATCGCCCAGCCCTACTACATACTCATACGACATGAGGGTGATCGTGTTGACAGTGTTGTTTGATTCAGTTGTGCGCAGTGTATAGTGCTGTGCTCACTGTGTACTGCTGGACTGTCCTGTCTTTCGGTTGATGTGAATAGGGACTGTGTTGAGTGACATTTATATGGATTTTGTCCTAGGGGCTAACTGTGCACCATGGGACCTGTAGTGTCAAGTCTAGCCATCACGTCTCTCTCTTTTTGGCTGCCCTTGCCCTTTGAAGTGGTCATGGCACAGCATTCAAACAGTAAAGAAGTAGAGCAGAGTAAACTTTATTTAGAACAGAAATAAAATGGTCATAGAGATTCTAGTTTGGTCAGACTTAACCACACTTCCACTCTGTAAACTGAAGCATTTAGCTGAGTTTGTGTCTCATGCTGTTTTGGTTTGTGTACAGGGGAGATAAGTATCTGCGGGCGTCACATGACTGTGTTCATCAGCAGTTTGTGAAACTAACTGATAGATGCAGAATTCTGGCAGAAATGTCTTAAAGAGATGTAAGGCTCGTGACCACTGACAGCATTGAAAGACTTTGATCTAAACAAACACAATTTAATTAAAATGCCAGTATTGAGTCAAACATAATGGGTTTAGCACATACATGACATTTTTATTTTGTTTATTTTCTTGTCATCTTGACTGATGCTTTATAAACAAATGGTCATAAATGAGTTTGATTTCAATTCGATACTGATTCAGTTCTATTTGACTCGATATTGATTAATTTAGAGATACCTCTGGTACAGTGCATGGCCAATTTTATTATACTATATCGAAGGTTAAAATAAACTGATTTGTATACAAACACTTTAATTACACACAAGGAAGTTTTAATACGTTTTTAATTACATAATTGTTTCCACTCCAATTTGTTTTTTGCAATATCAGCATTTAAATGGTGGCTGTCATAACTTGATGGATTCATTAAAACATTAAATATTGAAGAAGAAAAAATGTAATATGGTGCATATACTGTATTTACCTAAATGCTCCTTTCTAGAGTTTATTTTTCTAGCGGACTATCGAGTTTATGGTGACTGAATGGCTTTTCTGAGATAAATGTAACGTGAAATATCGATTACAAGCTTTTTTATTGACGTCTTTCCGCAGTTGAAACACTGATTGAACGATTGTATGAGACTTCGGTCAGTTGTTCTGTATCCTTTAACACCTTTTGACGTTCATTCATGTTTGTTTCATGCTGGAACAAGTAGTAAAGCGGAAGATATGGTCAGTTCACGCATGCTGCCTCTTTGCTTGGTCTAAGGCGGCAACAGCGATCTGTCATGCCACATTAAACAGCACCAAAACTGGAATTTCATAATAAAATGGACAGAATTTGAAATCTGAGACTTTGTTTCACATCCAAAGTAACAACACAGAGCCTAGTGCTATCTATTGGATGGGATGCAGGCTACAATGGTTTTTATTTAATAAACTTAAAACAGCATGAATCGGAAGATCGATTCTTGGGATTTAGGAATTGATATCGGTTCATAAATTGAGAAATCAATCATTTTTAAACCACACACATATATCGATATATTTTTTCTCTATCATCACATTCAGTTTAGACTGCAAATTCACAGCTCAGCTACAATATGTCTTTATTCATGCTGCTACAGATCCAGCAGCTCCACAGTAAACATTGGCCCAAAATGTGTCCAATATGCTTCAAAGCGATAGAATCTTGGGCTGACCTTAAATAAAGTACTGGAGAGCCAACGCAATCCCAGGACAGGCAAAAGGGTCAGCCTGCTTACGATAGAAAGCCTCAATTCTCCTTAGAGTGAACATATTTTGTAATTTCTTTTAGGTTTTAGGGCTGTATTATTATTCTGATCATGGTGTTAACCTTGTTGAACTTCAACAGATGATGCCCCCTGGTGCTGTGATAGTTTTGCTTAATTTTAATCATGTCTGGTTTATTTTTAAAATTACATTTGATTTATTATGTGGAACAGTTGCATGTAATATATTAAAATGATATGCATGTCAATACATTTCATTAGCACATGAGATGCAGAAGGTGACATTTTCATGTTTTTTCTTCACAGCTTGGACTTCGAAGAGTGCGCCCACAAGTTGATAAAAATGGATTTCCCCGATAGCCAGACGGTACGTAAATACTCTGCTGTTCTCTCTAAAATCCTGCAGATCTGTGTTGCTTTCTGTGTCCCTGCACACAGCTGTTTATCGGAAGCTTTTAACTTCATCTAAATATTTGTTTTCAGTCTCAGAGGTAATTTGTGCCTTTGTGGTCACTTGGGAAGCATTTGTCATCTTAATATCCTTGTTTTGCAGTTTCACAGTGGGGAAAAATGGGCTGTTTTGGCTAATGGTAACTGGGTGTTCCCTCCTGTTTTAACTGATCAAATGCCTTTCTCCAGAAATGGCCCGTTTGTGATTGTCATCCTGTTTCACGAATCAAACTGGAATTCAGTGCCAGCAGCTCATAAGTTTGATGGAAAGTCCTGTATTTGTCAGCACATTTGTGGCATAAGTGCCAGTCTAGGGCATGGTTATAAGTTGAAAATTCACAATCATGACACCATGATACCTTTTTTGCATTTTAGTGATTGTGATGGCAGTTTTAGCAATTGCAGCTCTTTCATGGATGTTGGCTTTCTAAAGGTCTCTGTGTGTCTGTTTTTGACTTCAAGGTGGATATTGAGTTTTGCTGTCACTTTTTTTGTTTGTTCACAACTTATACTATACTGTTATACAGCCTAGAGAATATGTAGAGAAAAAAGATAATAGTTTTTTTTCCTGTATGTGTGTATATATATATATAATCGATTATAAGCGCCAAGTTACTTTCAAAAGGTGCATTGTTCTATTTTGATCGCTACCATATACATCAGTGTTTTTGGCCGAACTTTTTTTGTAACACAGAAAAGACTGTTTTTGAAGGACTGTTTCATATCTATACATGACGACTGCTGTGTAAATGGTAAATGGACTGCATTTATATGGCGCTTTCACAGACCCAATGGCCTCCAAAGCGCTATACATATTGCCTCACATTCACCCATTCACTCACTCATTCATACACAGACTGCAGTGTCAGCCATAGATTTGAATGTTCCGGAATGATTTTGTCAAAGGTGTAATAGACACAGGCGAATCTTGTGTGTGTGTGTGTGTGTATATATTATTCCTCTTTATTATTTACTATTTGCTTTTATGTTTTAAAGCTCTCTCTCTATATATGTATGTATATAAGAGAGAGAGCTTTAAAACATAAAAGCAAATAGGTTTAATTGTCCCTCTTTATTATTTACTATTACAAGCTATAATCAAAGAGTGCTTAAATTATCTGAACGTTTTCCAGTCAAGAGCAGTGAGTGATTTTTCTTTTTCGCAGTTTTACTGCTGTTTGATTCTGAATTGATGACATCATAGACAGCGGTAGATCTAATAGGCTGCATTCACACTAATGCACAGATCTATTTTTACATTTCAGATGTTTTATCCTGACTGTTTAATCCCTCAAGACTTAACTGACTGTTTACATTAATCTCGTGTCATAAAAGCATTTTGAGCTGTGCAAGTGCATTTAACTTACATGGAGTTGAGCACAGCCGTGAACGCTCTTCACAAAGGACACCTAAGCATTTGAAAACAGGCTCTGTCAGTGAGTGAGTTTTGTGTATTGAAAATATAGGCCTATTGCATTCCAAACTGAGGATTGATTTTTTTTTTTTTTTCACCCCTAGCTGTAATGGAGCAAAATTATTTTCCATCTGTTTATTGAAAAAAGTTTCATTACAGAACAAATACACTAATATCTATATATCAAATGTCATCAAAAGTCTGATGAATATTGAGATGGGTGTGTTTTTAGCTATATATTCAAGCCCTACTCGGAACACACTGGTTTTCTTGGCTCTCAGCCTGTTAATCAGTCCGTTTGACCTTTTAAGAGAGATGAGGATGATAACCGGATTTGATCCCCTGGGTCCACTCTGCCTTCTTATTCCAAATACGGACTGTCTTGTTTAGCTGGTGCAGTACAGATAAGTCTGTATGTTGTCCCCAGAGCATATATGTAATGTCAACAATGTTCACGGCAGGGATCATTATGTTTTTTTGCCCCTTTTTGAAATGACTTCTCCGCTAAGACGAACTGTATCAAATAAGATGGGATTGTAAAAAGTCCCGAAATAGAATAGAGCCCCCTCACCCCCACCACCACATCTGCTGCTTTTGGCCATTTGAGAAAAGAGCCAGTGAGGTGCACAAGATGGAAACATTGTGTTTGCAGGCCTGAGGGAGATTGTGTAACAGGGGTAGCATCCTACAAATGTCTTCTTTATCGCTTCGCTCCAGCTCTCCTCACAGGCTCAGGAGCAGGTCAGGAGGGGAGAGGCATGTACTCGCTCCCTAGCATACAAACATATGTCAGCTGTGTTGTGGGTGACATCCCTACATCCACCTACTATCATCTCCACATAAATCTGGGATGTCTTTGGCTGAAAAATAAGGATTTTTTTTTTCGGTTGGTGCCAGTAGTTCAGTTTTGCACTTCCCTTGCCAATATTTTGCAACTTGCTCCACATCAAAAAGTTGTACATTTATTTATATAAATAAGTTACAAATATTTTTTATTTACAAATTTATACAATTGTGTGTATGTATGTGTGTGTATATATATATATATATACACACACACACACACACACACACTGAACAAAATTATAAACACAACACTTTTATTTTTGCCCCCATTTTCTAAGTACACAAAAGTCCTATTTCTCTTAAATATTGTTCACAAATCTGTCTAAATCTGTGTTAGTGAGCACTTCTCCTTTGCCGAGATAATCCATCCACCTCACAGGTGTGGCATATCAAGATGCTGATTAGACAGCATGATTATTGCACAGGTGTGCCTTAGGCTGGCCACAATAAAAGGCCACTCTAAAATGTGCAGTTTTATCACACAGCACAATGCCACAGATGTCGCAAGTTTTGAGGGAGCGTGCAATTGGCATGCTGACTGCAGCAATGTCCACCAGAGCTTTTGCCCGTGAATTGAATGTTAATTTCACTACCATAAGCCGTCTCCAAAGGCGTTGAATTTGGCAGTACATCCAACCGGCCTCACAACCTGCAGACCACGTGTAACCACACCAGCCCAGGACCTCCACATTCAGCATCTTGGCCTCCAAGATAGGGATGGCTCGATACCACAATTTTGGCTTCGGTACGATACCAGAACCTAATACCTCGGTATCGATACTAAATCGATACCAAAGGTTAAAAAAAACAGTCTCAAAATTTAAGTGACACTTAAAAAACACTGCTTGAAATTCTCCACTACCAAATGTGCAAAGAAAATGTATCAAATTGTAAAAAAAAAAAAAAAAAATTCAGTCAGGGAACATACAGTAGGTTAAATTTTGATTTAGAAAAAAAAAACTGAAATTATACAATTAAAATAGGTTAATATCTATAATAATAGATTCACATATAATAATAATAATAGAATAATGAAATGACATGTAAACCATTAGCTGTCATGCATCAACAGAGATTTATCAACATTTATTGCATTTATTCATCTTGGTTTGGTTACTGTTTGGGTTCATATTAGTTTAACGCATTGCATAAAGTAATGTTAACATGCTAAAAACATGTATTAGTAAATTAAATTTTCTAGGTTATTTAATTACTGATTGATATAGATTAATAAATGCTATATTACTGTTAGGTCAGGTTACCTAATGAATGTTGACAAATGTAGCTTAATTGTAATATTAATATTCATATTACTACTATTACTCTCTTCCTCTCTCGGCTTATTGCTCTAGGGGTCGCCACAGCGGCACTAATATGCCAATCATTTTACTATCACTAATACTAAAATTAATATTATTCACATTTTTATTCTTTATTCATTCAAATTCAATTAATATATGTTTGTTTGAAAGTGCAAAAATGATGAGACTAATCTTAATTGGTTCTAGTGTGTCATGCAAGCAGATTTGAGCCTTCGTGTTTACCGTATCATATATGATAAGCTCTTATGTATGTGCGCTGTTCAATGTTCAATAAAAGTCTAAATTAAATCAGTTGAATAATGGACTAACCTGTCGATCTCTGGACTCTCTGAACAAGTCAAGATGAGCAACGGATAAGTCAAGTGCTTCGGCAGATTTGATGTGTTGCCTCCCCATTAGCAGAGTGGTGAATTGAGATCTGTTTCTTTACTTTTCTCATTACTTTTGTTGGCAAAGTAATGCTTTATTTCACTCATACTGCTCTCTCTATTTATTAATTTCGGGCGTGTAGAAATTCGAATGAGCTTCGTTTGATCCATCGTGTTCCTCTGTTGACACCGTTTGCCGGTTTCGCGTGACCCGCGTCAGTTTAGGTAGCGCCCTGCCGCCTAGCGGTGAACTTCGAAACAGCAGCGCATCAAATACCGAATTGAACAAAATTATGATATTGTACCGTTTGAAATAAAATATATACCGGTATTTTTGCAGTACCGGTATACCGCGCATCCCTACTCCAAGATCGTCTGAGACCAGCCACCCAGACAGCTGCTGCAACCATCGGTTTGCATAACCAAACAATTTTACGAACACAGGTGCATTTTATTGATGGCATTTTGAATGCACAGAGATACCGTAACGAGATACTGAGGCCCATTGTTGTGCCATTCATCCACGACCATCACCTCATGTTGCAGCATGATAATGCACGGCCCCATGTTGCAAGGATCTGTACACAATTCCTGGAAGCTGAAAACATCCCAGTTCTTGCATGGCCAGCATACTCACCGGATATGTCACCCATTGAGCATTTTTGGGATGCTCTGGATCGGCGTATACGACAGCGTGTATATCCAGCAACTTGCACATCCATTGAAGAGGAGTGGACCAACATTCCACAGGCCACAATCAACAACCTGATCAACTCTATGCAAAGGAGACGTGTTTTACTGCGTGAGGCAAATGGTGGTCACACCAGATACTGACTGGTTTTCGGACCCCCCCCCCCAAATACAGTAAAAACTGCACATTTTAGAGTGGCCTTTTATTGTGGCCAGCCTAAGGCACACCTGTGCAATAATCATTATGTCTAATCAGCATCTTGATATGCCACACCTGTGAGGTGGATGGATTATCGGCAAAAGAGAAGTGCTCACTAACACAGATTTAGACAGATTTGTGAACAATATTTGAGAGAAATAGGCCTTTTGTGTACATAGAAAAAGTCTTAGATCTTTGAGTTCAGCTCATGAAAAATGGGGGCAAAAACAAAAGTGTTGCGTTTATAATTTTGTTCTGTGTGTATGTGTATATATATATATATATATATATATATATATATATATATATATATATATATAATTCACATTTATATTTACAACTATATATTCTCTTTTATATTTATGAAAGGGAAAAAGTGAAACTGACATGGCTTGAAGGCCAAGTATGGCAACCCATACTTGGAATTTTTCCTCTGCATTTAACCCATCTAAGTTAGTGCACACACATTAGGAGCAGTAATATAATTTATATTATATTTAGACTTTATAAATTTGGCATGAACACTTCCATATATTTATTCCATATATTTATTTATTGACTTAATAGCTTACATTCAACATTATAAGCACAATAAACTAGTCTTGTCAATTAGTATGATTTGCTTTTTGTATGGAGAAACCAGGGACAATTAAAGGGATACTCCACCCAAAAATGAAAATTCTGTCATAATTTACTCACCCTCAAGTTGTTGCAAACCTGTATGAGTTTCTTTCTTCTGTTGAACACAAAGGAAGACATTTTGAAGAACGATTGGAACTTTGGCACCATTGACTTCCATAGTATTTTTTTTTTCTACTATGGAAGTCAATGGTGCCAAACAACTGTTTGGTTCCAATCGTTCTTCAAAATATCTTCCTTTGTGTTCAGCAGAAGAAAGAAACTCATACAGGTTTGCAACAACTTGAGGGTGAGTAAATTATGACAGAATTTTCATTTTTGGGTGGAGTATCCCTTTAAGGGGAAAAAAAACATTCAGTTGAAATTGGTGATGTAAGAATTGTAGATGCTTAATATATGTAGGTATTGTTATTAGTTTTTAATGTTTATACATTTATATTCAGATTTGTATTCATACTATATAATTCTTATTTGACCGTTTTTTCAGTTTATATGTTATTTACGTATATATACATAAGATATTTTTGTTGTTGGTTTTTGTACATTGTTTACACAGAAATAAAACATTAAGCAAATATACAATGCTGTTTCATTGAGCTGATAATGGAGCCTTTAAGTGATTTAAATAAAAAAACGATATAAATGATTACCTCATTGCAAGGAAGTGCTCGTGTTTGCCAGTTTGTTGGTGGTGAGTCGTTCTCAGATCTCTCTCTGAAGCCAGAACTGGCAGAACATGGCTCAGATCCAGACCTACCACCGTCCTCTG
Organism: Rhinichthys klamathensis goyatoka; assembly: GCF_029890125.1. Taxonomy (NCBI): domain Eukaryota; kingdom Metazoa; phylum Chordata; class Actinopteri; order Cypriniformes; family Leuciscidae; genus Rhinichthys; species Rhinichthys klamathensis. Next base: position 662,463 of record NW_026606760.1, read on the forward strand.
CGTCATCACACACACACACACACACACACACACACACACACACACACACACACACACACACACACACACACACACACACACACACACACACACACACACACACACACACACACACACCTGAGCCTGCCTCAAACCCCCCAATCTCTCTGCAACATGAGGAAACACGTCAACTACTCTGGTTTCCTTAACAGCACTGTTTGATAAATAAGTTATTATTGGAACTAGACATCTGAAACTGGTAATCTGAAAGCTTGACGTTCATCCAATTAAGTGTACACTTTATAGGCGTCTCAATGGCATTAACATATAATGGAACATAAAACGTAAAATGTCAGCCTGTTTTTTTTGTCGTATGATTGATGTACTGTGGTGTACCGCAAACGCTGTCCCTCATTTGGAGCTCCTTTTAACATTGCGGTATGCGCTGTGTTTCTTTCACACATATGGGTTCACGTCCTTGGAACCCACTGCGTTTTCTCCCTCCTGAGTTGTCGTACCAGAATAAACTGTCCTTGAGTCTTTGGTTATTGCTGTTTCTGCCTAGTGATCTGGCTTTGCTCCTAAATGCAGGGTTCCCACAGTCATCAAGAAAAACCTGGAAATATAAGGGAATTTTAAAACTGTTTTCCAGGCCTGCAAAAAGCATGGGCATGGAAATGTATGGAGTAAATATACTTTTTTTTGGGAGGTAGTTTTCTGGACTTTGTTTTAAAATATTGTACAGCTGTGCAAATCATTCTTTTGAGTCAGTTGAACTGGTCCATCTGAAAGACTAATTAGTGATTTTGAATGTTTTTTTTTTTTTTTTATTTTTTTTTATTAATTGATGTAAGAAACTCTGTTAAGCAAAATGCCCCATTTGTCCAACCTTCATAGCTGTAATTCCATTTGTGGTAAGAACTGTTCTGTCTTACGAAAATCCCTCTTGATGAGGTCATTAGCTTTTGCGTGTTTAAAGGTTGCTATAAAAAGGTGGAATGTTGCTTTAAATTCCGTACAGCTGCTGCTGATTGGCAGGTGTTTCTGTTAGGGTGGAGATTTGTTTATAGTCTGCAGCAAGAAGTCTACCACGTGTTTGGTTTCCAGTTTCCACACAAGACATTAAGAACAGCATTACAGAGCCAAAGACCAACATAGAACTTATTTGGAATTGGAACTTCCATCATTCCCAAAGTTCTACACATCCTTTGCCACTTGTGCATTTAATAACGGTTTGTCCAATTTGTTAGTTGTATGCTTCAGTTATCAATGAGAGTGTATAGTACCCCCAGTTTCATTTAACATATATACAATGTTTTATATTTGCAAAAGTGAAATATTACAATTACGCTTGAAATAACTGTTTACTATTTGAATATATTGTAAAATGTCATTTATTCCTGTGATGGAAAGCTGAATTTTCAGCAACATTACTCCAGTCTTCAGTGTCACATGATCCCTCAGAAATCATAAATTCATTGACATTATAACGTGGATTTGGCTTTTTTTTTTATTACCAATGTTGAAAACAGCTGTGCTGCTTAATTTTGTGGAAACCATGATGTTTTTTCAGTAGTCTTTAATTAATAAAAAGGTCAAAAGAACAGCATTTATTTGAAATAGATTTATTTTGTAACGTAAATGTCTTTACTGTCACCTTCGATCAATTTAAATCTTACTGATACTGACCCATTACTTTTAAACAGTAGTGTATGTCTTTCCAGTTAACTTTTAGAAAACATGGGTTGTAAAAACTAGGAAGGCTCATCATTATTCACATCACATTAAATATGCTGTCTACTCTGACTGAGGTCCATGAAGCTGAGATGATTCACAGTTATGCAGCCTTCAGTTTATAGGGATCATTTAATACTTCACCCTCGGAAAAGTGAAGGGCAAAGCATGGCATGTGAAAATATAAATGTTTTAACTTGCTGTGTTGATGTTTGCATTGAAATGTCAGTGCAGAAAAGATTGATAACATTAAAGCCAGTCTCATCATTTCTGTGTCGACACATCAAAGTTTCCCCTTCAAAAGAGGATTGTAAAAATTTTCATAGTGCAGACTTTCGACGAGGTTCATGTGAAAATTAGCAAAGGCAATGACAATTGATGCGGAGCAGCCGCTGTCTGGCAGTGGAGTTGATGGCGCGATTATTAGTCTTGTGAGCAATAAACACATCACAAGTGCGGAATGAATCATGGGACTTCACAGATGGCCTGTTCATTATTCAGCCACATTTCTGCCTCCGCCCGCCTCGGCCACATGGAGTACAAACTTATGGATTGAGTGCATCGAGCTGAATCACAACTGCATTCAGTTAGCAGAAAGATAATTCGGCTGCATGAGACGCTAATCGAATGATGATTTATTTCAAAAGCTTCTGCTGCCTTTGCCTTTGTCACTGAGCGAGAAAGCATTAAGTGCAGATAGGGGATATGGATGACCTTTCATTTTGTTTACTTGGGGCGTCTTGTATGTATAACTAGCTTTCCTTTGTGGTCTGTTTTCATTTAGTATAATTGCCTCTGATTATCTCTAGATTAAGAAATTTAAGTCTTTTTTTTTATCAGAACAATGTTGAGTCTCATCATGCTCATGAGAGAACTCAATTCTATACACTTTACACTAAGGTCTCATTAGTTAACGTTAGTTAATGCATTACCATTAACTCACAATGAGCAATACATTTCAACAGTATCTTTGTTAATGTTAGTTAATAAAAATTGTTCTTTGTTAGTTAATGTTAAATCAGGTCCATCAATTAAAATGAACCACGTTAGATTTTAATAATTTATCATTAAAAGGTAATAAATGCTTACTGGCGTTGGCTGTTGCTAACTATTTAAATCTTTCGGGTTTGGCGTTTCGTGTCACAAATCCAGTGGTGCTGGTAGTGACGATTCTCTCTGACCAATCAGAGATCTGCAGTCTTTTCACATAACATTTTAGTATCGGTACGGCTCGCTTGGAACCTCAACCGAGGTGGAACTAAAAAAAGTACCAGGTACTGTACACACTGTACTATTTTCAATACCACACCAAAAGGTAATAACATGCAGCTGCAAAGCAGAAAGAAGCTACAAAGCAGCTTTCTTTGAATTTTTTTTTTTTTTTTTTGCAAATATGCATGAGTATTTGAAAGAAGTCGTGGGTACCAAATTGAACTGTGACTACCATTGGGAAAACTGGTATCATATTTGTTTTTTCTTGTTGGATCGACATGGTACCAGTGTGCCTGTGCTTTTGACATCTTAATGAGATTGCATGACATCTTCATACAGCACGTGTATATTTCACACCCAATACGGGGGTAATGAAAAACACATTTCTCTTGCACAGTGCTTTTCACCTGAACTTTCACTCATTGGTGTTATTGATTGAATGCTCCAGCTTGTTCTTTACACGGCAGATCTTCAGCATGACTTTCTTCGCCTGTCCCACAGACGTAGATGCGTAAAACTCGGGCCGTACTCTTCCACGCAGAAAGAAGGTCTTCATGCTGACCCCACTGCACTTAGGGAATGCTGCTTTGCATCTGATCGAGTTCACTCAATGTCCCACATGTGCCAGCTGTTTTTTTTTTTTTTTTTTTTTTTTTTTTAGGTTTCAGTTAGGTTTTAGCAAGAGAAGTGATAAGTTTTTTTGTTGTTGTTGCTCTCTATATAGAAGTTTTATTGTGTTGTGGATATACTGGAGGTAAGTGGTTATTGATTGTCTGGATGTGAGTCTGGGTTTCAGTCCTTGTGCTGTTTGTTCGATCTGACCGCTGCCAATTTTTCTTCTGGGGAAATGAAATAGGCTGGTGTGGTTTTGAAGTTACTTCATATGGTTAAAGCCCTTCATTTGTTTCTTTATGTTCTTCATGTTCTGCAGCTTTAATAAAAGTTAATGGCATTTCATCATTTCTTTTCCATCAGTCTTTGCAGAGCAGATGGCTGGTCATCTGTGGCAACAGTCTTGCTGTGCACGAATGCAGATTTCACGGACGCTCTCCTGCGCTCTCTTCATCTCATATCGCTCTTCAAAAATGTCTAGTCTGCCCTGAGGGAAAAGCTGCTATCAGCTTCGTGTCAATCACAATCCGTCCGTCATTCTGTAGTTCCTCTAGCTATAATGTATCCAAGCAGTGAAAGCAGAGTGGAGTGAGAGGAGATGTTGCACTTACAGTGAGGGTATGCAGGAGCTCGACTGGGCCGCAGGTGCAAAGAGGGAAGGAAATGGCTGTTTTGACCATGTAATACATCTGGTTTGCTGTGTAGGTAGGATCGCCGCAAAGGGTCACTATGGGATTCCGACCCTTCGGTAGGGGTGGGCGCTATACCGGTATGAACGTGAATACCGGTATTATGTTGTGCCATGATATGGATTTTGCGATACCGAGGATACCGTATTCATAAATTCAAATTTTGCAGTTATATTGTTTTGTTCAATTTGGTACTCTTTACAACTGTTAACACTAATGACGATACAGAATCGAATACGCTGTTTAAGGAAGTGGCTGATTTGGCGCTTCATACGCGTGAAGTTGCTGAGGCGATTAACCGCTGTCCTGTGACGCGTTCAATGAAGGACCGTAACGTAGAACACATCGCTAGTGCTAAGCGGCTGTTCATAAAGGATGCATATTTTGCAGTGGAATGGGAAATAACAAGGTAATAAAACGCAAGTTTGACTTTTAACTTGAGCGCTGCATTTTTAGAATGCCGTTCCATTTGCGAGACGCGGGTGCAACACCAAAACAAGTTCCTCAAACACAAAAAAACGTTAAAGTTCCAGGCTACTGTATGTTTGAGATGTCATGTTTTCATGAAGGTTGAAAGGCTGAAAGCTGCTATTATTATCTTTGTTTTTACAAAACATTTACTGCTAATAATATTATCCACGTGGAGACATTTCCCCGCAATGTAACGTTAGGCTATGAATAACAGGACACGACACAGACATGAGCGCGCGCATACGTACACGACACACACATAAGCGCGCGCATTCACACACACTGGTCCACTATCTTTGTGGGGACTCTCCATAGACGTAATGGGTTTTATACTGTACAAACTGTAGGCCTTTACTCTGTCTCCTTACACTAATGAATTATTTTGTATGAAAATGTTCATTGTTTTTTTCTTGTATACTTTTAAGTTCTATTTATTTGGTGCTTTGTTCAATCTCAACCCATTATTTTATTTTTATTATTAAGATGTCTGCACAAGAGTTAACTGTAATCTGTGCAAATATTAAACTTAAATGAAACGTCTCGCTTTGGTCTACACTGGAAGTGTTCTGCTTGCTCTGCTAAAGCTAAACTATTATTACTAAAGCTGAAACTAAATAAAATAAAAACTATATAGAAATGTGTTTGCAAAATAAAAACTAACAAAACCATTCATGAAACTAGCTAAAACTAAACTGAAATTTAAAGCAAAATTGAAAACGATATTAAAATAAAAACTAATTTAAAAAAGCAAAACTATAACAACAGATATTCCCGGAGACAGAGCACACCCGAAGACGGCTCTCACTCTAAAATCAATAAAGTCTTCATTCGCTGCCGGTTCTCATTATGACAAGACGAGCAAAAAGTGGAAAGACATAACAAGTGCATTCAGGCCTACCTCATGTTGCACGTTTGCACTTTTTGAGAAAAAAAATGGCACAATAAAAAAACACATTTCAGGTCTATGTCCAATGAAATGCCTCACCTTTTTCTAGTTATCTAGTGTTAAACTACATATTTTGCCTGTAATTTAACTAAGGTGTACTAAAATGTGATTCCAATTTTTTTTTTTTCATATCGCGATATAATATCGATATCGTCCGGACAGTGAAAAATATCGTGATATGAATTTTTGCTCATATCGCCCACCCCTACCCTTCGGGCTGAAAAGATTTACCTGACATCTCCCTTGATAGAATCTCTCATCGTTTTTCTGCTTGAGGCAATGGGGATGATGCTAATGAGGGAATCAGGGAGTGATTAACCAATGACGAAACCTGGATTTGTGCTCCTGCTTGGTCTGCTGCGCCGTAATGCTGCCAGTGTCATAGAGCAGTTTAATTAACAGGGATTTCCCTGTTCATACATGAAGAATAGGTATTAGCTGAGTCAGAGAACCGTAGTCAGACTTCTAGAACTGGAAGCTTTGCTGACAGACAACTGTATTACCAATTTCTGAGATGCTCAACTGGTTTCAACATTGATGATAATATGAAATGTTTCTTTAATTGCAAATTAGCATATTAGAATTATTTCTGAAGTCTGGAGTAATGGTGCTGAAAGTTCAGCTTTGCCTTTATTTTTACTGTTTCTATTGTATTAAATCAAATAAATGCTGCCTTTTGTGAGCATAAGAGACTTTTTTGAAAAACTTATTCTTTTCTTTTTTTTATCTTACTGATCCCAAACTTTTGACCAAATTATTATTATTTTATTTTTTGTGTGTGTGCAGAATATCTAGAGTGATCTGCCATGTAACAAATATAAATGGGGTCTCTGTCAAGGTCCAAAAATGACTAAATGCAACCTAATAGTGCAAAAAAAAAAAATCAAAGTCTTCTGATATTCACGTCATTATTTTACAAAAAAAAAAAAATCATCCCCTTCACTGTTGTTCACAATCACGTTCACGTTTCTGGAAAGTGACTGAACTTTTCCTTTACTCCTGATATTGCTTGAAAGAGAGAAAAGATTTCTGATCAGTAATCGAGCACAGCCTGTAAGATTTCAGCTCCCTGAAATATATATATGAGAGACTAGTGCCGTAGGGCTGAGCCACCTTTCTGCTCCGCACTTGCTCTCAAACTGTCCTGTGATCAGAGCACCTTACCGTCACACCTGGCACATTTGGCTCTCTGCCTGCAGGCACCTGTTAGAAGAGTCAGAAATGATCTCATCAGGGCTTAATGCCATCTCTCCACTGGACCTCAAGTGCTCAGTACTTTATCTGCTTCAACACTGTTCTTGATATCCAGCGCTGGTTTCTTTTGCAGGTGATTTTTAAGACCTCTTAAAATGTTCAACTCTAATTTGGTGCCAGACTGCTGCCTGCATTATTGTTTAATTTGTAAATTGATCACAAGCAGGCCTTTCTTCCTCATAATCCTGAGCTCCCTGGTGAATATATTAGGTAGATCATGAAATCAATAAGCTTATGGAGTGTTATTATATAGGGTATAAGTAGAGAAGTGCTGCAGCTCATGCAGTAAGATGAGATGTTACACCTACTGTGTGTGAGGGGCCGTGGAGCTCAGCTGAGCCGCAGGTGTGAAGCTCGAAAAGCTAAATGGCTTTTTGGAGCATAGAATCCTTCCTGTGTCCTGTGAGGGAAGGAATGAGCATCTGTAGGTAGGTTCACATCCAGTCCAGGCATGAGGAAGGGCTCGCTAAGTGACTTCAGAGAATTACCTGACATCACCTCAATTGAATCTCTCCACTATAGGTTTTCTTTGCATGCCCCCAGTCACTGCAGACTTTTTGAAGTTTCTGCCCTAAATGTTTGAAACAACCTTAAATACTGTGTGTGTGTGTACCTTGGAAAAGATGTTTAAAGTGCCTAAAAGTTCTCACAGTACTGTAAGTTTGCAGGTAGGATTAGATGTTCCAAGCATCTTGAACTTGCCACAGTTAGGCTGTTGATTGGCTCATATGTACTACTGTTCAAAGTAGTTTTTGCTTCAAGTCTCTTATGCTCACCAAGGCTGCCTTTTTTGGATCAAAAATACAATAAAACAGTAACATTGTAATTGTAAAAGACATTACTTCAATCTTGTGTGTCACATGATCCTTCAAAATCATTCTAATATGCTGATTTGATGCTCATGAAACATTTCTTATTATTATCATTGTTTACATGCACCCTCATAATGCGATTATAATGCTATTTTGGCAATATTGCGGTTAAACTGTACCTGTACATGTTAACGCAATACTTAACGCAATTAAAGTACGCAATTCATTTGATTAATCTCATAATCGTATAGTAACCATACTCATATTATATGCTGATTTTAAACGCAATAAACAGGCACGTTAACACCTCAATCACATTATGTGGTAATAATGCGATTGAGATGTTGACATGCCTTTTTATTTCGGACCAAAATGCGGATGTGCTCGGATGTACACGGATGCCACAGCTTCATGAATGATCTTGAATGACATTATTCTGAAGTTTTCATCATTTCTTTGAAATAGTGCAGGCATTTGTAATGTATGTTACAAAATATTTCTGTCACTTTTAATCAATTTAGTGTGTCCTTGCTGAATAAAAGTATTACGGTAATTAAAAAAAGAATTACCATGCTGGCATGGGATATATGGTATAAGCAGGGTAATCGCATCTGGTGTACATTTAAAGAAGAACCACCTGACGTTAATTAATTCTTATATACAGCCATTCAAAACCCAAGTGTCAACCATGTAGCTGAAAGCGATCACCAATAGAATCATTCTGGTTTGGTGCGGGGATTCATGCAGATATCGGATACGAGTCGTGTCTTATGTGAATGTAAAAAAAGAAAAAGAAAATGGTTCAGATCTGTGCATTATGCACATATTTCCCAGTTCACAAAACATTTAATTATTAATCCGTATCTCAAGTGCTCAACACTTCATGCGCCTGGATTGAAGTCCACTGTTTCAGGTATCCAGCTCACTGAAGGAAAGAGCCTTGAGATTTTACAAGAACTGTTTTTAGATCATCACATCTAATGCGGTCAGGTATCATTTGTTAAATTGATCATGTTGCTCTGTCTGTCTCAAAATCCTAGGCACCTTGGTGAAGATATGAGGGTATGAAATCAATAGACATTAGTGAAGAAGTGCTGGGAATGGATGATCAGCTCCACACCTTCACTTTGTTTCTTTAAAGTGTGAAACTGATTCTCAGTGTGGTTTTGAGATTTTTTTTTCTTATGTGCATCTGTTTCTCTTCACAGAAAGAGCTGTGCAACATGATCCTGGACTGTTGTGCCCAGCAAAGAACATACGAGAAGTTCTTTGGTCTCCTAGCTGGGGTGAGCCTGTCTTTTCCCCTGTCACTGTTATGCTGTGTTCACGGCATGTTGAAATGACCATAATTAAAATATTAAACATTTTTTTATTTATTATTTAAAATTTTACTCTTTAAGTTAAGATGACACTTTAAAACGAATTTTTTTATTTCATTTTGTTTTATTAAAAACGTTTTATTTTTTAAAATACTCGCGTATTCAATTGTTTTTATTTTTATTTTATTGTTTAGTATTTATTTATAAATTTTATTTAGATTAGAGTTTGTATGGCAATTTAATTATAAGGTGAAACCTTTTTATTTAGTTTTTTTATTGCAGGTTCATTTTTAAATGATTTATTGGTTTGTTTGTTTTGATTTTGTTAAAGGGATAGTTCACCCAAAAAGGACATTTCTGTCAGTAATTACTCACCCTCATGTCGTTCCAAACCAGCAAGACCTTTCACCTTCGGAACACAAATTAAGATATTTTTGATGAAATCCGAGAGGTTTCTGAACCAGCCATAGGCAGCAACGTCATTGCAACTTTTAAGGCCCAGAAAAGTAGTAAAGACATCGTTAAAATAGTCCATGTGACTACAGTGGTTCAACCTTAATTTTATGAAGCGACGAGAATACTTTTTGTGCTCAAAAAACAAACAAAAAATAACGACTTTATTCAACAATTTCTTCTATTCTGTGTCAGTCTCCTATGCTGATCACATAGTAAACACAGTGCAGCGCTTCTGGGTTCTACGTCAGAACGCCGGCTCATTATTGGCCAACGCTGTTCACGTGAGCATGCGTGTGATGCTGATGCAGGAGCTGGCGTTCTGACGTAACCTGCCTATGGCTGGTTTAGAAACACCTCGGATTTCATCAAAAATATCTTAATTTGTGTTCCGAAGGTGAACGACATGAGGGTGAGTAGTTAATGACCCTTTAAGAGATTGAGATTGCAACAGTTGTTTTTGTTTCTCCGTCTGATATCTTCATCTTTTATGTAGAGGTTTTGCCTGTTGAAGAAAGAATACATGGAGAGTTTTGAGGCCATCTTCCAGGAGCAGTATGAAACCATCCACCGGCTTGAAACCAACAAACTTCGCAATGTTGCCCGATTGTTTGCTCATCTCCTTTACACAGACTCTGTTCCATGGAGTGTGAGTTACATTCCTCCTTTACATTCACCACATCAGCATTTAGCATCCCGCAAAGCTGTAATTACGTTTCAGATAAAGACACATTAATACGGCTGGACACATTATTGGTTTCCTGATGCAGTAAGAGTTCCTGATGTTTTCTCTCAGGTCCTTGAATGCGTTAGAATGAGCGAAGACACAACGACGTCCTCCAGTCGAATCTTTGTGAAGATTTTGTTCCAGGAACTTTGCGCTTACATGGGTTTGCCAAGACTGAACGAGAGACTGAAGGACATGTAAGTGCTTTTCTTTGTGTACTGGGCTGTTTCAATGAATAAAATTAAACTTTATAATGAAGCCGTATAACAGACCATTTCATCTGTTTATTCCTCAGGACTCTTCAGCCTTTCTTCGAGGGTCTGTTCCCACGTGACAACCCGAGGAACACAAGATTTGCCATTAATTTCTTCACATCGATCGGCCTTGGAGGACTGACGTAAGAACCTGTGAAACCTCTCTTGTTGGGTCCCTTCAATTATTATGAAATAATGCTCATCAAACTTGTTTTTTTCTTTCTTTCAGGGATGAGCTGAGAGAACATCTGAAGAACGCTCCTAAGATTATCATGACCCAGAATCAGGACGTGGAGTCATCTGATTCTGATTCATCTTCCTCTTCCTCTTCAGACTCCTCCTCATCTTCAGATTCCTCATCTGACAGTGACAGCAGTGATAGCGACTCGGACTCGTCCAGCGGCTCGAACTCCTCCAGCAGTGACAGCTCTTCAGGTATCAAAACACTTGTTATTTAAGTTTAAAAAGGAGCCTTTTCTCCCTCAAATCATTTGTAATGACTGGTTAGCCTATTTGTCTGAAGTACTAAAGGAATCATTTATGGAATCATTGAGGAAAACGGATCATTAAGTGGAATCAAAACCACAATAGATTAAACAAGTTAAATGTTCCTTACAATTAGGGCTGCTCAAAATTGGAAAAAACTGACAATGGGATATTTTGTTTTTCTACTATATATTGTGATATGAAAAAACAGGACTTTTCTCGAGATGACAAGAATAGCTATTTGGAAAGAATTAATCAATCAAGAGGTGATTTTTTTTTTTTTTTTTTTTTTTTTTTTTGAGGAGTGCATCTGCATAGAAAATAAAAATAGTTTTAAAAATCTGAAGATTTACTTTTTTACTCTGATTACTTTTTTCAGTACAAATAATCCTTTTAGGGTTGAAATAACTTTAAAAATGTGGTATGCACACTTTACTCTTTCAAAGAACTCAACAGGGTTGAGGGACAGGGAACAGGGTTAAAAAAAAAACCTCTTCAAATATTTTTACTTACAAATATTATATTTTAAAAAAGATATATATATTTTATAAGATTAAAAATAATAACAATTTAAATAATTTTATAGAACACTGTAAAATTACAATACTAATATTTACGTCATAATTTCTTCATTTTCAAATGTAAAACCATCTAGTTCTTATTTTTGTGTTCATGAAGCACAGAGCTGTGTTTTACATGCATGCAGCTCATTATACAGTATTTCAGCATCAGTGAAACCGGCAGCGCATATATTATAATTAATTTACAGTTTCACTATCGAACTAAGATTTTGATATATCATGCAGCCCTTATTACAATTCCCACCTGAATTGTAAGTAGTGTTGTTATACCCATGACTAAATGTCCCATTTTTTAATGGTTTAGATTGGATTGAAAGCTTTTAATTGTGGACATTGCAGTGGGTTTATAATGAACAAGAGCAGGGACAATCCGGTTTCCCATTGTAACTTGATGAAATGTGAAAGGAAGTGCGGCCATTGGCCTAATTATTCATGCCGTTTGTGTCTGTACTTCACATGCGATCAGTTTTGTGTTTGTGTTTGTTTTTCTTCCTTAATTATTCTGCTTGTTATGGAGTGTTCCCACCTCCCTTCCTGAGCTCTGATGATCACCAGCCTGTACTTCAGGACTTTAGGAGTGTCCACTTTGTAGATCCCATCACACAAATGCTCAAATTTTGACAAGAATCCTTCCAGTTTCAGCTATTTAGGATCCCTTTTGTTATGGAAAACCAGGGCTTTTTAAAGTTTCTTTATATATTGTAACACGTTTGTATATATATATATATAAAATAAAAGTGATAACATCTTTAACCTTTAATTAAAACCCTAATTTGTTTCATAGATCAACTTTCCATGGGAGAAATATCTTCATCCCAACCAGGAATTGGTCATAAATGGTTTCTTTTAAATTACGGCATTATAAATATCCACTTTTTTCCTAATGAGACTACTGCGTTTTAGATTATGGGCGGCACTTCCAGTTTAGTCCCTATTAGAAGTGTTTACTGGAATGTTTCTAAAGCAGGCAAATACAATATTTATTGTCTGTCACAATGAATTACTATTCAAAATTGACTTTGAATCACTTTGAATTACTATCACACAATGTTCCAGTTCATAAACATTTTTGATTAAGGCAATGTGTTACATAATACAGACATATTACTACAGTGATCTTTAACACATCCGTAATATTGCTGCAGAAAGAATCGGGGGTTATTAATGGTCTGTAGTAATTTGTAAATGCTTTTACACTTTCAAATGTCCTTTTAATGTTCGATGGTTGAAGGGTGAGTAGAATAATGTCATCTTATTGTACGCAGTTTTTAAAAATGCTTATCGCGTTCATAGAATGAACCTTTCACTGATTGTTTACAGTTTAACAGAAGTTACTCCCATCATTTCCACAAAGCGTCATAGGACGTAGAAAAAAGGTGGATAAACACTTCCCCTTCTCAATCTGCATCCAAATAGACACTTTTTATGGACACTTCAGCAATGTGTAAAAAGAGATTATAATTAGATTGAGAACAGGCAGATTCTGACAGGAGTCTAAGAGACTCAGCCGTTCAAGTGCTGTAATTTGTTCTTGAGGCTGTTAATGAAGTTACATTTTTAGACGAGATTGTCAGGCCTCTCTCATCTCCTCTGCTACCGTTTAATGAATGTTAATTGATGTTTATTGCTGCTTTTTAAGGAGGACATACTTGCAGTTCTCCAGCAGTTCCTTTAAACGTGTACACATTTAAAGTCACCATGAAATCAAAATGGACAAATCTTATTTATTTTTACAGAATGTTGCAGTGCTTGTTATACCAGATTTATCTATCCACATCAGTTTTTTTTTTTTTTTTTTTTTCATAATTCAGAGATGTCTCTGTGCAGGGTGAGGTTAAATATCCTGCAATCTGGCATTCAGGTCTGCCTTTAATTTAATTAGCAACACCCAACTTCCTACGATCCAATCAATTTCTGAAGGACAAAATCAAATCCCGCCCTACATTTTTCTCATTCAAGAAGCCGTTTCACTTAACGTCACAATAACGAAGAAAAGACTATTCCAACTTCCATTTCATGTCGACTTTCTGCATTTTAGTCGTTTAATCATATATTGACTTTATTGAAAATAGGCCACATTTAGTGCTGCGGGTTGTCTAGTCTAAATCACACACATTGCTCATGAATCGTTTACAAATTACTTTCATGAGTTGATTTGTTATAATGAATCAGTTCAAAACAGCAATCCCAATTCATCGGTTTGAATCGTCGAATGACTCACTCACTGAATCGGTTTGAGTTGTTTTGAACTGGCACAGTTTTATCTACATCGACATTAAAATGATAGTTCACCCAAAAATTAAAATTAGCCCGTGATTTACACACCCTCAAGTCATCCTAAGTGTATATGGCATTCTTCTTTCAGACGGATACAATCGGATTCCAAGCTTTATAATGGCAGTGAATGGCCGTTTCTGATTGACCTCCGGGGGGTTAATAAAGGCCTGAAGCGAAGCGATGCGTTCGTGTGAGAAAAATATCCATATTTAAAACTTTATAAAGTAAAATAAATAGCTTCCGGCCAAACAAACTTACAGATTCGACTGAACTGTAGAGCGCAACTTACACGAGTAATGCGACACACTGCTGATATTTACGCTACGCCATGACGCACTACGCTACTTCTGACGTCACAAGTTGCGCTTTAGAAGCAAGTAGACTGTGTTTGGCCGGAAGCTAGAATTTTACTTTATAACTTGTTAATATGGATATTTTTCTAACACGAACACATCACTTCACTTCAGAAGGCCTTTATTAACCCACAGGAGTTGTGTCGAGCACTTTTATCATGGATGGATGCACTTTTATGGATTTCAAATCAGAAATGGCCATTTACTGCCATTATAAAGCTTGGAAGAGCCAGGACAATTTTTAATATAATTCCAATTGTATTCGTCTGAAAGAAGAATGTCATATACACCTAGGGTGGCTTGAGGGAGAGTAAATCATGGGCTAATTTTCCTTTTTGGGTGAACTATCCCTTTAAATGGAAATTCACCCTATTTTCTAAATGCATGTTATTGATATTATTGTGACTGATTCATGTTTCATTTTTAAAAAAAAAATATGGCAAATTTTTTATCAAATTGTCATCTTCCTGCTATATGACAAACTTCTCTCTGGTGACGTACGCTGGGCTTCTCCAATCATTTTATCGGCTTAAACCCCCCCTCTTTCTTACAGTTGACTACAAGCTGCATTGAAATCTGAACTCATTGCATAATTGATTAACTTTTTCACTGTTATTGAACCGAACTGAATCAACACTGAACTGACTTCAGCTGAATAATGACACTATTGTTTTTTTAGAGCTTGTTTACAGCAGAATTGAATTCTGTTTGCAACACTGATGATTGTTTTCCTGTTGATCACTGTAAAGCAGCTTCGAAACAATGCATATTGCATAAAGAGCTATATAAATAAAGGTAACTTGACTTTCATTCGATCAACAACCAAGTCCCATCCTACATTTTTTTGCCTTTACGATAATCCGATTCACTTGGAGGTACATCATAAGATGTTACATCGCGACTTTAAGGCTAGCGTGCAATCGTATTGGAACCGAACTAGAATTCCTTTTGATTCCTTATCCTTTTCATGTTACTGAATGAACTCCTCCTCCAAACTGAACACATCACTGTTGATTCGACCCTTGAAATACTTACAAAGTTCTTCTCTTCCTTCACAGACTCTGACTCGAGGCGCAAGAAGGCTTCAGGCAAGAAAAAAGACAAGAACAAGGAGAAGAAGTCCAGCAAGGCAGCAAACCAGCGATCTCCACTGGAGGAGCGGCCCACCAAGAAGCACGAGAACCGCCGGCAAGATGGCGATAAAGAGGACCGCCGTGGACCCGACAAACTCCAAAGAGATTCTCGCCGCCGGGGACACGGGGACGAGTCGCCCCCTGCTCGACAACGAGGAGAACCGGAGCGTGGAAGAGGACATAAAGAGCAGCAGCATCCCAGACACGCTCAGGACTATGAGGACAGACAGCCAGATTCACGCAGGCACAAGGACGATGGCAAAAACGACTCCCGAGCGGACAAGGACAAAGATAGACGGCAGAGCCGAGAGAGGGAGCCTCTGCGGAGGAGCCGGGACAGGTCAAAGTCACGAGAGAGGAGCCGCAAAGAGATCGACTCCAGGGACTCGTACAGGAACGGCTTGGAGAGGGCGGACAAAGAGAACAGGCATTCTGACAGGAGGAAAGACGAGAGGAGCAGGGATGGCTCACCGAGGAGACGCAGATAGGAAGGAAGATGATGTTCATGTACCAATTTTGAGCCGTTCCTCGTTCAATGTACTTTCACCTGTGTGCTTTTGCTTAGCCTTTATGTTATACAGTAAAGCATAGCGTTTTTGAGCTGTCATTTGAAAGGACTCATGGGGAAATGTACCGTACACACTCTGATGGTGGAAATGTACCACACACATTCTGATGGTGTGTAAGGTGTTCCTGAAACAATTAGCGGTTAAACAGGGCTGTTCAAAAATATTTTGTATTTTGTGTAACCTTTACCCAATTGTATTTTTGATGTTGTTTTGGAAGTAAATGGGGGGAAAAGCAAGATTAAAGATAACATTTGCTATAAATTTCAAAGGTTTACTGTGCTTATTGAAGCTGCATAAATCTCTTTAATGCTCACCACCAAGGCAGCATTTATTTGATCAAAAATACAGTCAAAACAATACATTTTAATAATACTATGATGGCAAAGTGGAGTTTTTATGTTCAGAAATCATTCTAATATGCAGGTTTGCTTATCGACAAACATTTTGTATTATTATCAGTGTTGAAAACAGTTGTGCTGCTTAATATTTTTGATAATTTTTTATTAAAATTTTAATATCTGTGCATCCCTATGCAAATATGGTGTTTTTAAAGTTGATTATTTTCTTTTGTCGTTTCAGTTCATTGATTCATACGAGTTGTTTGTGACATCACTACTCATCATACTGCTTTTGAATTTAGAATGCTGTATTTATATTTGTTGTATCTTGGTGAAAATTTAATGTTGGTTCCTTTGATTGAAAAATGTAAGCCAATTCAGACCAAACCCCAAACTAAAAATATATTTTGGTCTGTTCTGATTTTCATTTTAATACTGAAAATCTCAATTCCTTGCTCGCGTCAATGGTAGAGCTTAAGGAACATTTCTGTGGTACGCATGATGTTCGCTGTTCACATACACCAAATGTGATTTCTGTCACATCTCATTTGAGATGCATTGAAATGCATGTGTTTCAAACAGCATGCCCGTCATTGGACATGAAGCTATACTTTGCTTTCACTGATTTCTGCCGTGCTGCCCAACAGGATTCACATCTGCCGTGACCTTCAGGGGTAACTGAGACTGCATACGTGAAGCCTGATATAGAAACAGCTCTTTTCTTTGTAGCTGATGTTAATGGGACACAGGACAAGCCCACTGGGATTGTAGAGCAGCGAAACTCATTTGAATTAAAGGTCATCAATTGAGAGCTGGCAGTCAATTTAAAGAGGAAGGATCACAGGTTTGCTTTGTGGTATGTATATATGATGAAGAATACGATGCATTGCAGTAATGAAAATTTGCATTACAAAATAAATGTAATTTTTTATTTTAGTTTGGGGAGAATTAAGACCCAGAACCATATTCTTGAGAGTCAGATCTTTTTAAAAAGAGAATAACACTGCGTTAATACTCAGGTGTCTCGACGGCATTAATGACTTACGTTTTTTTTTTTCTCTGTGCTTAATTGCCTTGTTTATCATTGGTTCCTGCTCGAGGCACTCTTGACAGTATCAGAGTAAAATATCTCATTCCCTGTCCAAGAGAAGCGGAAGAGCGCTCTGGAGGGAAAAGCTTGCCCGTTTCATTATCAGTGAGGCAAGAGATAGACCTGTTATTTCTCCTTACTTCGACACCACACTGTCACAGTCCCTAGCTCTTTCAGCGTCACCAGCATCTCTGCAGGAATTTTACACTTTGGTATCACAAGACGCTTTTGGAAGCAAACCCCTTCCATTCACAGCTAACTGCCAATTTGCACGCCTGACTCAGAATCACTTATTTTGTTCCATGTGGTTCTTTTATGCATTTGGCAGATGCTTTAATCCAAAGCGTCTTACATTGCATTTAATGTATACCTCTGATCAGTTCATGCATTCCCTGGGAATCAAACCCATGACCTTGGCGTTGCTAGCACCGTGTTCAACTGTTGAAGCTACAAGGATGCTGCCGTTTCATTTTTCGTTCAGTGGTATTAAGCAATGCGTCTGATCTTCTGTTCTGTCGACATTATAGAATGTATTCATAGTTCACATGCTGAGAAATGAGGTGAGATAATCAAACACATTCAGGGGTGTGGGAATAGCAGCTTTCATTAGACCCGACTCACTCCTGGGACACGGGACAGACTTGACGTCAACATCTGGTACACTTGAGATGGCTGCATCCATCTCCATTAATATCTGTGCATGCATGTTTGTAATTATGATTATTAATTGTGGAAATTGATTTCGACTCATCACCACTCTCATGATCATCTACCTCCCACTGCTACAGAGTGCGGCCCATGCGTTTCATGCTCATGCTGATGGCTGTTGGTGTGAGAATGGGGAGTTCTGTGAATGCCTGGAAAGAAAATACCCCATGAATGGAAGCTTTGCCCAACGTCACCACAGGAAGTGAGTAAACGGGTGGAGTTCCGTGTGGGTGCTTCCTCAAAGCCTGTTTTTAAATTCTAAAATAGAATTTTTGTAGATCACTATTACTGTAGCGTGCAATTAGGGGTCTATACGTTCTGGCGGGCCGTCTCGCCACAGCAGACATCTTGAAGATTATTCAAACCTTGTGTACCGAAGTCGAATTTGGCTCAAGCTACCCCTGCCTAAAGGAGGCATTGGTTTTATTAGTGAATGCTTGGGTTGTTCCAAACCTGTACGAATTTCTTTCTTCTGCTGAACAAAATTATTATGTTTTTGTTGATATTTTGAAGTAGGCCTATATGGGTAACCAAACAGTTGATAGGCCCTATATGGAGAAAACAAAAATACTATGGATGTCAATAGGGCCTAGCAACTGTTTGGTTACAAACATTCTTCAAAATTCTTTTGTGTTCAGCAGAAGAAAGAAATTCATACAGGTTTGAAACAACTTGAGGGTGAGTAAATTACAGAATTTGCAGGGTGAACTATCCCTTTAAAGATATTCTTAACCTGATCTAGAGTATAAAATCATATGGAAATTTACTTTTAAAATATTATTTTATCCAATAGCTTGCTTGCATACCAATTGTCTATAATCCTGCATTGTGCATGTTTGCTCTTTGACGTTTTTTTTCTGCTAAATGCATGAATATAAATGTAAAACAAACGTTTCACATTTTTCAGTGTTTTTTATTTCTTCTTAATCTCCCCTGAGGATGCAAAATTATAAACTAACAATATTTGCTTAACAACAACAACAACATGTGCAAGAAGAGAAAACTTTCAGGGGTAATTTTATTGGCATATAATTGCCAAGCGATTTCTTCCCATAGGGAGAAAGAGAGGAAGGGAGTGTACAGGCAGTGAAAGTAGGGCATACAGTGTGTGCTCTCAGGTAGCGCTGCCCCTGAGGTGTCGGAAAAAAAATTCGAATTCTACACAAATACTATGGCGACGTCAGTTTGGGAATAATACTTGCACCGTGCTGACGTCGCGTGGTTACCATCCAATAGGGAATGCTCAAAATATGAATTTTAATTACATCACGCTGACGTTCTAGTTGACTGTCCAATGGCGAAATATTGCTGATGAATATTAATTAGTTCCAGGTGACGTTGCTTAGGAACCTGCCAATGGCGAAGGCTTGTGGGATAAATATTACTCACGAAGCCTTCGCCGTAGTAGGATTCGTAAACTTCAGTCAGGATGCGGCGCATCGCCTCACAGTCCGTTTGCTCCGTGCAACCTGCAACCCAGAGTGAAGCCAAGTCTGTTAAACTTCACCGGTAAAGGTAAGTGAACCGCAGAAGAATTCATATGCTAATGCGTTTTGACAGCTTCAGTAACGTTACTTCAGTACCGCTCCGTCCAACTTCATTTTAGTAATTGAAAAACAACTTGAAGCATCAAGCCAGTATTTGATATTTCCACTCATTTGTGTGATTTTATGAGTAGTCTATT
Source organism: Rhinichthys klamathensis goyatoka (assembly GCF_029890125.1). Classification (NCBI taxonomy): domain Eukaryota; kingdom Metazoa; phylum Chordata; class Actinopteri; order Cypriniformes; family Leuciscidae; genus Rhinichthys; species Rhinichthys klamathensis. The sequence goes on from NW_026606760.1 coordinate 682,144, forward strand.
TTATGCAGAAATATTGCGTATTTTCTCTCTCTCTTTCTTAATTTTTTACGTATGTTTAATTAACAAGTTTGGCAAAACACTTTCACCTTATCTGTTCTCACCGCTTTCTAACATTTAAAGTAGTTTACTGTCATTTCTGTCCTGCAAGGCATCATAGGCGTCATATCTCAACCGACGCGCTAGTTATGGACAAAAATGCTGTTTAGTTTGGTAGGTTAACAGATATTTATAATACTTAAAGGTATAGTTCACTTAGAAATTAAATCTCATCCTCATACAGTGCCAAACATATGGCTTACTTTCTTTGAAAGTATCTATGAAGAATGTCCTGCACTGTATTATATTTTCTGTGCTATGTCAAGCCTTTACAAAGGACTTGAAATCATAAACGTGTCATAACAGTATGACTCGTATTATATATATTCCAGGTTTTCGGAAGCCAAATGACAGCTTTGTGGATGAACAGTTTAAATTGATAATTTTGAGTTGTGCCCTTGTTATTTGAGAAGTTGAAGTTCAGTAGTAGGTGATTTTTGCATTCTTTTTGAGTTTTGGCGTCTTTGATTTTGCGTGAAACATTCCATTAAATGACAACAGAAAAAAACAAAATAATAATAATTCATAAATGAAATTACAGTATGGTTTCATTGTCAGCATACCCACCCATAGTTATTGGGTGTTCTCAGGTGTTCAACATCAGGCATCTTCATCTCCTTAGCTATGAATTAAAGATATTTTTATGTATGTTGATGTATGTGTGCAAACAATGGTGACAGTGGAATGGAAGTGTATGTAGGGCAGGCACACCAGTAATACGGGATTGCTTGCTGTGAGCGTCTTTCACAGTTTGATGCCATAATTTCGCATTTGTCCTTGGACCAAATAATCCTCTCATATTTGTAACTCTACAGTAAGCCTCATAATATACATATGCAACCTAAAGGGCTTTATGCTGACTTTAAGCTCTGGCCTTTGTGTCTTTGAGCAACCTTTGTTCCTTCATAATTGTAAAAATATTAGAAATATCCTAAATGGAAATACAAAACTGTTGAATATGATTGCCCTGGACTTTAATCAGTGTTGGTCAAGAAGCGTTGTGTTCATACATTATATCAACCAAATTTACCTGGTTAAATGTTGTCAGAGTTGTATGCCTTGTCTCTCTCTCTCTCTCTCTCTCTCTCCTCTCTCTCTCTCTCTCTCTCTCTCTCTCTCTCTCTCATCTCTCTCTCTCTCTCTCTCTCTCTCTCTCTCTCTCTCTCTCTCTCTCTCTCTCTCTCTCTCTCTCTCTCTCTCTCTCTCTCTCTCTCTCTCTCTCTCTCTCTCTCTCTCTCTCTCTCAGTGTGTGTAATGTGAACATAAGGCAGTAGGTGTCTTCTCAGATATTCTCACTGAAGTGTCGTCTACCTGTACATAATTAATAGAGCACTTATGTCCTTTACTCATCAATACTAATTTGTTCAGCAGTATTGCGTCATGCCTTGAAAAGCAAAACAAGTTGTAGGCTTAAGGCATCTTGGGAAATGGGTTGGTTTGAAAGTAGGCCTATTCTTTTCATAAACGCATATACCTTTGTTCTAGGCGTCCATTAGATAAATGTACCCACAGTGACAATAAGCAAGCATATGTAGGCATAGAATAAAGCACGTTGTTTTTTTTTTCCTTCCTTCCTTCCTTCCTTCCTTCCTTCCTTCCTTCCTTCCTTCCTTCCTTCCTTCCTTCCTTCCTTCCTTCCTTCCTTCCTTCCTTCCTTCCTTCCTTCCTTCCTTCCTTCCTTCCTTCCTTCCTTCCTTCCTTCCTTCCTTCCTTCCTTCCTTCCTTCCTTCCTTCCTTCCTTCCTTCCTTCCTTCCTTCCTTCCTTCCTTCCACACTATCTTCCTCCCTCACTTCATTATTCCCACATACCCTTACTTCTTTAAAGATAATCTAGAATGTTTAATAAGTCTGGAACATTGTATTATGGGACTCTGATCTGCATTTTTTTAAAGTAAAGAGAGCCAGCTTAATTCAACTTTGAGATTGGTCTTCAGCTCAGCACAAAATTGTAACCCAGAGCTCTCAAATGTTCACAGGGCTGTTATTATACCTGCTGTCTCTGTTAGAAATATGAGCTGGTGATGTGCCCTTGGTTTCTCAAGCACTTGTGGAGAGTAAAATCAAAGAGTTTCCCTTCTGTATGGCAGTGTTACACCGTCTCATCGCCGCTATTTAATATCCGTGATAATCACTCATAAAATCTCAATCAACAGCATGCTGTTGCAAGTCATACCGAAGACCTGCTGTTAAATCCAGAGAGAAAATGATTATCTGCACAATATTTAACCTCCCCGCCTCTGCTAATGATTATACAAGGTTAACAAGAACATCTTGGCAATTTCATAGATGTCTTTTAAGGAAATACTGGAGCAGTTTGGGGTTATTTGAGGTCAATGAGAATAAGTAATTTGGTGAAATGTGTCATTTCTGCATTCCTGGAATCCCTCAATGGATTGGAACTGTCTGTCATTGGTTGGTTTGATAAATATGATGTCTCTAGTTGCCATCATACTTTTTCTGGGTCCATTTGAAAGGAAGTCAATACCCTGGAGATTTGGAGATAGCATGGTAATTGTAATGTTTTAAGTCACAGATTTATATCAGGAATCAAGCTTCTTGGTGAGAACTGAGCTTGTCTCATCTTGTAGTATGATATCTCTCTGCTCTGCACATAAATAGTTTACCAGTAGCAATACAAAGCTGTTGCCTGAAAAATATTAAGCAGCACAACTTTTTCAACTATGATAATAATAAGAGATGTTTCTTGAGGTCTAAATCAGCATATTAGGAATCGGATCATGTGACGGGTAATGATGACAGTAAGATGTCGTGAGTAATGATGCTGAAAAGCTTTGCCAACACTGGAATAAATGACTTTTTCTAATATTCAAATAGAAAAGAGTCAGAAATATTGTAAAATGTTATTACAATTTATGTTTTCTACTGTATTTTTGATCAAATAAATGCATCCACATGCGCATGAGAGACTTCTATAAAAAAAAAGAAATCTGTTAACACTTTATTTCGATTGTCCACTTTAGACATTCTACTAGTAACTTTGCTCAACTACCAGTCATTAGGGTATTAGTAGACTGTCTGCTTAATACCTGCCCTCACTTTATTTTGATGCTCCCCCAACAGACATTCTACTGACTATACGTAATTTTAGCAAGTGCGTCAACTTATACCCGAACCCAACAGTCTACTAATACTCTGAGTTAGTTGACATGCAAATAAATGAGTTAGTTGACCTGCAAAGTTACTTATAGTTAGTAGAATGTCTAAAGTGGACTAATGAAGGGTAACCAAAAATCTTACTGACCCCAAATTTTTGAATGGCAGTGTATATCACCCAGTTTACACAATCCAATCAATTCCTGATGGACAAAATCAAGTCCTGTCCTACATTTTTCACTGAATGTCCTGTTTTTTTTTACTCTGACATCAGATAACGTCAATAAAACGGGTTGCAAATGGCAACATGTTGTCATGATCACTGGAAAATGAGTTACAGAGTTCGCCCACAGACAATTCCAGAAAATTGTTATGTTTCCCTTATATTTACCCAATATTGGTTGCAGACCATACATTGCGCATTATTTACAGTAAACAGACTCACATGGATCATTCTCAGTAATTTGTTTCATACTCCATGTGCATGTTATTGTTTACCTCCCGATTTTTTTTTTTTTTTTCAGACACCGACACTATTGTGGGTCGCTATCTTTTCCGTGTGTTGCACAAAAGCCTTGTTTCACAAAAGACTGGTTTTGTGGTATAGCTTGTCCCCCCTGCAGCTAGGAGATGCCTGTATAGGTGACTGGTAATTAGTCTCATTCTGTCTGCAGTGATTTATGGAGCTCACCATCATGCATGCAAGTGATCCATGAGCCAAAGAGGCAGTCTTTCTACACAAGCAAGCACAAGTAGATATTTCATATTTTAGTCAAATTATTTAGGTTAACTTGGTACAAACCATTAATTGGCATGTTTAAATTTGATCTTATACTGTATTTTGTGCAACCTTTTTGGTTCCACATTGTCACTACCATAATAATATATCTGTAATCAATCCTTATAATATCTAAGGATGGGCAGAATGATCAAAAGCTCTTCTGACTCTGTTTTTTGACATTCCATGTTTTTTCGCTGCAAATATTTCTATGGCGGTATGAACGGCAGCAAAAACTGACACATTCATTTCATCAGTAATGTCTAACATATGTTTCAGTTGGTCTAATAGTCATCTGTCATTGGCACGTTACTGCAGAGAGTCTTTTACCAGCTGAATTATATAAAAACTCATTTGCTGTTAAGGTCATGACTGCTGTGGAGAGACATGCAATTGTGACATGACATCTAACATGACCTGAATTAGCATGTATATTACCTCCAATACACACACACACATATACGTATATACCTTCGTCATTGTGTGCGTAGCTTTTTTGACCTTGCATTTATTTTTACTGACGGAAAAGCCCGGGAGGGGGCTGTTGCTCCTGGGTATGGAATGGGGCAGAAATAAATTGCCTCCACATCTCCTGCGTCTCTGTGGAGTTTAACGAATGATAAGGAAGCTGGGAAACTAGGATATTGGGAAGGTCAGCTAGTTCTAGTAATTAGCAGGAGGGATGAAGATGGAAGGTGAAAGAGGGAGAGGGGAAGGATTCCTCTTTGAAGGCAGTAATGAATCAGTCTTACTGTATTTTTTTCCTGACAGGATGGGATATTTTGAGGGACTTAAATCAAATCCTTGGGAAATGTATATTCTCCACAGAGAATTTGTTTTAACAATAACAAACCTTTGAAGGTTTTCGATATACACTCACCGGCCACTTTATTAGGTACCCCATGCTAGTAACGGGTTGGACCCCCTTTTGCCTTCAGAACTGCCTCAATTCTTCGTGGCATAGATTCAACAAGGTGCTGGAAGCATTCCTCAGGGAGTTTGGTCCATATTGACATGATGGCATCACACAGTTGCCGCAGATTTGTCGGCTGCACATCCATGATGCGAATCTCCCCTTCCACCACATCCCAAAGATGCTCTATTGGGTTGAGATCTGGTGACTGTGGAGGCCATTTTAGTACAGTGAACTCATTGTCATGTTCAAGAAACCAATTTGAAATGATTAGAGCTTTGTGACATGGTGGAAGTAGCCATCAGAGGATGGGTACATGGTGGCCATAAAGGGATGGACAATGGTCAGAAACAATGCACAGGTAGGCCGTGGCATTTAAACGATGCCCAATTGGCACTAAGGGGCCTAAAGTGTGCCAGGAAAACATCCCCCACACCATTACACCACCACCACCAGCCTGCACAGTGGTAACAAGGCATGATGGTTCCATGTTCTCATTCTGTTTACGCCAAATTCTGACTCTAACATCTGAATGTCTCAACAGAAATCGAGACTCATCAGACCAGGCAACATTTTTCCAGTCTTCAACTGTTCAATTTTGGTGAGCTCTTGCAAATTGTAGCCTCTTTTTCCTATTTGTAGTGGAGATGAGTGGTACCCGGTGGAGTCTTCTGCTGTTGTAGCCCATCCGCCTCAAGGTTGTGCGTGTTGTGGCTTCACAAATGCTTTGCTGCATACCTCAGTTGTAACGAGTGGTTATTTCAGTCACTGTTGCCCTTCTATCAGCTCGAACCAGTCTGGCCATTCTCCTCTGACCTCTGGCATCAACAAGGCATTTCCGCCCACAGAACTGCCGCTCACTGGATGTTTTTTCTTTTTCGGACCATTCTCTGTAAACCCTAGAGATGGTTGTGCGTGAAAATCCCAGTAGATTAGCAGTTTCTGAAATACTCAGACCAGCCCTTCTGGCACCAACAATCATGCCACGTTCAAAGTCACTCAAATCAACTTTCTTCCCCATACTGATGCTCGGTTTGAACTGCAGGAGATTGTCTTGACCATGTCTACATGCCTAAATGCACTGAGTTGCCGCCATGTGATTGGCTGCTTAGAAATTAAGTGTTAACGAGCAGTTGGACAGGTGTACCTAATAAAGTGGCCGGTGAGTGTAGATGTACAGTGCATCCAGAAAGTATTCACAGCGCTTCACTTTTTCCACATTTTGTTATGTTACAGCCTTATTCCAAAATGGATTAAATTCATTATTTTCCCCAATTCTACAAACAATACCACATAATGACAATGTGAAAGAAGTGTTTGAAATCTTTTAAAATGTATTAAATAAAAAAAAAATGGAAAAAATAAAATCACATGTAAGTATTCACAGCCTTTGCTCAATACTTTGTTGAAGCACCTTTGGCACCAATTACAGCCTCAAGTCTTTTTGAGTATGATGGTACAAGCTTGGCACACCTATTTTGGGCAGTTTCTCCCATTCTTCTTTGCAGAACCTCTCAAGCTCAATCAGGTTGGATGTGGAGCGTCGGTGCACAGCCATTTTCAGATCTCTCCAGAGATGTTCAAGTCTGGGCTTTGGCTGGGCCACTCAAGGACATTCACTGAGTTTTCCCATAGCCACTCCTTTGTTATCTTAGCTGTGTGCTTAGGGTCGTTGTCCTGTTGGAAGAAGAACCGTCGCCCCAGTCTGAGGTCCAGAGCGCTCTGGAGCAGGTTTTCATTAAGGATGTCTCTGTACATCGCTGCATTCATCTTTCCCTCGATCCTGACTAGTCTCCCAGTTCCTGCCGCTGAAAAACATCCCCACAGCATGATGCTGCCGCCACCATGCTTCACTGTAGGGATGGTATTGGCCAGGTGATGAGCGGTGCTTGGTTTCCTTCAGACATGACGTTTGCCATTCAGGCCAAAGACTTCAATCTTTGTTTCATCAGACCAGATAATTTTGTTTCTCATGGTCTGAGAGTCCTTCAGGTGCCTTTTGGCAAACTCCAGGCAGGCTGTCATGTGCCTTGTACTGAGGAGTGGCTTCCGCCTGGCAACTCTACCATACAGGCCTGATTGGTGGAGTGCTGCAGAGATGGTTGTTCTTCTGGAGCTCTGTCAGAGTGACCATCGGGTTCCCCAGCTCTAGAAAGAGTCCTTGTGGTTCCAAACTTCTTCCATCTACGGATGATGGAGGCCACTGTGCTCATTGGGACCCTCAATGCTGCAGAAATTGTTCTGTACCCTTCCCCAGATCTGTGCCTCAATACAATCCAGTCTCGGGGTCTACAGACAATTCCTTGGACTTCATGGCTTGGTCTGTGCTCGGACATACACTTCTTCTTTGTTTTTAACGGTGGTTGGCAACCAGCTTTTGGTGCATTACCGCCACCTTCTGCTCCGGAGTGCGAATCAGACAATAGGCTTAATCTAGTTTCCACATAGAAAAAAAAGAAGAAAAAAAGAAACCAAGAAAATCATAATCTTATAACATACACACATTTATTCATTTCACAACACACTTTCCATATCCATGTTTATCCTCATAATCTATTAAACAAACCAGTTTCCCTTAAGAAAGTTAACAATATTTTAAACTGTGCTCTGTCACCTATATTCAGCACTCCTTTTAATGTTAATTCCTGCACCCCTAATTCCCTCAAATGATTCCTCATTATCACTCTCTCTCTGACATACACTGTTAACTGTGGGACCTTATATAGACAGGTGTGTGCCTTTCCAAATCATGTCCAATCAACTGAATTTACCACAAGTGGACTCCAATCAAGTTGTGGAAACAGGATGCACCTCAGCTCAATTTTGAGTGTCATGGCAAAGGCTGTGATTGCTTATGTGATTTTTTTTCGTTTTTATTTTTAATAAATTTGCAAAGATTTCAAACAAACTTCTTTCAAGTTGTCATTATGGGGTATTATTTGTAGAATTTTGAGGAAAATAATTAATTTAATCCATTTTGGAATAAGGCTGTAACATAATAAAATGTGGAAAAAGTGAGGCGCTGTGAATACTTTCCGGATGCATTGTATGGAAACCAAGGCCACTGAAAGAGTGGGCATCACTATTGTGTTGTATAAACCACATACTCTCTGAATATTTAATTCCCTTTCCCTGTGACACCGCAGTCTCTACTTCTCCCTAGCTTCAATGTGGATGTCCCTGTGTGCATCTATCTTTTAACACCATTAATGTCCATTTATTTATTTTTTTGCTTTCCCAAGTTAAATGCTGCTCTTCTATGTGGGTCCCTCCGAGCTCTTTGTAATTTGTCCAGTTCCTGCTAGTTAAAGCCCCCGTTTGTCACATGCGTTTATATATGTAACGTAGCTGTGACAATTCACACCGTGCGCCGATGCCAAGGGATGGATGTGATGGGTGCCATGAGAATGAGAGCAATAAAGAGACTGATGGGACATTACGTCATTGGCAGATTTTGAATGGCAGGTTCATAATAAACACTGTCTATCATGTCTTCACTGCATAAGTCCTGTGGATGATGCCAACATGTATGAAATTCAACAGTGAAAATGTTCACTGGGAAAAAATGCTGAGTAAGACTTGATTTTATGCAGAGGAATTGATCGGATTGTGTAAAGTGACTGTTAAGTGAAGTGAAGGATGAAACCAGGTGTTTGGTGAGAAGGGTCGAAAAGTAAGAGAGATTCATGACATCACTCAAAAAAGGATAGTTGTTTCAGAGGTGGAGCAAGTTTCCCATTTAGGTAAAACAGTAGCCTAGAAATCTAGACGCACCCTAGCGGCAGCAAAAATTATTTTGCAGCAAAGTGTGGTCTAGCAACTCTCCGTTGGCTTTTCGAGCTGGAAAAACCAAACTCTGGTCAGGCCAATCACATCGTGTATAGAGTTGGTGGGCGGGCTTAACAATGACGGCAGAGATATGACGGTTCCGCGTGATTTCCATAGGTGATTTCCCTGCTAACGTTACTTGAAAACAAAGAAGATGCTGTTGGCGAACAGCGGTCTTTCGAATCGGATTTGGCCGCGTCTCTGGAGGACTTGGAGTAAAGAGAACGTAACTTAAGTCATTCTTAAAAAAGGAAGATGTGTTCGGAGTTTTGACGATCGGATACGGCAAAAGTTTAATATATCAACTAGCTCCGCTGGTGGAAAAACGCATGGGACTCACTCAGCCACAGCCGTTCGTTGCTCTGGTTGGTTGTAGCGCTGTCCTATTGCGTGCCGAGGGATATTGAAAGACAACCGTTTATCCCGCCCCTCGGATTGAGGTATGCCAATTGTGAGTTCCCAGACCTAACATCTTGATGTAGGTCTGGCTTGCCAGGCTTGTAAAACAGTGTATTGTGTATGAGTATTGTAACAAGAATTTGTATTTGTAATTGCATGTACCTATACATTATGCACAATAAGACCGTGAACATATTTATAAAAGTAATGATTGACTTCTAATCCAGTGTGCAGCTCAGTTGTGTTCCCCATTGTTTTGTCTCCTCTATCATACAAAGCAAAACATTAAAATAATAGAAATTTCAAATCTAAAGGTAAAGGAGTCAGCTATTTCAGACGATCCCTCTACGGCACCCAATTAGATTGTTACTCTGTATCAGCAAAATGAGGCAGTTTTCTCACCGTGGTGCATGCTGAATCACTCCAAGTCGTACCTCTTTGACTGACAGTAACTGAATTCATTCAAACACTTTACTACCCACTTAAACTGTTGATGTCAGTGCTAATGATGTCAGTTATTATGAAGTCATCTTTTTTAATTTTCCAATATCTGGGATGTGACTCTTGTAACCCTGATGTCAAAATGGCTTACATCAGTAGCTCCTACAGGCCGTGTGATTGGTCCTAGTCTGGAAGCGAGGACAGAGTGGAAAAAAAAAACGCTTCGAGCTTTATAATGGGTGACAAATGCTGAGTCCCACTGTTTAGCTCTGTACTGATTCACAGGATTCACTGCTCCTGTCATACTGAGCAGAGGATCTGTAGTTCACTTCAGTTGACAACTTGCTCATTTGAAATTGCCTGCGACGTCATCAAAAACATATAGCTTTTAAGATGGAAAGGTCGGGAGTTTCCAGTACAACCATTTTTTTTAGATGTGTATATATAATATTACTATATATATTTCTATATTATTATTAATTTTTATTTATTTTATTTTATTTCTTGTATTATTGTTTGAAAATTTTAGGGCTGGTAATGTTTTTAATATTTAGCAAGGATGCATTAAATCGACATGAAAGACATTTAATGTTACAAAAGATGCTGTTCTGATAAATGATGTTCTTTTGAACTTTCTATTCATCAAAAAAATTATCATGATTTTCAACATTGATAATAATAAATGTTGCTTGAGCACCAAATCAGCATATTAGAATGATTTTGGAAGGATCAGGACTCGGAATGATGCTGAAAATGTAGCTTTGCGTCAGAGTAATAAATAGCATTTTAAAATTGATTAAAATAGAAAGTTATTTGTATACAGTCTTGGTAGACTTAACATCGCACTGACTCCAATCTTTTAAATGGTAGTGTACAATACAATATTTATTTACTTTTTATTCATGATGTCATTGGTCCTGCCAATATATGTTTTTCATTTTTCCTTGGTGCATAGGATATGATATGAATGTGGAATAAAATCAAATTTATATCAAATTTATATTTCTTTAACGTTTAAAGCAGTTTAAGTAAAGTGCTGAGTCTGCACCCGCTAATTCGGTTCTTCTATAATCAGGTTGCGGACAGCACTGCCCCTTAAAACTCTCGGCTCAACTGGGCTTTCACTGATCTCCTTTTGATTGGCTGCTGGCACGAGGTGTCTGTCCTCACCTAGACTTCTAAGTTCTTTAGATTTCCCGTCAATCAGCTGTGGTTAGTGGGATGGAACCTTCCTCCCACCGCTGAAATCCAGGACTGAGTAATGGACCTAAGAGAGGAACTGAACTGCAACAGCTGCCCCGGCTATAGTGTTTTTTTTAGCATCGCCTCAGGTTATATGTAACCCTGCAAAAATCTGATAAAAGCCCCTCTTCATTATTTATATTTCAACATGTGCATCAATGATTTAAGTCATGAGTGTAGCTCATGTTGGTATTTCACCACCTACCCAATCCTAGATAATGGCATGCATGTAACTCAATCAGAGCGGATCCAGCAACAGACTTGCTGCCTTGCTGCCTGTGGTCTACAATATTAAATTAATTATATAATCAACATTTCTCAGAATTTTTTTTAAACTAAGCTTTTTGTAATGCATTGTAGGAAATAGGAATGCCTTCTCCATGAAGGACATATGCTGTCTTTGAATTTTGCCAAATTAATTGATCTTACAAGGCAGAATAATCATGTAAGGAGTGTGCCCATGATGCCTTAAAATGCTGCCTACGTACGCACTAGGTTTTGGGACGGAGCTGTTGTGTCTTTTTATAGATCTGCACAAGTGGTACAGTATGTGGGCCAAAAAGTTTAAATAATAAATAAATAAATATATATATATTATAACAGAACTGGGGATCCAGACTTTAATCAGAGAGCGAGGAATCGTTTGTTAATGTGATTTTGAGGAAGAAAGCAGCTTGTGGATCAGATGAGCCGAGGGATGGTTTGGCTCAGTGACAGATGGGAAACATTAGGGCTCCTCTAATCCTTTCAACATTGACACCAGAGTGTGAGAGAGGTAACTCACACCCACAGTGCCTGAATATAACGCACAAAGCAGAAGACCTTGCGCAGAATATCTCTTAAAGCTAACGAAGGAGCAGAACTGCTGCATGGGTCAATGACTTGCTCTGTTTGGATGGAGAGCATTCAGTGCAGCTTTATATACTCACTGGAGGCAGAGTTAATGCATTTCTCTCAAGGGGTCAAGGTTTGGTGGTTAGCGTGACCCAGTTTACCCCTGCGGTAGATGTAAACCATAAGATGGGCAAAAAGCATCTTTCTCCATTGACTGCCATTCAAAAGTTGTTGTTTAATCTAATGAAATTGATTATTTTGAAATGAATCAAATGATTTTTTTTGTGAGCAGCACATAAATCTGTTATATTTATAGTAGATGATTTAACTCTTTCCCCACCATTGACAGAAATTCAGCTTTTCGTGTTTTCACTGTTATATAGAGGGGCGCTATTACGGATCCTCTGAAAGAGTACTAAATCTCCTGATCAAAACACAGGTTGAAAAAGAAGCAGAAACAAGCAATAGAAGCGATTTACATATGTAAAATAACGCGATCGTCAACATTAAACAGCATATAAAACAAAACTGCCTTATGTTACCAAATGAAATGTTGACCCAGGATGAGTTATAGCACTGTGAAGCTTTGGGGCTGTTGATGGACTCGATCTACTCCATCTATGTTTTGATCATCTTTTTGAATCCTATCCAGACAGTCTTTGACAAAAATGCGATTTTCTCAGCTTTTTGCTCAAAATGTTGCATTTTTATGAAACTTTCCCACATTCAAGTGTTGATAAAAAAGAACGCATTAAGCTAGAATACTTTTTTTTGTGTGTGTGTGTAATAGCAGAGGATCTGTTTTTTCTTTTGATATATTGCATGTTAAGATTTTAATACAACAAAATATTCTGGGGCCCTTGAAAATGTAAAAAAAACGCTGGCGGGGAAAGAGTTAACAATTCCTGCTTTTTTTTTGTCACAACCATGAAAACGAACACAACACTCCAAGTAAAATAGTGCTGACCTTTATTACAAAATAAAAAAAACCGACTGAACCATGAAAATGTACTGTACTTTTTAAATATAAATAAATATTAATTATACCTTTATCATTCACGTTAGTTCATAGTGCATTAATGTTAACAGATATACAACTTAAAATTTTAAATTAACAATCAAACAATGAATAATACTTCAACAACATTTATTAACCTTAATGTTACAAATGGATTGTATTGTAATGTGTAAAGTGTTTTTTGTAAAATGTTACCATTTCATGTAAATCCAAACCGTAATTCTTAGGCCCCATCCACACTACTGCGTTTTAGTTTAGAAACGGATAATTAAAACGAATACGATCTCCGTCCACACCAGCGTTTTAGCTGCGAATTAGAAATGATCTCCGCCCACATTAAAACGACTGAAAACGCGGATCACGTGACCATTCACCAACACTGGGCATGCGCGTGCCGGTGTAAACACAACTTCATTGATAAAATTATCCCACCATGCTCTGGGTTAACCCCAAACCGACGCTCCATGTACGGTCAACGCCGCCGCTGCACACGGGAATTTTCACAGATCGCTCGAATAATAGCTTGACTGCGGAGCATGTAGGCAGTTATAGCGTTGTAAAATGCAGAATTTACTTGTACAACAGCTGCTAGCAAAGATATACGCCATGACTGATGACACCCAATTATAGAGCCGAGCGTGAGCCTCTACTATGTCATCGTTTCTAAAGTCCTCCGTTTTGACCCGTCTACACTAAAACGCCCTCCGGAGATTCAAAACGAAAAACGGATCGGCAGCGTTTCTAAACTTCTCCGTTTTTGGTCTCCGTTTTTGCCGTTTTAGTGTGGACGGGAGGTGCAAACGTAGCAAAAGGTCTCCGTTTTTAAACGAAAACGCAGTAGTGTGGACGGGGCCTTAGATGCCCATTTTTAAATATCTACACAAAGGTCATAGCATTGAAATTAGATATTGTATGTATACTCTCACACTTTATTTGCTTCTATTTTAGAACGAAGTGTGTTTTTGTCACATTGTTTTATCCGTTTGAGGTACTACTAGTGGGCTCTCAGCCTCAATGGCAAACATACTGCTGTTCTCAATGCAGAATCTACTCAACACATTCATTACTTTTATAATAATATGAAAAAGAGGTGCCCGTGAGCACACTTCTTAAACCTAAAAGGACAAATGGGACGCCCTACAGTCTTGTGCACTTAACGGACACAAACACGCGGCGACCATTGTAGGTCCACAAGATCGTAAGTGCATATGAAGTGTGCCATTTGGAATAGGGCTTATCTGTCAGTTGCTGTTTCCAACCACCTATTTTTATGCAAATTTTGGGATATTGCATAAAAACGCTGGATGGAAATGCCAAGATGTGCATAAATTCTAAAATGCATAAAAAAACGTGCATTCATTTTTCTTTTTTTATCTGATAAACACACAAACTATGATGGTAATCTATCAGTAAAATTGCAATTCTGCATCTCATCTGCTACCTCATTTCAAAATTCCAGTTGAATTACCAGCAACTGATAATGCTAATGGGTAGTTTTGTAGGTCGTGTACACCACTTTTATGAAGCCCTCAACCGCAGTAACTTCTGGACTGACCATGGGTTACTCTCTCTCTCTCTCTCTCTCTCTCTCTCTCTCTGTCAGGTGTTAGTGGTTGGTTAGTGGTGGTTCTATACTCCTATAAATCATAATGGACAAGAATATTGCTACAGTTTCCTTTTAATTTCATTTAAAAATGTCTGCTGCTGAAAAGGGCCCATATGGATTCATTTCCCCACTTCCATTCATTTGTGCTGGTTTAGGATGTCTGTCATAAATGTAATTTTTCATGAATCATCAAATTATCCTACAGGGATTTTACTACTGTAAGATATTTTATGAATGCTTGTAAAGAATGAAATGCTTGAATTCTTTCATTTATCATCTACCGTGCTTATTTTTACGTGGAGTCCCATGTTTATTCATTCTTGGAACATGAAGCTTAAAGATTATCTGTCCAGTGAGGACGCAAGTCATTTAGATTTAGAGTAATCTGATTGCATAGTAGGTACAAATTATAGCATAAAGGGCCACACAAGTAGGGTAACAGCCGGCCTTTGTAAGCCCCATCTCTCAGATGATTGGTCAGCGATGGATTACTAACTCTGAGATAATTATGCTGGTAAATCCCAAATCCTGAATATGCAGCAGCTGTACAGACAAACATGGCCTTTTTTCATGTGCTGTTATGATATTGAAAATACTTCCTTCCCCCTTTCCCCTCTCCTGCTGTGTTATGTTATGATTGTAAATCGCTTATGACTGCTAATCCAGTTGCATTTTCAGTACACAAATATGAGTGATATTGCACTACGCTTCATCCTATAATTGAATGCCCTATTCCTGACCCACCAATAAAATATTGGGAAAACAAAGTTGAGGGGATGGCTGTGTATTATCTAACCGAGAAAGTATTTATTTATACAAAATTAAATAATTGTATAATTAAAATTTAAGGGTGAAATTTGACTCCTTTTTTCCATCCCCTCCCTCAGTTTTCTCTGTATTTGGTTTTTCCACTGTTTTTATTGCTTCGTCTTATTAACATGCTGTCCAACCAGTATTGACACAGCGGGACTTACAAGAAGTCACTGTTACTCTTTTCTAGACAAACTTTGAGCATTTTCTACTAGCCTCTGAGCTCTTTACATTGCAGCAACGTAAGTCTATTGATGAAATGTCCACCTTGTCCTGTCTTTGGACCCTTTTTAATAATTCATCTGTTATCTTTGTTTACGGCACGTATAGTCAGGCCAGGTTCATTAGGATGTCCCACAGCAAGGTGAGCCGAACCTTCTCATTTCACCTGAAATCTTTCACTCCTTCAGACTCCGTCTGCTTCTCCCGATCACTCACTTGAAGGGATTGTTCATCCAAAAATGAAAATTTGCTATTAATTTACTCACCCTCAGGTAGGGATGTCCTGATCAGGTTTTTTTGCCTCCGAGTCATTTGATTTTGAGTATCTACCGATACCGAGTCCCGATCCGATACTTATAAAATACATAAAAAAAGAATAAAGAAGAGAGAAAAAACAGATCCAGGATGTTCCTTATTTTTTATTTAATTCACCTTATTTTAACATTCAACAACTCTGTTAACAAACAGAGCACTTCTGTGAGGTTGCTTGAACAATCAAGTAATAAATAACATAAAATCTTCACTTTTGGACTTTAGTGCAACAGTAAATATAGAAAAAGTCTAATATAAAAACAAATAGCACCTCAACTTAAAATACCCGGCAGGCATGTAAACAAAAAATAAAAATGTTTTAAAAGTGTATAAAAAAAATAATGAGAATATATATATATATATATATATATATATATATACATTAGGGGTGTAACAGTTCACAAAATTTGCGATGCGGTTCGATACGATACAGCAAAAAGAAAGAAATGCCAGAGAAATTTCCTATTTATTAAAAGAAAAACTATTTTTAAATAAGTTTGAGTCTTCCTACATCTTGAAACTTTCAGGTTTATAAATGGGGGTAATCTTTGAAGGATGAACAAATAATGTTTTGGTAATCACATTAAAAATAACATTTAAATATATATTTATATAATATTTGAGTTTTGAAGTGCAACATTAAATCCATGTTCATTCACGGCACAATGTTTCTCCTGGTTCCCACGTCAGCGCTGTTGATCTAATAGAGATCTACGGTTAATAACGGAGAAATTTGAATGCTTCTCACTAGATCTCGCAGAAATGTTATTACTTCAGTGGCGAATTCAAATGTTTTCTTCACTGGATCTCTTAGCACAGTGTCGCTTGATTTCTCGCTGTACAGATGGTCCGAACTGGTAAAGGGTCCGTTAAGCACAATAATGAGTAGCCCAGTTTCGTTCCGCTTTCATTACGTTTGCCATTTGATGTCGCCCAACGTTGTGGTGATCGCGCCAGCGCGGATTTTGTCTGCAGGAAAAATGGTCCTAGGAATCGTTCGGTTTGTATGCGTACCGACCCGGAAGCCTCGAACCGAAACGGTTCAATAATTACGAATACATGTACCGTTACACCCCTAATTTACATATATCCGAGTCCTGATCGGGAGGTAACCTCCGATTCCGATCGAGTCTGAAACCACGTGATCGGGCCCGATTTCCGATCGCGTGATCGGATCGGGACATCCCTACCCTCAGGCCAAACAAGATGTAGGTGACTTTCTTTTTTTTAGTAGAACAGTAAAGATGATTTGTAGCTGAAACCGTGGTCCTTGGTGATTCACATAATGCAAATCAATGGCTACTGTCACTTATGAAGCGAAATGATCGGTCTGTGCAAGAAACTGAACATAATATACAACCTTATTACCTGTAATCACAGCCTCAGCAAACGGTCCTGAGCGCGTTCACGACAGTCTGCAGCGCGAGCTTCCTAACGCATAGGCCTAATGACGTAAAAACAAGTCAAAAATTTTGAAAAAAATCTACGAATTTAGTGTAGTTTATTAAAAACAAGTTCTAATATCAAATTTGTTTCTTTGATTTATTAAAAATATTATTAATACAATTTTGTTTATTTGATGTTTATTAGTTTGCTGGTGACCAGTTTTGCTGTTTTCCCCCCAGCAAAGCATCTAGCTAATGAAATATTTTTGAGCAGAACATGAAAGCCGAAAAAAAAAAAAGATTAAATAATACCCATTTCAGTGACCTTTACCTTTTTTTTCATGACTTTTCCAGGCCTGAAAAACATCTGATATTTCCAGGTTTTCCATGACTGTGGGGACCGTATTGTGTGTTTTGTATCTTTGTTGATGCATGTGTGTGTGCAAGTGTGTCTTCTTCCCTCTTTCTTTACCCCCCAGCTCTCCAACCCCAGTGACAGGAAGTGCCATTAATGTTCCTCGGAGCCGTCTCCTTGCGTGCTTTCAGATGGGGTGGTTTTTCTTCACATTGTAGGGCAAAAGGAGACATTTTTCTCCTACTTTTGCTCAGTGAGGGAGTTGACAGCCTGGTTCTGTCAGGCGATGAACTGTCAGGTAGAGTCTTTTCTCATTTTTCTTGCTCATAGAGCATATGTGGCTCTTATTCATCTGTAACGGCGTCACGTTCTTCTCCTGTTTTAAGCAGACTGTGAGCTTCGTGGCTAAATACAATAACCTTGACCTGCATCAGGCACTTTGGCAGAGCAGCCACACTACTATACTCTGAGTTGTGGCCAATTAACATGATTAAGCTATTTGCATGTCTGTTATTTACTTTTTCTCCTTTACTACTCAAACATTACAATTTTATTCTGCTTAATTCAGCACAAAATAAACTTACAGACTCTATTTAAAGATAATTGACAACAGGATGTGGGCGTATCCAGTGACTTTAGAAAAATTAAATTTTATGCAAATAAGCAGTGACTCATGAGTCATGCTGCAACTACCAACATGCATATGAATTGTGATTGGTTCTACTGATCACATTTCTTTAATTAATAATCTAATTAATATTAAATTGACACAAAAGCATGTAGACTTCAAGTAAACCTTGCTTTAGGGTCTTATGTAAGAGTAAATTGCTAATAATTTTGCAATGATATTGTAAAAATCTTTTCTTTCTTTTTTTTCATTATTTTATTTTGACAAATTACTGGTACTTTTGACATTCTAAGTGCAGACCGGAATGCAAAATCCTGTGTGGCCCATTAATTGAGTCTTGTTCAGAATGCAAGGCACATACTAAGTGTCGTGCCAATGGCATTATGTATTCACCGGAAATGCTACTGAAAATTTTGAACACAATTTTTTTGCTGCCTCGCAAGCACTGTCGTTTCCCTCATCAAATGCAGATCTAGCCTCTGTAATACAATGCAGCGTTTCAACTACAAATGTTTCTGAGCTTGCTCAAATACCATTGCATTTTTGTCATCACCTTCTTCTCTAAATAGCTCAGCAATATTGACGTTCTTAACTAGTTGACGGATGCTGTCATCAAGGTGATGCCCAGCCAATGAAACAGAACTCATCGTACACATATACCATTACACACTTGGGCAGACGTGGCCACAATTGCAAGGGCATGCATGCTCACAGCGGCTCCCTGCAACGGTAAACTCAAGACTGTTTGCATGCTGCACACATGTGAATGCCGTGGGGGGTGGAAATGTTTGCATCTCACACTGCTCTGGTTTCGAGGTCTGAGATGTGGTTGTTTTGTTGGGGAATGTGGAATCTGGTTTCAGGGGATTTTTTTTTTTTTTTTCAAGTGCATCTTGATCCTCATCATGGGTGATGATCTTAAGGGCAGTTCACACAAGATACATTATTGTATATATGTATATATATATATATATATATATATACACTCACCGGCCACTTTATTAGGTACTGTCCAACTGCTCGTTAACACTTAATTTCTAAGCAGCCAATCACATGGCGGCAACTCAGTGCATTTAGGCATGTAGACATGGTCAAGACAATCTCCTGCAGTTCAAACCGAGCATCAGTATGGGGAAGAAAGTTGATTTGAGTGACTTTGAACGTGGCATGATTGTTGGTGCCAGAAGGGCTGGTCTGAGTATTTCAGAAACTGCTAATCTACTGGGATTTTCACACACAACCATCTCTAGGGTTTACAGAGAATGGTCCGAAAAAGAAAAAACATCCAGTGAGCGGCAGTTCTGTGGGCGGAAATGCCTTGTTGATGCCAGAGGTCAGAGGAGAATGGCCAGACTGGTTCGAGCTGATAGAAGGGCAACAGTGACTGAAATAACCACTCGTTACAACCGAGGTATGCAGCAAAGCATTTGTGAAGCCACAACACGCACAACCTTGAGGCGGATGGGCTACAACAGCAGAAGACTCCACCGGGTACCACTCATCTCCACTACAAATAGGAAAAAGAGGCTACAATTTGCAAGAGCTCACCAAAATTGAACAGTTGAAGACTGGAAAAATGTTGCCTGGTCTGATGAGTCTCGATTTCTGTTGAGACATTCAGATGTTAGAGTCAGAATTTGGCGTAAACAGAATGAGAACATGGAACCATCATGCCTTGTTACCACTGTGCAGGCTGGTGGTGGTGGTGTAATGGTGTGGGGGATGTTTTCCTGGCACACTTTAGGCCCCTTAGTGCCAATTGGGCATCGTTTAAATGCCACGGCCTACCTGAGCATTGTTTCTGACCATGTCCATCCCTTTATGGCCACCATGTACCCATCCTCTGATGGCTACTTCCACCATGTCACAAAGCTCTAATCATTTCAAATTGGTTTCTTGAACATGACAATGAGTTCACTGTACTAAAATGGCCTCCACAGTCACCAGATCTCAACCCAATAGAGCATCTTTGGGATGTGGTGGAACGGGAGATTCGCATCATGGATGTGCAGCCGACAAATCTGCGGCAACTGTGTGATGCCATCATGTCAATATGGACCAAACTCCCTGAGGAATGCTTCCAGCACCTTGTTGAATCTATGCCACGAAGAATTGAGGCAGTTCTGAAGGCAAAAGGGGGTCCAACCCGTTACTAGCATGGGGTACCTAATAAAGTGGCCGGTGAGTGTATATGTATATATATATATATATATATATATATATGAGGCTACTGACCCCAAACACTAAGTGTAAACAGGAAATAAACAGAATATTAATCTGAATTAATTATTTAAAAATAACTGGTTGGACGAATGATTCAATGACTAAATACTTTTAGTCTCAATGTTTCATTACTGGATGAGTCAGCATTTTTGAACGAATCTCTTGAATGAATGATTCAATGACAAATACTTTTTTTTTTTAACGGTCACGTGTCACCACCTGCTGGCGTGACAATGTAATCGATACAATCTTTATTTGAATCGCCAATGACTTTCAAAAAGTGATCGCTTCCGTAGACATCAGTGTATCCAAGTTTATCCCAGTTCTTCTGTGATAAGATGAATATTTGTAACAGAAATAACGATAGTGTGTGGTTGAAAAGACTGTTTGTGAAGCTGTTTCATACCTACACATCTACACATGACATCAGTCAGAGTCAGAGTTCATCTTTTGTCAAAGGTTTAATAGACACAGGCGAACTGTTTTCATTAGTAATGAAATCGCGATCAGCAATATTACACCTTTACTAGGACTGTTCACCATTTGTATCACTCCGCATGTCTCTGCGCGTTAGACGCGCAGCATGAAAACCCACTATAATTTTCAAAATACTGTTGTTGTGTAACGGAATGTCGTTTTAAGAGTTTTCAGGTGAGAATGTAGTTGTCTAAACCTCAAATCCGCGGTTTATTTATAAAAATAGCGCATATTCTAAAATTTGCTTTGAAGTTTTCATACTGTAGTTGTGAGGTCCGGGCGATCACAGTGCATTCAGCGCTCATGTGCCCTGCCAAGAACAGCCTTACCTCTGCAGGTCCTTCTGACATTTCCTGCAGGCTCTGATGTCTCTGTAGCTGTTAAATATGACATATAATTCATTTTGGGTACTTCTAAAAGGCAATCTTTAGTTTCATGAATCTATTATTTGTTCCCAGGCAAATTGTTTTGACTGAGGGCAAAGTTAAGTTAACCTTTTGTTTATTTAACTTTAATGCTGTACTAGAGCGGTGCCTTTGTATATTCGACTGTATTGTTTGCTTGTCTGTTTCCTATTGT
Organism: Rhinichthys klamathensis goyatoka; assembly: GCF_029890125.1. Lineage (NCBI taxonomy): Eukaryota > Metazoa > Chordata > Actinopteri > Cypriniformes > Leuciscidae > Rhinichthys > Rhinichthys klamathensis. Next base: position 703,404 of record NW_026606760.1, read on the forward strand.
GAAAATATTTCAAAATGTAATTCAAAGCTGAATTATCAGCATCATTACTCCAGTCTTCAGTGTCACATGATCCCTCAGAAATCCTGATAATATTTCAATTTTTTTTTATCAATGTTAAAAACCGTTATTCTGCTAAACATTTTTGTGGATTTATTTTCTTTTCTTTTTTTTTTTCTTTTCGAAGGTTTGTTGTAGATTAGTATACCCTGTCAGAGGTCAACACGTTCATTCTCCGTGTACAGTCAAGCAAGAACTCCTGGAATTGAATTCGGTTTATGAATGCGGCTAATGTGTGGGTTAGAGCTGGCACACTGTGAGGTCTGAATGAGCATGAGCTTTGGTCTGACAGAATAAATAAAACTGGTTATATACAACTTCACCTCATTTTCAGTTTAGGTTTTTTCTTTAGTCGAACAAAAGGACTTTCTAATAGAAATGTTCCACGTTTAATACAACATAAATTTTATCGACAAAATCGAATCGAATTTAACCTAGAACATTCCTTAATACTTAATAAAAAACTTAATACACTCACCTCTGGCTGATAACAGAATATTTCCTAAATTCTAACACTGAAACATTTTCTGTAAAGTTGCTTTGAACCATTATGTATCGTGAAAAGCGCTATACAAATAAACTTGAACTTCAGAGTCTGAATGTCGCCCTGAAATCAAGGTCATAGAAATCATTCAAATTTCCCCTGTTTTCTCATGAATTTCATTTGTACTTTCCCCTTGAACGTCCTGAATGCATTTCTACCTTGTCTGGTTTGGAAATACAGTCTTATAGTGTTGAGTCTAACCATGCTCTGTGGCAAATGTCAAAAATGTCACACTTTCCCATTCAGATTGCCCTCTGAGAAAGCACCCACAAATGTTGTTGTTTTCCTTAGATGTGCCAGCTGAACCAAGAGAAAGGTTTATTGAAGTCTGGACTATTTAAGAGCATTCCTTTCAGACGGTGAAACATGTGCATGACAAATGTCAGTACGTGTGTCCAAAGCAGTAGTGTCCTTTTCTCTTGTTTGCTCTCTCTCCTTAGATTTTATTGCATGAATCAGCCACAAATGTTGTTTTTCTCAGACATGCCAGCTACAGCAGGAGAACCAAGTCTAAATTAGTCAAACGCACCAGACACATTTTCAGACGGCCCAATGCGTACTTGGTCACAAAATGGGGGGAAACACGATTACTCCGCTTTACCATCAAGCAACTAGTCCCTGAGTTCCAGTATGTGACAGAGACATAAAAATACATACTTTGGACCAAGATGAAGTCTTTACACAGTAAGTCTGCAGTGAGAGGGTGAGATTACATGGAAATGGTGTGTGTGATGGTTTTTATAAGCGGCGCATGAGCTGTTTTTCCATGTTGGCACTTGGCAGCATGGTGCCCAAAGGCCTGCTGTGTGCTTCAGCCGCTCATCTCACATTCAATCGTAGAGTTGCAAATCGAAAACCAATTTCTTTTCTTCTTTTTTAAAAAAAAAATACTGTGACCAAAATGATTTAAAGTTAATAGTGTTAATAATATTAGTTTATTTAACAGTAACTCTTTCTGCAGGTTACATTGTTACGCCAAGTAGCATGATTATGAGTGATTCATCGAATCATTCTTTCAACTGATTCATTTAAAAACACTCTTTCTGGAATGAAACCACTGTCTTTTTGAGTGAGTCAGCTGAATGAATGATTCAATGACTCATTCAAAAACACTAAATCGTGAATAGGTAACTGGAATCAGAATCAGATTAAATTTCCTTACAGTTCCCATCCATATCCAAGACTGAATTTATTTGATCATAGATGCAGTAAAATGTAGTAATATTGTGAAAAATTATTACAATTTAAAATAACTGTTTTCTATTTTAATATATTTAAAATGTAATTAATTCCTGTGATGATAAAGCTGAAAACCGACATTAGTGTCATTAATCATATGATCATTTAGAAACCATTGTAATGTTCTAATATTTGATGTTGAAGAAACATTTCTTCTTATTATTAATGATGAAAGCAATTGTGCAGCTTAATATTTTTGTGGAAACATTTGTTCAGGATTCTTTGATGAAAAGAACATTCTAAAGAACAAAAGTGACAGTGAAAACATTTAGAAAAAAAAACAATTTCAAATAAATGCTGATCTATTTAATGCATCTTTGCTAAATAAAACTATTTATTTCTTTAAATATGAATAAAAATGAAATCTTACCAACCCCAAACTTGTAAATGATAATGTAGACCTGGGAATAGCTGTGCGGACATGCATGGGCCTGTACCCTTTCATAAGTGATTCTCTCTTTCTCTAATTCTGTTTCTTATTCTCAATATATCCCTCTTAGTCTGATCTCCATCTCACTTGCCATCTTTTTTCATCTCAATCTCCTTCACTCCTTTTTTACATCTTTTCTTCAATTCCCTTGTCACTCTCCCTGCCTCTGCCTTTTATCAGCTTCTTTCTCCATGGATCTTTTTGGTAATGACTGAGTGGTAAATACAGTCATGTCTCATCACCGTTATTTATAGTCTTGTCTGAGAGAGTGTGTGTTCATGTGAGTGTCCATGCGATAACCTATTTTATTTTCTCTTGGCTAGATTTTATTCAATGATATGTTGTCTGTTTTTCGGGAATTAGGGAAGTTGAAAGTACCGTTACCAAGTTAAAAATTGAAAGTACTAAAATAAAAAAGCATCAGGAAGTCTCTCATTACAACACTTTTTGGGTAGAAACAGGGTAAGAGGTTAATTATGAATGTTCTGCTTTATTGAGTTATTGCTGTGAAGCTGAGATGGATAATGTAGCAGGAAATGTTCCTTTCCTCATAGTTAGTTTGTCTGCGTGCTGTGCTGAATCTAAGAGGTCACTCATCGGGAACGCGGCTGTATGTAACAGTATGTAACGGCGGAGCAGGTGCAGTGATATCAGACCCCTTTGTAGGCAGATTTTCCTCTTGTATTTCCACACACTTCAGCATTGTCAAAGACCCCTATCAACACAACCAATCCGATGCTCCACTGCCTGTATGTCTGTTCTGTCCTGTCAGCTTTCAAGGGCCAGTGAATATTCTTTTGACAACATTGAATCATGCCACAAGGTCAGACACATGCCGACATATGTCTGCTCAGCCCACAGTCTTATCAGCGCAAGTATTTTCTGCATGAAACTGCTATAGTGGATTGGTGTAAATGGCTATATAATATCCACATGCTCTGGTCAAAGGCACATTGAGGACATCTGTGAACAGCTTAGCGATTGAGACTCTCCAGTTCTCACCTGACACTGCTGTAAGCTGCCGACCGTCCATTAACAGAGCTCTTCCTGTCCAGATGTTACGCATGTGCGTGCCAAGCCCTCCCTGCGTGTGACAGACGCACACGGAGTGGAAAACTTTCACATTAATTTTCTTTTTCTGTGTTTCTGCTAAGAGCTTCCAGTGAAAGGCATTAGCGCGGAATTGGGCCGCAGAAACACGTTAGCGACCTTTCCATCTGTGAGATTCTAGCTGTGGGTTTTGTAATGGGCCATAAGTTTGAAATAGGCACGGCTGACCGGGTGCGACACGAGCATCTCTCCATCTTTACGATCCCAAAGAGAGCTTTGAAGTAATTCCTTACTTTTCTTAGGTGCTTTCTATCATCTATACTGTGTCCTAACCTGGCTCAATGTGAACAGGTTTTGCTGTAGTTGTGTCTGTGTGATTTAAAGACAAATGTTATGTTCAATAATGGATATGCAGATCTTCTTCAACTTTAATGATTAAGCAATAAATAATATTGAAAACGTAATCTGCATTGTGTATATCAATAAAAAATGTATTAATAATTTAAGAATTGTTTTTTATTATTATTCATTAAACCATTTATAATTATGCAAAATATCTGTTAAAATCAAATCTCGATCTTTCTGTAGTTTCTAGGTCTTGAATATATTCGGAATGTTGTATATTGTATATTTTCGGAATGTTTTCGGACTTTGCAATTAGTGGTGTGCATAAATAGAAGTAATCGCTAATTAAAGCATATTACTATTGTATAGGATTGCAATTTTTTTTTTTAGAAGTTGTGGCATTATTTTTTAAGGTTCCACTAACAAATAATTTGCAAGGATTCAATGATTAAACTATCAATTAAATACAGTTATCCCAGCCTGCAAAGACAGAGGGTTTCTGATTGGCTAAAATGTTTACAAACCCTAGTTCCTTCGCTTCCAAAATGTGATGCAATTTCTGGAAACGGAGCATAGTGAGTGTCGATGCTCTCTGATTTGTGCGGTGCATTGTGGGATTTTTCAAGGAGTGAACGTTCCAGTGCACTGGAAGGATTGTGAGATTGAGAAATCCCTTAAAATGACCAACTCCCTGATCAGGGCCATGACTACTGAACTAGGGAGATGATTGAGATGCTCCCATAGAGACAGGTGTAATTTCATATTCATCTCTATTTTTCTACTTCCATCTCTATCTTCTATCTTCTCCCTCTCTCTGGTCTCTAAATGAACAGTGGTTTTTAGTTATTGTTGCTATTTTTATTCAACTCCCACAACAACCTGGCATAGAACTCAATATCTGGGTAAAGCTGGTAATTAAGCCCAAACTGTTATAGAAGCTAAGGGTGCCAAAGCATTAACATTTACCTTCTGTGGCTCTTAAATATGGCCTGCAGTGTATTCATCAGCACCTGCCCACACAGAGGTCACCCATACAAGCTCTTTGCCAAGGGCCACAAACCATTATACTCGAGACATGTGTTTTGTGCTGATTCCTGGTTCACTGTTGAACCACAGACTTGCCTCTATTGGATATTAGCATCTCTCAACAGAGTAGATATTTTTTCTCACCGTTTTCTGTTTTTTTTTTCACACTTCACTCTGATTCGTTCTCTTTTTTGAGATGAGTTTTTCCTGTGTACATACAGTAAGTGCAGTGCATTGCAAAAAACTAGATCGTTCACATTATAATCAGCGAAGCTGTCTAGACTGGGAGCACCAATTCTGTCGCATCGTGTCACAACGCAAAGTGCCTTCCGTTAATGAATGGACTCTAGCTACTCTACATAGATACTGCAGATATATACTGCTCTGAATTGGAATAAATTCATAAAGTGTGTGTGTGTAATGTGTTTGTATATAAATAAATGGTAACACTTTATTTTAAGGTGCTTGTAATAAGCAGTAATTAACAGTTAATAAGACACTTATAAGACCTTATAAGATGCATATAAGCATTAACTAATGATAATAAATAAATTAAATGAAATAATAAATTTCTCAAGTATCAATACATTGCACTTTTAGAACAGCCGAACAAACATAAATGGTAACACAAACTCCCAGTCCCTTAAAAATTGACCTTCCCAAGAGGTAGTAGTTTCCCTGATCTCTTCAGGGCCTGGAACTTTAATTAACCCTTATATGAAGTAGTTAATGCTTATATGCATCTTATATGCATCTTATAAGGTCTTATAAGTGTCTTATTAACTGTTAATTACTGCTTATTACAACCACCTTAAAATAAAGTGTTACCAAATAAATACATATATAATATTAAATAGTATTATAAATTATTAATAATATAAGATCTATATCTTAATGTAGACATACAGATATTATCAGTTGGTAAATTTTTTTAGATAGATAGATAGATACAGACAGACAGACAGATAGACAGACAGATAGACAGACAGATAGATAGACAGTCAGATAGATAGATAGATAGACAGATAGATAGATAGACAGATAGATAGATAGACAGATAGATAGATAGACAGATAGATAGACAGATCGACAGATAGATAGATAGTAACCTAATATTATATTAATTAATTTATAAAAATATTTCATATTTATATATTATTCATTTCACAGCCTTCTTTATTAGCTTCAGTGTAGGTATTGTATTAAAATAAGTTTAATATAAAGAGCAATGCTCCTTTCTCTTTCTCTTCCACTATTTCTTTTTCTTTCTTTCTTTGCATGCATGTGTCTCCCTGCATTACTGCCTACTTGACTGGAATGACCTGTGGTCACCTGATTAACTTCCTGTTGTCTGACCTCAGAATCTCACCATTGATTGCACATGGCATGCCTGAGCGCACAGCTCTCCATCTTAAAGCTGGAGGAGAAGAACAGTTGGGGGTTGTAGCTGCGAGTGTGTTTCACTTGAACATGAAAATAAGGGTTTCCTCAGCCGACAGTCTCACCTTTGCCCTCAGGCATACAGCTGACATGTAATGGATGTTTTCTGGAAATTGCTACACTACACGTGAAGTATCAGGGTCAAAGCGCTCTTTATTTTTGCTGTATGGTATCGATATCCATTTTCCAGAAAGACCTTCAGAAAATGTCTAAGAAATGTTTGCTCTTGTCACACAGTAGAACTGCTTCGTAAATTTCAAAAGGACATTTTCATAGTCACTGCGTTCCACTGATCAGTCACGATAATAACGTTTTATAGTTCTTGGCCTACTTTGATCTGTGATCTGCTTCAAGATTAACACATTTATGGCCTTCCTATTATAGCAAGGACGTGTACAGAAGAGTTTAGTAATTCATTCTTTTAAATGTCTAGGTCTAAATTATATGTTGTCTTGATTACATCGTCTGTTTGATTTGAAATGCATCGGCTGTTTCATTTAGGTCATGTGATTCAAAAAAGCGATTCACATCACTATATTTTGTACAGGTTTGTGATAAAGCTTTTTACTAAAAAGTCATATCTAATTTGATATCTTTTTATACCTAAAGGCAGGCAGTTTTACAAAAACATTCCTGTACAGAAGGTCATTCCCTGGAGTATGCAATTTAAAGAAATAAATTGAAGTTATCTTTAAAGATTTTAAAGCTATGAAGCTATAACGCTTACTATTACTATTGCCACTGGGGAAAAGCAGAGGACCCTGGCTGGTTGATTAGTTGATCGCTAAACCAACAGATGTGATGTGAACAGCCACGAACTGAGCATCACAGTCGGTTTACTTCCTCCAAACCCCAGGGCACGGACCGCACCACATATCTGGAAATCCTGCCTGCGTATACAGGTCACCAAAATCACTGCAGCTTCGGTTTTTTTTTCTCACTGGCCTCATTTCCACCGCAAAGTAGAGCAAAGCTCAAGCTTAAGTAATAGCTAGGAGTTAGAGAAATAGATTCACAACATTGAAAGAAAGTGATTAACATCAGGGATTTCCACTTACAGTTTTTCTTTCTCTGAACACAATAGATTCCTGAGAAAGTGTTAAGGAATGGAGGAGAGCTGAATGGCCCGAGAGGCAGGGGAAGTTGGAGGAAGTTTATCTGCAGGGATTATAGTGTGCAGCTGCCCACAGAGATTACTGAGACAGTGTCAGGAGGATTACTGGACAGGGACCGAAACATGCTCGATGTGTGCAGCCTTTATATTCACATACGTGTCTGGGTCATTTCACTCTCAAATGAAAAGGGAAATAATTTTTTTTTTTTTTACACATCTATTCTCTCACACATGTAAACACCTGTACGTGAGCACAGCGATGGATATTTCATCCTCAGCGTGCTCTCGAAAGTGCAGCAGCTGACTCAAATGGTATCTTTATGCTCCTTTATCCTCTATCATCCAGCCCAGGAACCCTGCAGCCGTGGCATTAGTGCAGACTGACCAGAAATGCAGTTTTTGCTATTTTCAGATTAAAAAGATCACCGTTTCCCAGAACTCATCATTCTCCTTTTGCAGCTATCCATTACACCGGCCATTTAATTGTAGAGCTCAAGAGGTCGCGGCTCGTGGGGAGGCTTTATGTAATTTATTCACTCTTGCAGACCACCAGACACACAATAGGGGTTTTGGCGTCTGCTTCCGCTGACATACAAATCCCCTCCTAGCTGCTCATGCCCCCCTAGGCCGACTTTCTTCCTCCCATCCATGTTGGTTGTGTAAGACCCGTGGGCACGAGGTATGCGAGTCGGGTGTCTTCGTAAAGGCAACAGATGGGCACAGGAGGTCAGTACGTAGCTCTGTGCCCGCTCCACAAGTGGGGAAGCTTGGCTTGAGTGTACCGAGGGGAGGAGTCAGAGCTCAGCGAGAAGAGAACATTCAGCCACCCGTGTAGCCCACACAAGCGCTCCAGACATCCACACTCGCACACGTTCCCCCTTCTCTACCTTGGTGGTTTTAGGATGTAAACTCTCCTCACCTGGTGTTCAAAAAGCTCTGTGTGGGGTGATGTTGAATTCAGAAGGTGAGTCATCGCCAGTCCTTGTTTGGATTAAACACTTTCCACGCTTCTAACCCTCATCCTTTTGCTCTCCCGCAGGTATGAAGACCCCCTTGAGCCCCACCCAGCTCATAGAAAATGGACAGCTGTGCTTCGCCATCGCAGGCTGCATGGAGGTAAAGGAGCCTAGCATTATCAACGCGGACATGCATCTCCATCAGGAGAAGAAGAAGCTGCTCTACTCGCTTTGTGAAGTCTGCAACATCCAGCTGCACTCCGCCACGCAGGCCCAGGTCCACTACAATGGCAAATCTCACCTCAAGAGGGTCAAACAATTGAATAAAGGAGAGCTGCCCACGGCAAGCGTCAGCTCGGCTTCCACTCCTCTACACTCTCTCAGCAGCAGTGGCAGTCAAGGTAAGACCTCCTTAACCCAGGGGAGTGAATCCTCCGATGCTTTCCTCCATGCAGGGGTAAACAGCTCTGATGTTAATGCGCCCTGAGTTAGCATTTGACTCAGAGGGCCTAGCTTGTCATTTCTTGTGGCATTTCTCTTTTAAAGAGGTGTTTTTATTAAAGCCATATAGTTCACCCAGAAATGAATATTCTGTCGCCATTTACTCCTCTTCATGTAATTTCCAAACCTGTATGACTTTATTTATTTTGTCAAACACAAAATAAGCCAATTTTGGGTCTGTCAAGCTAAAAAAAATTACAAAAAGATTTCATAAAAGTACCTCAAAACAGTCTATAATGACATATATTTCCAGACTTCTGAAGTCATACATTTCGTTCTGTTCCTTACACAGAGGAATCATAAGTCATTATTCACTGAAAATGAACAACCAATTTTGAGTCGGATCTTTTAAATGAATCAGTTGATCCAGTTCACAGAGCAATCTGGTGTGTGTTTCCCATAAAATAGCATAACTCGTTGGCATAACTATCATAGTACGGTGCATTGCATTGGATAAATCAACTAGCAAGTCACAAATGTTTCCCGCAATAACTTTGTCGCACGTGCCATGTTGGTTCAACAATATAGAATTGTTGATAATGATGTCATACAGCTGCTGGATTAAAAGCTTCTGCAAATAAATTAGTTTGACATCAAATTAAAGTCATATTATTGCTGTAAATCATGAACATGGCATTATTTTGCTCAAAAGCAAAATCTATTTAAGTCATACTAACAAGAAACTATGCTTGTAAACACGAAAGTCGAGAGCTGTAGTTTGCGATGCTGTTTGCTTCTAGAAGCACAGAATCATTGAACTATGTTGATAATGACGGAACTTTTTTACCATAGTTGGCTAATGATGCTAACGATCGAATCAAACTGATTTGAATTTCGAATTTACTGACTCACATGTTTACATGTTTATCAATGAATAATGACTAGTTTTTGGTCAGTTGATCACACAAAAGTATTGAATGACTTCAGAAGACTCGCGTGGCAAGCAGGGCGGGGCTGAGAGCTGTGGGAACGGAGCGGGGCGGAGGTGTGAGTGCTAATGAGTGTCACCTGCACACCACACTGATCTCGAGCCTCACAGAGGAGATCCTCATGGCTCTCGGCCACGCCCTGCTTGCCACAACTCGCAACATAGCTCTCAAGTCATGATTTCGGTAAACTTTTATTATGCTTTTTTGTAATTTTGTGGGCCCAGTCCTTTTTCACTATGTTGAAAATAGTGGCCAGGATACTGTTTTTATTTTACAAAAAAAGTCCATACAGGTTTGGAACAACAAGAAATGATGATGATGACAACCTTTAATTTCTGAGTGAACTATAACTACAATTTATTTCCAAATCCAAGCTACCATTTAGTAAAGCAAGAAGCACACTTAGAAACCTCAGGTTCAGTGTCTTGCTCAGGGGCACACCGGTGACACGGTCGTCTTTTGTGGGGCTTGAACCGGCAACCTTCCACTTTAATGTCCTGAACTTTAGACACTACAGAGACCACTTACACCACTTAGTTGATTTTGCTCATAAAACAACACAATTCATCTATTTGTCAAACAGTTGTACAAATACTTTTAACTGAACTTATATACATTCTAAAACTGAAAAATATTGGGTGTTACCTCCAAAAAACATCATATTCAAATATATTTTATATACAAAAATTATACACAACAAACACACGCGCACACAAAAACACTCAGCTAGAGAACATTTTAAATAATTCTTGCAGTCATTGGGGATTTTTTGTCCCGGAGCAGTCCTGAGGCTTGTGCATCATTTTTGTATCCTCTTGGGAGTCTCTGACAAATAATGGCAATTCAATTTTTTTTTTCTGAAGTATGCTTTTCACATGGACTTTCAAGGATAATGTGTGTCTTTAACAGGCCTGTGGTGGTGCTGGCATGTGTAACTGGTGCGAATGGCAGCAACTGCACTTGACCAGTAAGTGACAGTTTATCAGTGTGTTCACAGTCTGGTTGGTGGGTGGAACTGTTGAGACTGAAAAAAGAAAAAGAACCTGTATTAATGGCTCATTCAGGTTATGAATAGGATTCAGATGCATACCAGGCTACCTCTTCATATTTAAACAAACACTCTTTTGTTTTGCATGTTACCTGGGAAACATTTTGGGTTGCATTGATGCAAGATGGGCAGAGGATCTGTGAGAAGTTGGTGCTGGACTGGCAGGCGAGACTGTGGCTTCCAGTGCAGTGTCAGAGCGGTGGTGACCAAACTTTCATTAGATTGGTGGAAAAGTAGCATACAGGCTACAGACATTAGACAGACCTTGTTGGACTCCATAGGAAAACTTTTGCCTCTTTTGAAGTGGCGGCCAAAGCAAAATGGAATTTTTTATTCAGTTTGAAGAGCTTATTGCACTATTAGAAGGTCTACTATGTCATAGCGAATTTCATGACTTTATGAATGCTGGTAAAATAATCTGTGTGCTTTTGCTTATGAAAAATCACTGATATGATTTTTTTTTCCCACCATGACGTTACTCTACTATTAAACGTAAGAGATGTATGCCATAATTCTTGGCCACGTACACAATAGACAGTGAAAACTTGGGGGAGTGAAAAGTTCTTTTAAATCCCCTAAATTATCATACTGTTTGTGATGGTTGATGAATTGATAATCTAAAATAAATTAGAAACATGAATGTCTGTTTGATGTTAGCTATACGTTTTTTGAGACTGGAAGGGATGGGATCTCGCCACATGATATTTTCTATCATGATATTATAATTTCTGAGCCACAATGTAATATTATCGTGATTGTTTATATGTACACTACGCAAAAGATAGTTATATTTTATAAATATAATATCTTAGCAAGGATGTGTTAATTGATCAAATGTTAATAATGTTGTTATTTTAAATAAATGCTGTTCTTATGAACTTTTGATTCATCAAAGAAGTTTCCACAAAAATATTAAGCAGCAACTGTTTCAACATTGATAATAAGAAATGTATGTTTAGCAGCAAATCAGCATATTAAAATGATTTCTGAAGGATCATGTGACACTGAAGACTGGAGTAATGATGCTGAAAATGTAGCTTTGATCACAGGAATAAATTACATTTGAAAATATATTAAAATAGAAAATGGTTTTTTTAAACTGCAATAATATTTTACAATATTAATGTTTTTACTGTATCTTTGATTAATGCAGCCTTGGTGAGCATAAAAGACCGTAACCAACCCTAAACTTTTGAATGGTAGTGTATTTATGCAAAACATATTGCAATCAAACTGGAACAATTACGTTTCCGTTGACTTAATGCTACAGTTTGTTTCACCTTTTCACAGATTTTTCGCACAATGCTCAATTTTTCATATGAATATTTTTTTGGGGGGAAAGCATATTAAAGCAACACCAAGTAACTTTCCCTCTGCGGTCGCCCTACAGGTTGGAAGCGGAATTGTCCATTACCGCTGTGGTAAATAATTTAGCCTACCGCAGCCTACTGTCGCACGCACGCTCGTTGTTTATCCAGCACCGGCTTTGGAATGAACGATGTCCACAGACAAGGTAGAGTATGTTGCATGATTTCATGAAAGTATGATGAATTGCGACATTAGAAACGAAGAAAAACAAAATAATCTATTGTAACGCTTGACGTAAAGCAAGTCAAATTTGTTTTCTTATGTCTCAATAGAACTACAGAAACGCGACCCGATCTGGCAATCTTACATAGCGTGGTTATAGCGGATATAGGACCGCAAAGCGAATCCAGAAGTGCCTTTCACCCTGTTACGACTTAATGAACCACTGAAACGATTTTGGAAACATTATTTTAAGGTAAAAAATCTTACTTAGTGTTGCTTTAAGTAAATATTGAATCATTGAATTGAATAATGATCATGATATAGATACACGTATGAGGGTCACGACGTAAAATATCACAATATTCAAAATTGATTCCCCCCTCCTCCAACCCTAATATTAATATTTGTCAACCTTTGGTAAATGAACATATGCAACGTGTTTTCTTTATGCTTTTTGAGCTGCATACACTCTCTCAACTATAATGTATGGGTTGCTGTTGTAGCTGGTGGGAGAACCTATGGTGGAGAGTCAAGACACGCAGCTCTGAAACTTCGATGATGTCCAAAAGAGAGTGAGATCAATGCATTTGCGAGTAGCTGTTCAGTTTAATTCTGTTCATTTAATATGCAGTTGTCAATTTTTCTGAAGTGAATTTGGTTATCAAATGCAATTTCCACTCCTGTAAATAGCCAAAGTCATAAGCAAACTCAGTGTGAACAGAACAAGATTAAGCACTCAGAAGGGATTTTACAAGCATATTTATCAGCAGTGTGAATATGGCCATCACGTTTCTCTGGAAAATGAGGAGATTGTCATGTATAACCTGATGCAAGTGCGTAGTTTGCGTCAGCTAAGACGTTTAGCTGGTGTTAAATACTGTACTTTTAGCCCATTTGTGCGTGTGAATGTAATAGTGATTTATTCAGATTATCTTTTTAAATATATGGGTGTGTGAAAAGCAGAGGTGATGTTTGATCTGCCCCACACAGCTGCGGCTCCTGCAGGGATGTCACGTGTTTTCATCTCTCTCTCTGGGAGCATCTCTAGTGTTCCATGGAGCATCAATAAACAGCAATAAGAGCTGCAGGGGCTGGTGTATTTAAAGCAGTCATCTGTAAACGCCTCAATTGCTATTTAAAATAATAGGTTAGCTAGTACTGTGCCGAAGAACCTTTGTGTTTCAATTTTTTTTCTTTTTATGATATTCAATGTACATTTTGATAATAAAGGGAAATTTTTTTTTTTGCCATAATTTGGACAAAACATTCATTGTCGTGAAGCACATTTAAAATAATTAAAACATTTTCTACATTTTTAAGTTGCACACAGATCATATTGAATGTATTTGGAATATTTGAAAAGAATTTACATGTTGCATAAAGAAAATGAAGCATTGTATGACAATTGCTATTTTTTAGCATTATTTAGACATTATTTTATAACAACTGTACTCCCCTGCACCCCCCTTCCCCCCAATATGTAATATTTTCCCCCCTTTTTTTAGCTTTATGCTAATGAGAATGTAGAGGGAAATGTTTTAATAGTAGGAAAACAATGTAACAATCTTAAATATAAATAATTATGTATGTATATATTTTATATTATATTGTATCATACTAACATAACATAAACATGGTTCCTACGCAGTTTGGAAAAGTTATTTCCAGGTCTGGAAAAGCATCGGGGAAAAAACAGTATGGGAAAAAATGTGTTTCCAGACTATTGCCCATACTCGGTTTTCTAAAATATAAAATTAGGAATTTCTAAAAATAAATTGATCAGACAAGCAGTGTGTTTTCATGGCAAAAGTTTAGTGATCCTTTAGTGATTGTAGAATCAGACTGAATGAATTTCAAGCGCACATTTTGATTACCCAAAACTGTTTGTCTCTACCATGAGCAAGCCTCATTTAAACTTCACTAAAACGATTGTGCACGCGCGTGCCACTCAAACCAGCAACAGATAAGGGAGCAAACAGTCATCTAAATCAGACTGTACTTTGCTATTTGGTGATCGTGCAACACTAAACCACATTTACAGTATAAAAATGATGTGTCAGAGGAAATTTGAGTCTGGAATTTTGCAATGGAAAATGTGAAGGAATCCTGCATAAATCTCTCATGCTCACTTTATCTGTTGTCTAGATTCTGTGTTTGTAAAATGAAGTCAGAAGAGAGCCTGTGTTTGTGATTGATTGAGCCCGTTTGAGTTGGACACTGGTGTCAGTGACTCTGAATCTTTAAGCAGGCTGCTCATTATTTGCTGTAGTCTGAGCCGGACATATGTAATTACAGCAGGGAGGATGTGCTGCGCTTTACCGCGGTGTCCTGTTGACTGACAGTAGATCATGTCTGATGAAGAAAGGAGCTCAGCTCGCTCCTCACATCTGTGCGCCGACTTTGATGGATTATTGAAAGCATTTCTGCCAACGTGGCATCTCATTTACTCACTATATAATGAGTGCATTTCTGTAGTCTGTGCATGTGTGTGAGCACTAGTGACCACTTGTTGTGGTCAGAGCACGAGTGACCACTAGATGGCAGTGCCATCATTTTGAAAACTTTTTAATCATTATGGCCTGCAGAGTTCATTGCAGGTGAAGATGATCGTATTTTTAACTAAGATTAATGATATTTGTAAACATAATATAAAATGTCAAAGTCTTGCATAGTCATATTTCCAATTTCTGTTCCCTTTCGCCATCATTTCTGTTCCACTCTTGACACTCCTACTGATAAAGTGGCCAAAAAGCATAATGACTAATGACATGAATAAGCCAGACAAATTCCCTCTTCCTGTTCTTTGAATCATCATAGCTCATGCCTGTCTACTCCAATTCTGTCAGAACTACCTCAGATTAAAACAAACATAAGCTACATTCACAGCGCAGCTGAGTGCGGTTCAAATGTGTTTTTTCCTCATCATATGTGTCACAGATCTGGGGGCTTTTTCTGATGATATTGTGGATCACTGTCAGAAAATGTGCACAATTTGTTCCTTTAGGGGTACTAGCCTGTCACTGATTACTTGTCATCTTTGTACCTTATTTACCCCTAAAAGGTGCATATTTGTGTGTACCATTAAGGTACTACTTATGAACCTTTTAGAAGTAATTATGGTACAAATATGTCCCTTTCAGATTATAGTGACAAGCTGTTGTAACCTTAAAGGCACAATTTTTGCCTTCAGTCTGACTTTTTCAATTTTGGGCCACTGGCATGAAATAAATTGAATATGCATCAGGGTTTTTTCTTTCAGTTATTTTCATTACACAGAGTGCAAAATGTACAGTATTTGTATATGAACATTTACTTCTAAAACTGTTAGTTCCAGTACTTCATTCTGAATGCAATATTTTTACATATATACACAACTGTTTAAAAGTTTTAGATCATGGATGTTTTGAAAGTCTCACCAAGGCTGCATACATTTGATCATATTTATTTGAAAATATAGTAACCATGGTAATATTTTGAAATATATTTACAATTTCAAATAGTTGTTTTCTATTTTAATATATCAATGTTGAAAACCGTTGTGCTGGTTAATATTTTTGGTGGAAACCGTGGGGGTTTTTTTGTGTGTTTTTTAGGATTTTTTGATTAATAAAGAACAATAATTTAGTTAATAGTTAATAAAGAACAAAAGTTCAAAAGAACAATATTTATCTGAAATATAAATATGTTGTAACAATATTACACCCGGTTTCACAGACAAGGCTTAAAGGGATACTCCACTTTTTTTGGAAATAGGCTCATTTTACAACTCCCCCAGAGTTAAACTGTTGAGTTTTACCGTTTTTTAATCCATTCAGCCGATCTCCGGTTCTGGCGGTACCACTTTTAGCATAGCTTAGCATACATCATTGAAGTGGACAAGACCATTAGCATTTCTAAAAAAAAAATTACCAAAGAGTTTCGATATTTTTCCTATTTAAAACTTGACTCTTCTGTAGTTACATCGTGCACTAAGACCGACGGAAAATGTAAAGTTGCGATTTTACTAGGCTGATATGGCTAGGAACTATACTCTCATTCCTGCGTAATAATCAAGAAACTTTACTGCCGTACCATGAGTGCAGCAGGCGTAATGATATGACGCAGCGCCTGAAAATAGGCCACCTTCCGTCAACACAACGGAACTATTTTCAGGCGCTGCGTCATATCATTACGCCTGCTGCTCTCATGGTACGGCAGTAAAGTTTCTTGATTATTACGCAGGAATGAGAATTGTCCACGGTCTTAGTGCACGATGTAACTACAGAAGAGTCAAGTTTTAAATAGGAAAAATATCGAAGCTCTTTGGTCATTTTTTTTTTAGAAATGCTAATGGTCTTGTACACTTCAATGATGTATGCTAAGCTATGCTAAAAGTGGTACCGCCAGAACCGGTACCACTTATATTATAAAAAAATAATTAATAAAAAGACCCGAACTGACCCCAATCCTTTCACCAGTGCTTTATCCTTTAACACTGTAGAAGTGTTGCTTGTTTAGACATGCCAAATATGAGACAAATTATCACTCATGCAAACAGTCAGGCTGAAATTTGTTTGCATTTTATGTCAGTTTAACTTGAATATTTTCATGATTCAAAAGCCTTGCAGAAAGATGCTGACATACATAGTCAAATTGTAAAATTCATTGTGTGTGAATGCTTTTACATCGTCCCACCTTTTCTGGTTCAGATCATGCTTCCATCCATCCTGTACTTTGAGGCTCCATAGAATGTATTATTTAAATTTTGCCCCTTTTTTGCCTCCCGCCCTCATAATTAATCAGCATGCAATTTGACACCAACGTCCACTGCACAATGTGCACATAAGCTTCACGGGCATTGCCTCGCTGTATTTGTTTACCTCCAATGAAAGTGTCAGTGTAAGGTCTTTTATGCAGGCAGGTCAGTTAGGTCATCTGTTCAAACTGGTGTTATTGGCCACATTAAAACGTAATGTAAACAATCTGACAAAAAAAAAACCCATTAGATTTTAGACAAAAATTTAGGTTTTTTGTTGTTGCAAATAAACTCATTAGTGAAACTGCTTGAATTATGCAGCATGTTGATGAACAAATGTCATAAATCATTTGGCGAGTCGTCTGCCGTCTGGTGAAATGCGGACGCCTCACAGTGATGTAGTCTCAGTTGATGAGTCATGACGTGTTCGTGAGGTACGACCATCGCCAGAATGAAACTTTAATGGTCTCTGACTGTTGAAAGATTTATACTATTTAGAGCAGCAGGGGTGTGAGGCTGCGTTCTCACATGATGTTTTGAATGCGGCCCTCATCTCAACCTGGGAAAATTAGCCTCTCGGAGTTAAGCGGTGAGAGCATGTCGCCCTGGGGGCTTCCCTCATGACCATATGCCGTTTTACACATACCATTAACATGCATCTCGTATCCGGATAGTACAGTATGTGGATTTTCTTTAGGATACCTTAGAATCCAATGCATCTCCAATGTGATTGGATAAAGACCTGATCCAACTTCCCCGCACAAAATGTAAACATCTTCTCCTCCTCCTCCTCCATCTTCTTCTTTTTCTTATTCTTCACCTCCTTTTTTACATCCTCCTCCTCCTTCTTCGACTCCTTCTTTACATCCTCCTCCTCCTCCTCCTCCTTCTTCTTCTTCAACTCCTTCTTTAGAGCGACACCTGTGAGACGCACCAGTCTCGTATCTCTCACGGAGGAGCGGAGGCATAAAGGAGGAGCGACGACAGACAGGTTTCGCTCATCAGCAATCACGCCACCGGCCTCGCGCCGCTCTCTCACGGCCCTCGACCTCGTCCTGCTCACCACACATACATAATAATTCCAGGTGAAGAGTAGGTCATACATGTGAGAAATGCCTCCAGTTGCAAAAAAACAACAAAAACATTTTTATTTTTTTTCTTGTTTCAGCAAGAAAAATTATGCAAATGTTCAGATGCAATTTTCCATGTGAGTGCAACTCTGCACGGATGATTTGGTATTCAAACTCCATCAAACATGTTTCTGTCGCATAGACAGAGGGTGAGACAACCCACCCAACAGGCGTTTGATGAGTCTAGGACGGCCAGTGCACGCCTCCCAGCAGATGGCCTGTCCTTCCCCTCGGCCTGTTTTCCATGTGGGTTTACATTTGTCTGTGTGTCCGTGAACGAACTTGCCTGCCCCGTCCAGCTCCTTTAGATTAACCTTCAAAATATATCCTGAAGAGAAATTGTTTGGGTCACACACACAGTATGAAAAGTTATTTATGGCTGTGGGGTTGTTGAGAGTGTGTGCGTGCTGCATGAATTTCTTGCTTTCTGTTTGTTTATATGCAGCAGGCACCTTATCTTCATTTGCCTCCCTGACCTGATGCTCTGCATTGTAAAATAAGTAGCCTGGGATTAGTTTGGTGTGTTTTTTTTTCTTTGAATATGCTGTGCCTTGTTCTTGAAAACAGCCTTTACTCTCCCTTTGAAGTAGAAAAATTGGCCCATTATGTTTGGAGGTAAACAAAAGATATTATTTTCATTGTTGTTTGTTATTCAGATGCATGCTCATCATTATGCTCAAACATGTTTTGCAGAGAGATGCTGCTTTGTGTGACCACAAAGTCTCTAAACATCTAAAAGCAAGCACCATTTCACAGACTGGACGAGAGAAACAGAGAACTCTTTTGTACTATAACTTTACTAGTTATTTCACTCAAAAATGGAAAAATTGTCATCAGTTACTCACCCTCATGCCGTTCCAAACTCGTAAGACTTTCATTCATCTTCGAACCACAAATGAAGAAATTTTTAATGCAATCTGAGAGATTTCTGTCCCTCCATTGACAGTCCACGATGGCTTTATATTATGAACAGATTGAATTAAGGCTTTTTTTCACATATAGACATTGATAAGCGCACATAAACAGAAGCGCAACCGTATTTGGTTGACGCGTGAGAACAAACCTCATTGGTTCTTGCGGAAGCTCAAGCGTGCTGCGTAACATGAGAATGAACCTCATTGGTTCTTGCAGAAGCTCAAGCGTGCTGCGTAACACGAGAATGAACCTCATTGGTTCTTACAGAAGCTCAAGCATGCTGCGTAACACGAGAATGAACCTCATTGGTTCTTGCAGAAGCTCAAGCGTGCTGCGTAACACGAGAATGAACCTCATTGGTTCTTGCAGAAGCTCAAGCATGCTGCGTAACACGAGAATGAACCTCATTGGTTCTTGCAGAAGCTCAAGCGTGCTGTGTAACACGAGAATGAACCTCATTGGTTCCTGCAGAAGCTCAAGCGTGCTGCGTAACACGAGAATGAACCTCATTGGTTCTTACAGAAGCTCAAGCGTGCTGCGTAACACGAGAATGAACCTCATTGGTTCTTGCAGAAGCTCAAACGTGCTGCGTAACACGAGAATGAACCTCATTGGTTCTTACAGAAGCTCAAGCGTGCTGCGTAACACGAGAATGAACCTCATTGGTTCTTACAGAAGCTCAAGCGTGCTGCGTAACACGAGAATGAACCTCATTGGTTCTTGCAGAAGCTCAAGCGTGCTGCGTAACACGAGAATGAACCTCATTGGTTCTTGCAGAAGCTCAAACGTTCTGCGTTACACGAGAACAAACCTCATTGGTTCTTGCAGAAGCTCAAACGTTCTGCGTTACACGAGAACAAACCTCATTGGTTCTTGCAGAAGCTCAAACGTGCTGTGTAACACGAGAATGAACCTCATTGGTTCTTGCAGAAGCTTAAACGTTCTGCGTTACACGAGAACAAACCTCATTGGTTCTTGCAGAAGCTCAAACGTGCTGTGTAACACGAGAATGAACCTCATTGGTTCTTACAGAAGCTCAAGCGTGCTGCGTAACACGAGAATGAACCTCATTGGTTCTTACAGAAGCTCAAGCGTGCTGCGTAACACGAGAATGAACCTCATTGGTTCTTACAGAAGCTCAAGCGTGCTGCGTAACACGAGAATGAACCTCATTGGTTCTTACAGAAGCTCAAGCGTGCTGCGTAACACGAGAATGAACCTCACTGGTTCTTGCAGAAGCTCAAGCGTGCTGCGTAACACGAGAACGAACCTCATTGGTTCTTACAGAAGCTCAAGCGTGCTGCGTTACACGAGAACAAACCTCATTGGTTCTTGCAGAAGCTCAAGCGTGCTGCGTTACACGAGAATGAACCTCATTGGTTCTTGCAGAAGCTCAAACGTGCTGCGTAACACAAGAATGAACCTCATTGGTTCTTACAGAAGCTCAAGCGTGCTGCGTAACACGAGAATGAACCTCATTGGTTCTTACAGAAGCTCAAGCGTGCTGCGTAACACGAGAATGAACCTCACTGGTTCTTGCAGAAGCTCAAACGTGCTGCGTTACACGAGAACAAACCTCATTGGTTCTTACAGAAGCTCAAGCGTGCTGCGTTACACGAGAATGAACCTCATTGGTTCTTGCAGAAGCTCAAACGTGCTGCGTAACACGAGAACGAACCTCATTGGTTCTTACAGAAGCTCAAGCGTGCTGCGTTACACGAGAATGAACCTCATTGGTTCTTACAGAAGCTCAAGCGTGCTGCGTAACACGAGAACGAACCTCATTGGTTCTTACAGAAGCTCAAGCGTGCTGCGTAACACGAGAACGAACCTCATTGGTTCTTACAGAAGCTCAAGCGTGCTGCGTTACACGAGAATGAACCTCATTGGTTCTTGCAGAAGCTCAAACGTGCTGCGTAACACGAGAACGAACCTCATTGGTTCTTACAGAAGCTCAAGCGTGCTGCGTAACACGAGAACGAACCTCATTGGTTCTTACAGAAGCTCAAGCGTGCTGCGTTACACGAGAACAAACCTCATTGGTTCTTGCAGAAGCTCAAGCGTGCTGCGTTACACGAGAATGAACCTCATTGGTTCTTGCAGAAGCTCAAACGTGCTGCGTAACACAAGAATGAACCTCATTGGTTCTTACAGAAGCTCAAGCGTGCTGCGTAACACGAGAATGAACCTCATTGGTTCTTACAGAAGCTCAAGCGTGCTGCGTAACACGAGAATGAACCTCACTGGTTCTTGCAGAAGCTCAAACGTGCTGCGTTACACGAGAACAAACCTCATTGGTTCTTACAGAAGCTCAAGCGTGCTGCGTTACACGAGAATGAACCTCATTGGTTCTTGCAGAAGCTCAAACGTGCTGCGTAACACGAGAACGAACCTCATTGGTTCTTACAGAAGCTCAAGCGTGCTGCGTTACACGAGAATGAACCTCATTGGTTCTTACAGAAGCTCAAGCGTGCTGCGTAACACGAGAACGAACCTCATTGGTTCTTACAGAAGCTCAAGCGTGCTGCGTAACACGAGAACGAACCTCATTGGTTCTTACAGAAGCTCAAGCGTGCTGCGTTACACGAGAATGAACCTCATTGGTTCTTGCAGAAGCTCAAACGTGCTGCGTAACACGAGAACGAACCTCATTGGTTCTTACAGAAGCTCAAGCGTGCTGCGTTACACGAGAATAAACCTCATTGGTTCTTACAGAAGCTCAAGCGTGCTGCGTTACACGAGAATGAACCTCATTGGTTCTTACAGAAGCTCAAGCGTGCTGCGTAACACGAGAACGAACCTCATTGGTTCTTACAGAAGCTCAAGCGTGCTGCGTTACACGAGAACAAACCTCATTGGTTCTTGCAGAAGCTCAAGCGTGCTGCGTAACACGAGAACGAACCTCATTGGTTCTTACAGAAGCTCAAGCGTGCTGCGTTACACGAGAATGAACCTCATTGGTTCTTGCAGAAGCTCAAACGTGCTGCGTAACACGAGACCGAACCTCATTGGTTCTTACAGAAGCTCAAGCGTGCTGCGTTACACGAGAATGAACCTCATTGGTTCTTACAGAAGCTCAAGCGTGCTGCGTAACACGAGAATGAACCTCATTGGTTCTTACAGAAGCTCAAGCGTGCTGCGTAACACGAGAATGAACCTCATTGGTTCTTGCAGAAGCTCAAGCGTGCTGCGTAACACGAGAATGAACCTCATTGGTTCTTACAGAAGCTCAAACGTGCTGCGTAACACGAGAATGAACCTCATTGGTTCTTGCAGAAGCTCAAGCGTGCTGCGTAACACGAGAATGAACCTCATTGGTTCTTGCAGAAGCTCAAACGTGCTGCGTAACACGAGAATGAACCTCATTGGTTCTTGCAGAAGCTCAAGCGTGCTGCGTAACACGAGAATGAACCTCATTGGTTCTTGCAGAAGCTCAAACGTGCTGTGTAACACGAGAATGAACCTCATTGGTTCTTGCAGAAGCTCAAGCGTGCTGCGTAACACAAGAATGAACCTCATTGGTTCTTGCAGAAGCTCAAGCGTGCTGCGTAACACGAGAATGAACCTCATTGGTTCTTGCAGAAGCTCAAATGTGCTGCGTAACACGAGAATGAACCTCATTGGTTCTCGCAAACATGCTCGAGCTTCCGTTTACCATTACCGATGTGTGCGTTGATGAATGTTTATTGAATCATATTTTTTATGAAGTGTCTATTGCGTTGTAAATAAAACGACAGACCCTTTCAGGATTCCTGTCTGACTCCTGTGGCACAGAAGCCCAGTGAGCTGGCCTGACCTGAGCACAGATACAGAAGAGATGGAGAGGAACGTAAATGAGGAACACAGCAGGACTCCACACCAGAGGTGTGACATTTCATTAACAATGGATTTAAGCCTAATGGCTTTACCCTTGGCATTTCACCGGATGATTGCATGAATAATTTCCTCTTATGCTCCGGCAGATTTGTCTATGAGTTGGGTTGTTAGGCAGTTCATTGTTTAGATTATGTGGAGCTCTTGAGCTGGAGTATGTGCAGTTCCGGAATAAGGCCAGAAATACACTCTATGGAATACTTTGTACATAATTGGAAATTATAACAGCAAATTATATCACAGGTGATAATTAAAACATTGACATGGTAACATTTAATTTGTTTTGTCAAATATAATAACCCCAAGAAGAATTCCTTATTCATGTTTCAAAAACTCTAAAAATATATTTAGTCTTTTGTGTGTTTTTGTGTTTATTAGTATACCACATAATTTGCTTAACAATACGCTAACACAAACACTTAGTGAAACTGTAAGTCAAGTCCCCCTGGTGCTTCAACCGAGGAGCGCTATTTGTACGATCCACTGATTTGTTTCCATTTCAGTTACAGAAGCATACTTTCTGAGAAGAGAGTATACATCAATGCAGTGCACTTTGTTTTGGAACAGAGCCTGTTCATGTACTCAATATGTTTTGCATCAAATTCTCTGTAGTTGTGCGGCTTAAATAAAGATTATTTCCACATCCATCTCATTCAGCCAGTGGTCATCAGTGGAACACATAGTCACTGTTCTGTAATTAACACACAAACACACACAAACAGGTGATGCTAGCCTTTGGAAACGATGACTAGATGTAACCGTGATAGCCCAGTGTGACATTACTGGTGGCTCGTGTAACAGGGCTGAAATATTCAGTTACATGCTGTGTTAGAATGTCGTTTGGCAGCTGCTTGAAGCTTTCTGAGCCGTGGGGTAACGGGGCTCATCCGGTGACATATACTCACACATTTATCTTAGCCAGCATGGCCGTTTACTCACGAGTGTCAGGTTGTGCTAGCCACTTCTCCATTCATTTTGTCACCTCCAATGGCAGGGCCCGTCCATCTGATTCTCTCTCGCGCGCGTCCCGGGTCCTTTCAGATCGCCAATCATTCTGATTTGTGACAAGGCCCTGTCTGAGGGACAGTGATGAGATGAAAGTGTCATTTGGTTTAGTACAGTCATCAGCAGAAGCCTGTCATTGCTCCTTAGATAGTTTCAGTGCTGTGACATTGTTTCAATTGTTGTTTTTATTTGCTTTTGTTTTAATATATTCATATATTATAATGCATGGAGCGTGGAACATACCAAAAGAAAGAGTGTTTGGGGTGATTGTGGTGGGGGTTCTCAAAGTGGTTTGCAGAACTTTACATTACATTTATGAAGAAATAGTCTTTTAGCATTATTCTGTTGCCTCTGCTAGTCTAAAGGAAGAAAAGATACTGAAAAATTATATGTTTTCTCATGAGTTATGTCTTATGGTGAAAAATATGTGGTCTGCACCATTACAGTGAATGAGCATCAATGACCCGAGGCAATTAGCCGGCTGACACAGATTTTCTCTCTTCCCCTCCTCCTCATACAGATGGGTGTGTGTGTGTGTGTGTGTGTGTGTGTGTTGTGTGCCAGAGACTCTGGGAGTCCACTGAGAGGGGAAATGAAGCGGTGTCTGAGGAGGTGCATTGATCTTAAGACTATTGTCACACAGATTATAAGACACGAGACTGAGGCGCTGTAGCACTTCTCAAAGCACCGCACAATCTGTGGGATTCACGCTCACGGTTTTGTTTTGTTTTTTGACTGTCGTCATTTGAATACATTACTGTTTGTGAAAATGTGGACCAGCTTTCTCAACAGAGGTGAGCAATCCAGTTTGCGTTACAAATTTGTAATGTTCTTATCACTTGCAGAATAAATAAAAGATGACATTGTGGTCACATTTGGATGTTGTTTGTAGACCAAGTGCTTTGAGAATAATCTTAATGATTTCTAGCAGCACAGTATGTGTAGCAAAGAAAAATGCAAATGAGATCTCTCTAATGTCTCAATTGTTTCTCCTTGACCGCAGTGAGATTAAATGGACTTTGCACAAGTCTCAGATGTTTCTCCTCCCCCCAGTAATGTCATATTTGTCGTCTTTAGAGTTTCGGAAAAGATCTCAAAAATGTCTGTGCTCAGATTTGTCACCAGACACTAAAAGTCTCCCATTGAGGAATCTCAATATGGACTCAAATATTTCTCAGTAAATTGTTTTAAGACAGCATTATCTGAGCTGATGGAATTTTAGGCATCTGAGACAAAGTTGATACCTAAATGAAACCTAAACATGGGTAAGCGACAGTGTAGCATTTTATTTCTGGCATTTCTAATGTAGTAAATAATTTTTAAGGCAAGTTTGCTTCATTTAATCTGAAGCCCTGTTATTTAACACAGCATCGTGACAGAGTTGTGGATGCTTTTGCGTATTCATCCATAAGTCATCTCTATCCTTCAGGTCAGCGGCAGGGCAGCGTGGGGACTAGACGAGGGAGGGGCAGGAGTTTTCCATGTCTATGTCTGCATCCGGGGGGCATAGCAGACACACTCTTGTGCGTGTGTGTGTGTGTGTGTGTGAGGCAATGGAGTGTGACATGGAGAGGAGGATGCTGGGATCAGGTGAAACGGGAGAGAGAGAATTCAGCTTGTTTCGCTAAATATGAAGCAAATCATGGATTTGAGGCAGATTACAGTACAATTCACTTCAGATGAGGAGGTAATCCACAAAAAGAGGTTTATAATACCTGGAGGAAGATTTCAGTCAGCATTGCCATCTCGGTGGCATCTCATCTGAGCTGTCAATGCCATGTGACTAATCACTTTGGAGTGGCAGGATAATGCTAACTAGTTTTTGGAACTGAGTAACACACACAGTTTGAAACCCTTTTTTCCCCTTTGAGTTGTGACGTTAAAAGACAGAAATTATTGTTATTATTATTATATTCTTTTATTCTACACTTTTAGGAAAAAAGAATGTCGCTGGTCAAACCTCTATTATAATATAATGAAATATATGAAATTTGTATGTTGTGTGCAAAATATTTTATTTCATCACAATACTCAACTATTGTACTTTTTAATGATTCTCAATGGAGTAAGATGATTTTCGCAGCTAGAAAGGTATTGTTACTAACCATGTTAACCAGCCAAATGTTGGTAATCCAGTCCACAGATTTTTTTGCTCCTTTGAATGGCAAGAGAAAGTGGTGTTTGGAGACTTGTGGTGTATGTTTGGCACATATGGTGGCATGAAGTATAGCCTGACTTCCCTGGTAATATTATATTGTATTTACATATTATAATAATATATCTTATCAATATTATATTTTATTCCTGTAGCGAGCAGGGCTTTAACAATTCCAATTCAAAGTCATGGGTTTCCCAGGGAAATCAAAACATTTTGAATACTTTGGTATATTTTGCAAATGAATGAACCTCTGGTATACATCTGTTTTTTATTCTTAGTTTATTTAAATATAAGTTTTTAATTGTTGCATTGCTTCTTACTTTTTTTAGATTCTCATGTCTTGAGAATCACATTTGAGATGGCTAGTTAAATCAAGTTCAACTGTTAAAAACTTGTAGTTGTGCTTTATCTACCTGCTTTTGAAAGGATAAGAGCTGACGATTTGGGCCACAACTACCACAAAAAAATTACTTTCTTCCCACTTCGATTTAAGCAGAAAAGGTTGCATCTGGTTTTATTAAGGGCTCCTGCTTCTGAATTAAAGGATGTCCAGTTGTAGGTTGCATTTGTAGCGGTCAATCAAATTTCAAGCCGCAAAACTGGAGCAAAATCGGAATCTCTTTCAAAAGGTTAGTTTATTGATGGCACGATCAAACGAGTGTCACAGAAATAAATAACTTTTCCCTATCAGACTCTGGGACTCCAAACAGCTCTTCTTGGTTTTTGAAGTGTGCTTTGAAGGCATGAAATTGCATTTGATCCCTGCTCTCTTTCCCCTGTTTACAGGCTCTTTTATTGCAACGGTCAGTTTGTGGTTCACTGCCAGGATTGGCTGCTTTCTGTCTCTAGCCCTGATGCAGTATCGAAAAAGCCAAGGTGTCTGTGTGAGATAAAACACCACAATGACACACCAGAGAGCGGGCTAACCATCCAACTGAGACACCAAGGGCGTTATTGCATTAATTCTCTGGAATCACTGTCAGTTTTGGGAAATGCACGATTCATTACCGCCATCTAATTCCATATAATGGCTTTTCGTGCACAGTTTTGTATTTATGTGGGAAACACACATTATGAATGTGTGTGCACTTGTCTCTGAAATGCACCGCTGTTATGTGTGAGAGTGTTTTACAACCATCACGTGAGTGTGTGTGGCTGACAATGCACATGAAGTTTAACTTCCTTGGCAGATCAATAAGCACTCCGCGTAAAGGAGCTGTATGTCAGCAGAGCCGCGGTGAGTCGGCCGGCTTTTAGAGCATGATTTTATTAGCTCCACTAATCGATTTCTCCCTTCAGACCGGACAGCCGCCTCAAACCGATCTCTGCCTCTTTTCCTCCATAATCGCTTGGCACGCTGAGTCCTTTTGTTTTTTTCCCCTTCACAAGAACTCTGATCCCCAGCTGATTGAAGGACACTTTCAAGAATGAAAATCATGTCATTAATTACTTTCACCCTCTTGTTGTTCCAATCTTGTATCTTGTTATATTTTGTAGAACACCAAAAGAATTTAAGGACATTTCATAGTCATTACAGCTGTCAAATAGAGCTTGTCCGATAATCGTTTTCACCAACATTCATACTTTTATACTGTACTAAATCAGTTATGTAAAATGTCTAAAGGTCTACCTATGATTAGCACCATCTAGGGAAGTGCCCTTTAAGTGCCCAAAGTTTCTTTACCTATAAATTGTTCTTGTAACTAAAGTAACTTAAAGGTGCTGTATGTAACTTTTTCACTCGACTAAAGCATACAAATACCATAGCATGTTTCCTAAATATCTGTAGACACATTGAGTTCACATACTCGTTTCTCTGAAAAACATTTCTACAGCCAGTTATTTTACTTTGAAATGTGCGTTCCGTGTTGGAAGGTCTGTTTTTGTTTTGATCTGTGTGATCTCGCCCACTGCCAGTTCACCCAATAGTGTTTCGACACCCTGGGATGACAGTTGGCAGGAAACACAGCGTATTGCATCCAGCAAACAAACTGGGTCAGAGATTGCAGATTCTACCCAACCTAAAGCCTCGGTATCCATCTAAAAATCTCTATGTACGAGAGCATATTAAAACGCGGATAAATCAACTTACACTTGTGTGTAAGTCTCCTTGGTTTTCATTGTCAGTTGCGCTCGTTCCTGTTGCGTGTCCTCAATCCTTGTCCTTGGCATTTTGAATATCAATCATGCTGTTCACTTTCTTCATTCCAGGCGGCTCATGTTGTTATGAAAATATTTGCATATTGGAGTGCTCCGTTAAGATGACGTAACATTAGAACAACCTTCTGTCTGTGCCGTCTTGACTTCTTAGCTCACTTTCGCTTTTATTCTTGTGCACTGACTCGTTTGTTAAACTGAGCAGTCAATCAGAGCGATCAATCAGAGCGATCTGTCTCACCGATGGACCCGGCGCCGATTCAACACACTGATGTGAGCATGACTAGAAGTGTGGAACAAACTAGCCTGACAGACGCTCACCGATGGCCCAACGTTGGCTTGGTGTTTTGCGGCCAATCCTTATTTAATATACTGTACCTTTAGTATAAACTACTTAACATTTTAGCCTTTTTACATCTATTAATTTTGAAGT
The DNA here is from genome assembly GCF_029890125.1 of Rhinichthys klamathensis goyatoka. Lineage (NCBI taxonomy): Eukaryota > Metazoa > Chordata > Actinopteri > Cypriniformes > Leuciscidae > Rhinichthys > Rhinichthys klamathensis. Next base: position 732,019 of record NW_026606760.1, read on the forward strand.
GCTTAGTTGTTCTGCTTTATATTTTTTTAAAACAAGTATACTTTTTTTCAGGATTATTTGATGATTAAAGTACCACAATTTATTTGAAATAGATTTTTTTTTCCAACCAGGGTTGAATTATAAATGTCTTTACTGTTTTTGAACAGTTGTGTAACTCAAAACAAAGATGGCAATAAACTTGCGACCATTTAGTATAATTGCATTAATAATAATAGATAATAATAATAATAATATGTTAAAATTGTTTGTGGAAATTGGTTATTAGTCGTTTAAACATAAAAATGTTGGTCCATAAAAGTCCATAAAAGCAAAAGTAAAAAAATACAGTCTGCATTGCTTCCGAACTATATTCATAGCCTTGTGAAATACAAACGAAATGTGGTTCACCCAGGACAACTTTTGTAGAGAATTGCTCTTTTTAAAGGTTCAGAGAGATTGGTGGCAAACGGACAGTGGCAGGTGTTTTTATCCCTTTTTGCTCTTCTTTAATTTTTTTTCTGTCTGGCTCATGAATCTTCACAGAGAAAAGTACTCATTACCAGAAGATATGGAATATAGTGAGGAATATAGAGAGTTGATTTAAGATAAATTTCAGCTGCTTCATGTGAAGCATGAATGTTGTATCAAATGTATTCAAATGTTTTAACTCCAAGCTGGGCAGTTTTTTCCCCATGACCTTTCCGTAGACTCATTCATACGATTTATTTCCACTATAATTGCTTCTTTTCATCTTATCAGCAGTTGTAAGAAGAAATATCTTTTAAAAAAAAGCGCCCTGGCCATGAGATAAAATGTGAGTCAATAGCCATTAATGCTGCAGAAAAAAGTAAATATGCAGTAGTTAAGAAGCACCATGAAAGCAGCGTTCATGTATCGCCCCAATCCAATATTGGCTCACGTAAGAATGGTTCTTTGAAAATAAATGGAAGTAGAAACTTAAAGTGAAAAATCAGAGCAGCCTTTATCCACCTTTTCAGTTTCATTAAATTGGATTAGCCTCATCAATTGAAGTCACTTCGTTTCACATGTCCTCAACTTAAAAAATAATGGCGAGATATGGTTTCCCCAGCATGTCGAATTTCTACGGGTTATTTCTATTTTCGCTGTGTTCTGTTTGCCACACGGTCCTACGAGGCCCCTGTCAGCTCGTATCTCAGTCTTTTCATCTGCAGCGTCTCTGGAGAAAACTATCTCTAATGTTGTTACTTCATCATTGCTGTAGTAGTGCTGCAGCAATTAAGATTTCAGCATTGATAGTCGGCAAACACAGATGCTGCACCAGTGTTACTGATGCATTACTCTTGAGCCGCTCTGCACGCAATCTCAGTCGTCTCAGATCACAGCTGATGTTAATTGATTTGGACATTTGCACACATGCACATTACCGGAGTAGTACCGATCTTGATTTCCACCATTCATTATAAATGTGAACAAATATAGCGGTCTCTTGATTATCAAGAATTTACAAAAAATGTCCGTGTCGTGTATAAAGCAATAAGCTTGATGCCATAATTTATAGCGATTTTTTAAAAAATTATTATTATTGTGGTAAAACCGTTAACAAATAGCCTCATTGACATATTGCTTAAATGGCGGCAACAGCAATGTGGTAAAAGACATTGGTGGTTAAAAAGAGTTTATTATATAAGGTGTTTGATTTTCTGTATGTGAATCAGATTGCAGAACCAGAACTATTAGTTTTATAATTCAATGTCTGTATATAAGTCTGACTGAGAAAGACGTTTAAAGTCGGCATGAAATGGAAGCTGCAATAGGATTTTCTTCCCTATATCGGAGTTAAACAGCTTCTCGAACAAGAAAAAAATTAAATGTAGGACGGGACTTGATTTTGTCCATCGGGAACTGATTGGATCATTGGATTGTTCTGGTTTGCTAATGCTGTGATCTCATGACAGACACATGTCATCAGAAGAGAAGAGATGATCCTCCAAGAGGGAGATCTTTTGATTAAAGATTAAGAAAAATGAATAATGATGTGCATTGATAAATCATTTATAATAAATACTGCAATATTCCATAAAAAATATGAATAGTCAATTTTGGTTTCATGGTGACTTTAGGATTGACATAAATGGACAAATGTGAGGATTTACCCAGAGTTCAATGAGCTGTGTATTATTGCTGCCTTAACATGCTATCGGAAATGTACTATTTCCCATTTCTGAAGTTGTGATTATGAGCTTGTCGCATTCAAAGGTTTGTTGTCAGAAAAAACAGGAATCGTGGAGGACACCAGGTTTATTCTTGCCTATTTATTAAGAGAATCGATGAAATACTTTACAATAATGTTTAATTTTTTAAGATTAATGTAACTAACATAAACCAACCATTCATCTTTGTTAACGTTAGTTAATAAGAATACAGCTGTTCTTTGTTTGTTCATGTTAGTTCACAGTGCATTAACTAATTTTAATAATGTATTAATGTTGAAATTAACACTAACAAAGATTAATAAATGCTGTAGAAGTGGAGTTCATTATTTATTCATGTTAACTAATGTAGTTATATAACGTTAACTAATAAATAAAACCAAAGGGTTACTGGCAAATCTTATTAAAGCCAAAATTATATTTAGCGTCCCATTCATTGACAGCCATTGACGAGACAAGGCAGTGTAGCTGTTGTGGAAAAACGAATGCCAGTCACAGCAGCGATTGTTCGCCCCTCCGCCATGTTTAAAGTTTAGGGCACGCCCAACTCGGGAACTCTGGTATCAAAATTATCCCGAGCTTTCCAGTGGTAAATACGACACGAGAGTCCCTTCACATCCAATTTTTTTTTACCAGGAAAATCAAGTGTAGCGTCAGCTCTGGCTCTCAGCTAATCCACGTCTACCTATAGGAATACGACGCCTATCACTGTCTTCATATATAGCAGTCAGTCATTTTGATGTTCCTAAATCTGAACTGCTGAAGACGCAGTGGCTGAGTTTTGTTTTCGAAGGGAATATTCCCCACGAGCAACGTCAATGCTTTCATGTTTGCGTGAATAATTTTTATCGCAGACTTCTAAACGAGGGTCAGTATGAGCTGGTTTTGCTAAGAAGCTGCTCCTGAAAAAAGAATCGTTACCAACTATTTATGTTCCTGCTGCACCTCCAGAAGAAGTAAGTGTAAAGTTTTATTAACCTTTATATTAAAGGGGTCATATAATGGTACATGCACTTTTACAAGTTGATTTTACTGAAATGTGTGTTGGCAGTGCCTGTACACAACCATCATATAATGATAAAAATCCATCCAGTGTTTTTGTTTTAATCTCCTTATGTTTTCCCCTGCCTCAAATCAAGCCGTTCGAGCCTGTGACGTCACAAGCTCGCACGCCCCTCCCACGATTGTTGATTGACAGCAGCGATTCAACACAGACCCGCCCTCGCTCGTCCTGTCAATCATAGTCCGCGCGGATCGGCGCGGTCATTGTTGATATGCTGGAGCACTGTCTATGAGCAGAATGGCGTCTAAGCGATTGTGGTGTTCTGTTCTTGGGTGTAATAACGAACACAGCAGTCATTTTAATGTTCCTAAATCCGAACCGCTGAAGACGCAGTGGCTGAGTTTGTTTTCGAAGGGAATATTCCCCACGAGCAACGTCAATGCTTTCATATTTGCGCGAATCATTTCTCACCAGACTGCTTTATAAACGAGGGTCAGTATAAAGCTGGATTTGCTAAGCAGCTGCTCATGAAAAAAGGATCGGAACCTATTCGTGTTCCTGCTGAATCTCCAGAAGAACTAAAGTGAGTGTAACGTTTTATTAATCTTTATATTAATCTTTATATTAATCTTTGCAAATCGCCAGCTGCACGCTTCACGATGAATGTGTCGGTTTACACTCAGGGTACATTACGGCATGTTTTCTATGTACAACGTTCTCAATATAATTCATAATCCCACGTTTATACTGAACAACGCGTTATGGTTATTGTGTTATTGTGTTACAAACAGTGTACACACAGAACAGAGAGGCGGGGTGAGCAAAACTCATTATTTAAAGTCATATGCACTGAAACGGCGTGCTGAAAACAGAGCTGTTTTTGACCAGGTAAAATAAGTGTTTTCTTAAAATACTAATGAGAATTTTTAATTAAAGTATATTACAAACTTTTAATTTAGACCCTAAAGAATCATATTAGCTTGTACAAAAATGGCATTATATGACCCCTTTAATCTTTGCAAATCGCGGGAAAAAGTTTTTCATGACCATTAGTTGTAACGTCAATCTGTCAATGAACTAACGTATACATCAGTAAACACATAGCGTTCGTATCTCACTGCCAGTGCATACAAAAATAGATCAAAGCGACATTACGTTAACCAACCATTCAGAAACGTCCTGTTCGAGCCTTAATTGTCGAACTTCTTTGCTGCCGTCATCTTGTTCTGGGTCCGACTCCGGTTCAAACTGATACGGTTGCACAGATGTGTCCTCAGAGACTCCCGCTGCCATTCTCTCTCCAAAATATACCCTCAACTGTTGTCAAGGCAACACTCCACGTGCGTTGTCAAAACGCCCGCAGAACAGAGGGGCGGAGTGAGAAAAGCTCATTATCCTTTAAAGGCATATGCACTGAAACGGCGTGCTGAAAACAGAGCTGTTTTTGACCAGGTAAAATTAGTGTTTTCTTAAAATACTAATGAGAATTTTTAATAAAAGTATATTACAAAGTTTTCATTTAGACCCTAAACATTCATATTAACTTGTACAAAAATGGCATTATATGAACCCTTTAAATCTGACATGAATCTTTTCACCACAGCATGGAGGTTGAGACCAGCGTGTGATGAACATCCTCTCTATGTTTTATTACAGGCATTATGGCTTCATCCTCACCACAAATGTCTTCTCTTGATGCCTGATAGTGGAATTATGGTGAGAAACAGCTGGTGGCTCATTCACATGCACTTTGCCAAGCTTTTGTGTGGTTTGTTCTTGGTCAAAAGAGATCTCCGCCATATGCGAGCCATTACTGTCAGTTTTTACTCTATACGATGCCTGAAAGAGCCTGTGATGCCCTTGGATTAGAGAATCGCATTTGATTCATGTAATTTCAAAGCTTGTGTTAACATGGTGTTCAGTTTGTCTCCTTTGTGAAGAAGCTGACTCTCTGTAGCCTTATTGGAAAATGAGTAGTTACCAGTAAACTAGAAAAACATGATGTTTTTCATTAGAATTAGTGATTTTTTTCTCAACATTTCCAGAAGAATTCTGGATTTTTCTCTGATTTGTGGGGATTTTCAGTAGTTGTTTTGGTTTGCTGAGACAATTAAGCTCTCAGCGATTGTCTGCATCCCTTTCAGGAGTCAAAATGTGTATTATGATCTAGAAGAGCTCATTCTCTCTCATTTAGTGTGCTGTTATGCAAGTCTTGGCTCATGTAATTCATTTTCCCCTCTAAAGCATTGTTCAAGTGTGCTTCGGTGACGCACTGCTTACTCCTGCAATCCTATTATGCTTAAGACCTTTGTTTAGACTCCAAAACCTGGAACTAAAATCTGAGGTAAATTCCAAGTTAAACAGTTTGCACTACTGGACTAGTTAATCTTATAAAAGTCAACTTCAGTCATAATCCTCCAACAAACGTTTAAGATGAATATTTGATTGGTGCTGCAGCAGTGACTGTTCCTGTTGAAATCACTGTGAGAAATTAACCTCTTTTGTTAATGAGTTTCCTTCACTTTCATCCTCAAGAGAAAGCGATAAAACTCAGATGCAAAGAAAGGATATTCATGTTCTTAAATTGGATGCATTCAATTTAAAAGGCTTCATTTCAGAAATCGATGTGAACAGCTGATAATGTCTTTTTCTTTTGTGGTGAATTGATAATAAAGGATTTTGCTGCCTGACCAGCTGCTTTGAATAATAGGCAGCTCAGCTGACAGACACAATAGATTGAGTCTATTCATAAAACTTACTGTCACCTTTTATAACCTCTATGGATTTAGTCAATCAGAAGATCATCAGCCAATCAGAAGGAATTTCACTATTATTACAACAGTATCTGCATTTGCATGCGGGTTTAAATAAAATAAAAGGTTATAAGAGACAATAAAAACAACTGTGTGCATCAAAACCACTGAAAACCTGACTGCTGTAGATTAATTTCGGCGTTGATAGTGTTGCCATTGAAACGCATAAATTCGAGTCCCGAACCGCTCCGAGTATAACCTCACCGGTTTCCATCTCTTCCAAATTATTGCGTTGTTGTTGCGGTTGCGGTGCTCGCGCTGACATCTGTGTAACTTGCTGATGATGTGTGATGTGAGGGTATGTGAAAACATACGTCGACAGGCAGGTAGGACATCCTATCGTAGCCCTTGGAACGAAGTCTATTATTGGATGAACATTTTATGGTCCTACACCTTCCACAGACGATACAAATACATTAAGACCACTTAACTTAGTGATTGCTATCGGGATGTGAAGAGACTTTCAACTAGCATGACAAAAAAAGTTTCTGGAGCAAATCACCCACCCTGCCTTTAATCATGTACAGTATGCAGATCTAATACTTTTTGTATACATTGGCATTATGAGCTTTGCAGCTATACTGTTTTATCATTTTCATAAAATGAAAATTTTAAGTGCCTCTGTTGTAATGCGTGCTGAATAGCTTACATGAAGACTGAAGGCAGGAAGAGTGGATAATGTGCATATAACTTGTAAAATTACTGTATAAATATCTATTGAGACTCGCATATTCTGCTTCTCTGTGTTACTGCTTACCAGGAGTGGCCATCCAAAAATGAGTTAAGCGCCATCTGAGCATCTAGAAGCTCTGGCTGTCAGACTGTGTCGACTTCAGATTCCCTACGGTGAATTTGAATGTAGCCTGAAGTTGCAGTTCACTGAAGCTTGAGTTCTTCCAGAGTAATACCATTTAGCATGAGCTTTCTGCATGATTGCAAATGTAGATGCATGACTAGTTTTTTTTTGTTTTTTTGTTTTTTTGGTATTGCATATAAAACCTCATCAACCTAAACAGAAGGTTTATGTCCATTCAAACTTAGCAGGCATGACTAGACTATGCTTATTATTAAAGGGATGGTTCACAATGGGGTCCAAACAATTGACTTTCCTTGTTATTTTTTGAAATTTCATCTTTGTGTTCCAGGGAAGAAAGAAAGAAAGTCAAAAAGGTTTGGAATGATAACACATATCAATTACAGATGGCAACAGGGAGGCCAAAGTTCCCAGAGCACATTTAAGTAATACACTGCAAGGATATTAAAAAGTTGTTGGTAAAGTCTAGTCTATGGAACCAAGTGAGGTAGGTTTGCCACTGGTAACCCCTTCAAAAATAGGTGCCTGACCCTTAATCCAGTTTTAAATGCTCTAGAAATGCTAAATGTTTCTGAGAATAAGTGGTTGACTCCCTGGAATGCTGGAGAGGTGTATAATAAATTCTTGGATGTAAATTCCAATCAAAGTCCACAAGAGAAAGCCAATAGTTGTGGTTTCCCTTGGAAACTCACTCCAAGGGTTATCTGGAATCAATTTTCCTAAAACGATGTTATTCGGAGATGATGTCATGGTGAAAACCTGCAGCTGGACTCTGGAGTTCAGAGAATTGTACCTTTTGGCTCTGGATCACATTTCCAAGCCTCACGTCAAAACTCATTTTCATCCTTCCAATAAGTGTTACACATGGATTAGGTTAGCTGAAGAATTGGGAGATGGTAATAGAAAAAGAAGACAAAAGCCCACCAAATCGGCACCTGTTTTCCATCCCCTGCTGTTTGGTCTCCAAGCTTTCCTCTGCAACTTGCTGTATTCAAGTGGGAAGTAATTATTGTACCATTAGTCTAATGAAACGTCTGACTCTCCGGGGAATGTGTCTGTCCACTGCGATTGATTTCCTTTGTAGCTTTGCAGCATAAACATGAAATCATTTAGTGTGGTTATGCTTTTGTGGTGTAGCATTAACATTTTTCCATGATTTGCTGTTTAATAGACACAATAGAGTTGGGTCTTTAAGGGATAGTTTAGCCAAAAATGAAACTATTGTCATTTCAGAAGTCGTAGACTTTTATAATACTTCAAAGTGCCCCAGTTATGCTATTTGAAAGGCTTCTTATTTTATTTTGGAGGTCTCCTACAATAGGTTTACATGCATCCAGAATTTTATACATTGAAGCAACACCTCTTTTCTCACAGTGTCTGAAACGGTTCGATAAAGGATCTGTTCTTTATAAACCCCTCCTTTGCGAGAGCCTACTGTGCTCTGATTGGTCAGACTGCCCAGTCTGTTATGAAATGAAACGCCCATTACCATATCTAAATTTAAGCTCTGGATCTTCCTCAGCACTTGATGCACAGTGATCCAAACAGTAACTATGGCATCAGTTTTACCGTATCAATTCAAGACTGAGTCCTCATCCTTTGGAAGTGCATGGTGGATTTGCTTTTGCGGCGCAGAAAACAGCGTATTCTCTGTGTTTCAACAACATAAACCAAACTCTTCCAGCATACAGCTACAAATACAGTGTTTGGGAGTGGGTCAAACTAGACGTTGTTCACGGGCAGCCAATAAATAGGCTGGCATTATGCGACGACTGGTTTCAGGCAGACAATAACTCCATTTATTGAACTTTTTTTTTATATAAGCATGTACAAAACATGTCCCTTTTGTGCTCCACTGAAGAAAGTCATAGAGATTTCGAGTAAATGATGACAAAATGTTAATTTTTGGCTGAAGTGTTCCTTTAATGAGAGTTACATTACTGCTGTTAAAATGTGCATACTGCATATTTCCTCTCTTAGCACCGCATCATGCAGCCCCCAGACTGTCATTTCTATTGCTCTTTAAATAACAGACACGCTCCATATGCAAGTCCTCTCTCAGAGCCACGTAGCAAGTCAGAGTTTGTCTGTGCACATATTTTCTTTCTCAGCACAGGGCATCAAAGGCAATTGCCTCTGAACTGCCTCACAGTTTGTCTTCTTTTGTGTCATTTTGATTTGACATCTCTTTAATGTTTAGGATTGTGTCTATGCGCATATCCCACTGAGACATGAATTTTCCAACTGTGGCAGGTTAGAGATGTTACACCTTCTTTTTAGATGAAGACTATGGGGTTTAACAATAAAGATTGTATTGTCAGATTGTATGTTCTTACATTACAACAATCATACTTTTTGTTGATCATGTCAATCAATCAATTATTTATTTCTAGAGCACGTTTAAAACACAACCAAAGTGATTTACAAAGAATTGAAGAAACACAAGAAATAAAAATGTGCATCAACTCATGAAATTTTGTCAGAATTAAAGGACAGTGTTTCCACTACCACTGTTTTGGGGGGGGGGGCGTCAAAAAAAATTATATATATATTTTCAGACTTGGCAACTGAAGTACATTAGTGTCAGATTTTGTTAAATGCTTGAAAATACTTGTGCTTTTAACTTTTGAATATGCAAGGTGAATAGCTCTTCACGTTTTGTGGTATGTATTTACTGATTAAAAAATAGTACAAATGTGATTTTTGAAATATTGTGCAATTTACATTTAGATTTTAATGATTGTGGAAAAGTTGTTCCTTGTACTTTGCATATAAACAATATAGTAAAAACTATAATTAATATAAAAACAATTTCTTCAAAAGTGCGTATGTATTTATATGTATATGTATTTATATTTTTATTACTTTCTGAACATCTTTTAAAAATGTAAAAAAAATAATAATAATTAAACAAGAAAAAAAAAATATTGTTGTTGAGCCCTGTACTATTTTGACCATTGATTCACAGAAGCCATGATTGAATTGGAAAATGTTTTGAGAAATCATATTGTTGTCATTATTGTAAATTGATCTTGGAAGCTCCTTTTATTAGCTCTTTTAATGGGCTCCCTGTTCATTTCAGGTTGCAATTTAGCCTTTATTGCTCTCCGGTCCTTAAAACTGGGAATTGCATGTAGTTTTATAAGAGGTCAGTGGAAGTCGTTTGTAGGTAGGCCCAGTCATTGTACTTTTAACTTCTAAAGGGTCCGACTCGTCCACATTGCCAAACTAATTCATTCTGACACAACGTTGACAATATTTCACTAAGTGTTCCTTTAAGGATGTGATTTAGCTGTTGGAGCTTAGGAGCGAAGAGGACACAAATCAGGAAACCTCTATAAAAACCTGTAAACATGACTGTAAGAACTTTTATGAACCTGCCAGTGGTTGCCATTACAGAGTTCCAGCAGGGGTATAATGGCATAAGGGGTGGAATGGGGTGGTTGACTCGAGGAGGCGTTTGAAGGGGTAGAGGATTAGCATGAAGGACATCTTGCTGGAAGCTTCAGCAGAAGGAAAGTCCAGATGGAAAGTGACAGCTCGGCCTGTCCATTGTGCAATGAAGGACACCCAGTTCTTCACAAGCAGAAGGTAAATCCTTGACTTTGATTGGCCGGCCTCGTATGTTCCTCTAGACTATGACTGGCCACATACGCCGCTCATTACCCGTTCCTCAATGCTGTGAGCGAAGATAAGTATATGCAAATTCCCCTGAGAGTTGCAACCTAATTTTTGAAACTGGAAATGCAGAATAAGATATACTCTGCTCTAAGGGAATGACTGTGCTAGACGCTTCAAGGCGTACTTGAGCCTTTATTTGGAAAAGACTTGATCTGAAGACCCTGTCATCTGTTTTTGATGAGCTTCCTCTGATGCTGTGATGGTGTCGCCCTTCCAACACCAGACGGGATTCTCCCTGAGAAACCTCTAGGTAGCAGCTGGGTAGACTGACAGTTTTGAGAGGCAATTATTGAATAAGTTAAATATACAAGCATAATCAAATGCAGTTAGATGGGTAAATTGCGGTGAGTTGAGCACCATTCTCTCTTGAGGTATTTTTGTGGTGTCAATAGGGGCATGTAGCTACTGTTCTTCAGAGAATTTCCCAGCAGGCCTCTGGTGCACAGCAGCAGTGATGTAGCGAGGCGTTTAAAAGTATTTGATATTCTTACTTCAAAAGCTTCAAATGTGTACACTATTAGAGCTGTATTATTCCGTTTTCAACTACTGAAGGAACGTTCCGGGTGCAATACAAGTTAAGCTTTACTACAGCAAATAATTTCAACTCATTCCTTTGTTTGCAAAAACAAACAAAAATGTGTTTTCAGTAATTAACTTAAAATTGAGAGCTGTGGAACAAGGATAAATGTTGAAATGTAAAAGACATCACACATAAAACAAATGTGATTTAAAATGTTTTAAAATCACTTTATAACCTAAAGCGGTGAGCTGTTTAACCCAGTAACTTTCACACTATGCACAATGACGCCAGAAAAGAACAACGTAACAGCACACTGGATTGACTTCTGTAACACAGATGTTCATCATCCTAGAATAGTAGTTTCACCGTTAAAGGATGATTTAAACCAGCTCAAATGTTGCAGTGCATTTCTGCATTTAAACTCTCTTGAAAACCTTGCCACTAAGACTTACTTTGAAGATGCAGTTCTTGTACACTAACATATTAACATAAAATACTTCTTAAAAATCTTGCTGACCCTAAACTGTTGAATTGTTGTGTATGCCACAGATGCTGTCAATAAAGCTTAACTTGTATCGTACTCGGAGACTTCTCCTTAAAGGGTTAGTTCACCCAAAAATGCAAATTCTGTCAGTAATAACTCACCCTCATGTTGTTCCAACTCCGTAAGACTTTCGTTCATCTTCAAAAAAAAAAAAAATAGTCAGCCTATGAAGGAGTGAGCTAGCTCTCAGATTTCTTCTAAAATATCTTATTTTGTTTTCCGAAGATGAACGAAAGTCTTACGGGGTTGGAACAACATGAGGGTGAGTAATTACTGACAGAATTTTCATTTTTGGGTGAACTAGGCCTAACCCTTTAACCTCATTTAGATTTTGACAGGAGGTATTCAGTATGAATACAAATATACTTGAAATGCAGCAAGTCATTATTTTCAAAAAGCCACAAATAATTATTTTTGGAGCTCAGCAATCAGATGAGAATCTAGAAGTGGTCATATCATGAGGGATCAAATTTTCCTTGATCTTTTGAGATAAAAGAGTTCATTGTACTATGAAAACACTGAAACTTTCAGTCCTCAACTTTCTCCACAGTGATAAATGTTGTATGTGATATATACACTCACCTAAAGGATTATTAGGAACACCATACTAATACTGTGTTTGACCCCCTTTCGCCTTGAGAACTGCCTTAATTCTACGTGGCATTGATTCAACAAGGTGCTGAAAGCATTCTTTAGAAATGTTGGCCCATATTGATAGGATAGCATCTTGCAGTTGATGGAGATTTGTGGGATGCACATCCAGGGCACGAAGCTCCCGTTCCACCACATCCCAAAGATGCTCTATTGGGTTGAGATCTGGTGACTGTGGGGGCCATTTTAGTACAGTGAACTCATTGTCATGTTCAAGAAACCAATTTGAAATGATTTGAGCTTTGTGACATGGTGCATTATCCTGCTGGAAGTAGCCATCAGAGGATGGGTACATGGTGGCCATAAAGGGATGGACATGGTCAGAAACAATGCTCAGGTAGGCCGTGGCATTTAAACGATGCCCAATTGGCACTAAGGGGCCTAAAGTGTGCCAAGAAAACATCCCCCACACTATTACACCACCACCACCAGCCTGCACAGTGGTAACAAGGCATGATGGATCCATGTTCTCATTCTGTTTACGCCAAATTCTGACTCTACCATCTGAATGTCTCAACAGAAATCGAGACTCATCAGACCAGGCAACATTTTTCCAGTCTTCAACTGTCCAATTTTGGTGAGCTCTTGCAAATTGTAGCCTCTTTTTCCTATTTGTAATGGAGATGAGTGGTACCCGGTGGGGTCTTCTGCTGTTGTAGCCCATCCGCCTCAAGGTTGTGCGAGTTGTGGCTTCACAAATGCTTTGCTGCATACTTCGGTTGTAACGAGTGGTTATTTCAGTCAAAGTTGCTCTTCTATGAGCTTGAATCAGTCGGCCCATTCTCCTCTGACCTCTAGCATCAACAAGGCATTTTCGCCCACAGGACTGCCGCATACTGGATGTTTTTCCCTTTTCACACCATTCTTTGTAAACCCTAGAAATGGTTGTACGTGAAAATCCCAGTAACTGAGCAGATTGTGAAATACTCAGACCGGCCTGTCTGGCACCAACAACCATGCCACGCTCAAAATTGCTTTCCCATTCTGACATTCAGTTTGGAGTTCAGGAGATTGTCTTGACCTGGACCACACCCCTAAATGCATTGAAACAACTGCCATGTGATTGGTTGATTAGATAATTGCATTAATGAGAAATTGAACAGGTGTTCCTAATAATCCTTTAGGTGAGTGTATGTAATAATATAACACACATAGGAAAGTTGCCAAACCTTGTGATATTCCTGACTGTCTTAAGCACCTGCCGAATTTCATATTGTTTGATGTGAGAAGCTAAGCAACTGATAATTTCATGTCTTAGATCTTTCACTGTGTAATTCAGGCTATGAAAAGAGTCTAATATTGAAGGATGGGGCTGTTGGGACCAACTTTCTCTTTTGTGATTGAATGCAGCAGAGCGTTTCTCAATTCACATGCGAATAGAGTGTTTACATAAGTCTGAAAGACACAGCAGCAAAAAAAAAAAAAAGCCTGTTTAACAAGACTAATATTTATTTATTTATTTAGTTAGTTATTTTAATTCAACAGACACAGACCGATTTATCAAGACTTAAAACTATAACAACAAGACTAACATTTATTTATTTACTTATGTCTTTAACGTGACTCTTGATCACTTGCTATTTGACTTGGTTAGACTTTTGCTTTTAGACTTCTGATCTTGGCAATCGGTGAGATCAGCACGTGCGATTATTGTAAGTGTATTTCATATAATGCATTTTTAATTAACGATTAAAAATGCATGATATGACCACTTTAAATGTCAGCGAACACCCAAATCTTGCACAAAAAATGAATAATTGTATTCATCAATAGACTAGAAAAGAGATTTTACAGTATCACGCAGCCATGGCAATTCTGCAAATGGTCAATTCCTCCTTGAATGCCTTTTCTATTCTCATGCCCCATGTTTCCACAGCCTGAGGGGCACGATTGGGATTGTATTTCGCCCCGGCCCCAGCCTGAAGAAGTCACAGCAGGATTAAGCAGTTGTGCCCCACCTGACACGAGTGATCATTCCAGTCACCGTGGGGCTGCAGCTCAGATGGCGATGACAAACAACCAGAACCCGAGCGGTAATTCAATCAGCACTCTACCGGCATGAGAAGGAGCTCTCACAGCGAGATTGGCCCTGGACCTTTGATAAGGTCCTCCTCGGAAGTCCTAACATAAAGATATTTAAGGAGAAACAAAGGGAGGTGAAGGATTGTGGAGGGGTCAAGAGAACAGATAAAGATAGATAGAGTGAGAGACAGGCCCGAGGGGAGGGCTGAAATAAAATGAAAGAGGACCGGGTTTGAGACAGAACAGGCAGTTCACATTCCAACGTGTTTTGATGACTGATGTGCAGAAGAATCCTGTTAGAGCCAACGACAGCATTGGGTGATCCTGGGATTGGGCTTTCCCGTCAAGGTACGCAATCCACACCGGAGCTCATTAGTGCGATGTAATATCTTTCACTTGGAATCTCTCTTAAATAGGTTTTATATTGTCTCGCGTGCTTATTTGATTTATGGTCTGGTAGAGGCGGCCAGCCATGTTGAGTGAAGTATTTGTGTCCCGCTGCAGAGATTCGCAGCGTGCAATGTGTCCAAGAGCGTGAAGACAGCAGGGAATAAATCTACAAATTGGGAAAAAGTGAACTTCCACAAGTGGAATCTTTGTAATGGTTGTCATCCTGATCTAATGCCCGGTGAGAAAACGATAAAATATTGTTTAATTCTGAACAGTGTGAAATCGGAAGGCCTAAAGGGTTTTCCATGTGTGTTCCAGAAACGTGACATGTCAGACACCAGATCACCTCTGATTTTGCCAGTCCGCTGACTCACAGGGCGGCGCGAGTTTTACCTTGTCTTTCTACAGCTATTCTTTTAATGAGAACAACCTCATACTCGATCACAACAACGATCCATAAAGTCGACATAAAATCATAATTGAATCTGCTTACTATTTTAACATGCTTTGTCTTAATGTGCGGAATTCCTCTGTGCATATTGTTATCGTTATTTTTTTAACATTTCTAATAATAATAATAATAGTTTATGTATTCATTACTTTCTTCTCCTCTGTTAAATAATAATAAATTAGAATTATGAATAATAATATTTTTAGCATTTATTATTATTATTATTAAAAACATGAATAATAATTATGCTCTCTGGAGAGAAGAGTTTTCACTGCAGAAACATAATCACTGCACTTCCAGAAAGATATCATTGCTCAGATGTTCCTCTTTGTCTCTAGTGTTTCTTCTAAATTGATTTAGGGGAAATAAAAAACAAATGGAAACAAATTAGACAGTTGTTTGTGTAAGCCATAAAATCAATGAGGATGGCATATTTCATATATCATTTTGTAACTATTATGGCATATTTCATATATCATTTTTTCTTGGATACACTTTTCATGATTTGATTGGGATTTTTAAAGATTTTTGATTTTGGAAAATCAGAGCACAGTTTCCTAACTTTTTTGCCAATACTTTTTCAGTGGAATAAAAAAGCAAAAAATAAACTAACTGTATTCCATACAATCCATTGCTTTATACTATAAATAATTACAGAATTGTAATTTTTGGGTGAAGTGGACCTTTTCATATCAGCTCAAAAAAAATCATAAAAAGCTACATGCATTCATCATCACGGGTTTGTCCTTGTGTGCTTGGCATCTGCTGCACACAAACCCCCCTTTAGTCTATTAACTTGCGCAGTGTGCCATTGTCTCAAGGCTCAGTGCACTCTGAACCTAATCTAACCATAATGTTCGTGTGACTGACTCAATTCCACCCCTTATCTGTGCTCTGCCTTTACAGTAGTAACAAACTGGGGATCTCTACATGTCCTTGTCTAACTCATTAGCAAAACGTTGCCACAGGCTCTATTTGTTTGTGTTTTTCACCACCTATAAAGTTCTGGCATCCTCCCGTCTGCTTAATGATATCTTAATGAAATACAGACACACTGTATGGCTCTTACATGCTGTATTTGATGTTTTATTAAGTATGCTCTGAAGCATTGTGGGTAAACTTGCATTATACCATGAGTGCTGTGTAAGTTAAAACTGAGTAGTATAGTGTGTGTGTGTGTGTGTTACATATACTATTTCAGTCGTTTCACTATTCAATGTGTTACTTGTCGTTTCTTTGTAATTATTTGTGAAATTAGCTAGCAATTTGAATTTGAGTGAAAAGGTTTTTTTTCAGACTAAAACTAAATGTAACTATTATGGCTGCTGTTTCTCTTCCTCATGTTAAAAATAAAGAGTATCTTATTCATGAGTGAAAAAATTCCCGGATACTTCTGAGAGACTCTATTATTTTGCCTGGCTAGCATTTTTCCATCTCATTCCTTATATATATGTTCTTTTTTTTTAAAGCATACTGATTCGTCTCATGAGAAATCGCTGCTGATATCTGGATATTATAAAACAGATTATGTCCATCTGAAGCACTTGACTGCCTGTTAGAAGACACAAACTGCTCCATGGTCTGTGCCTTTACCTTTTTCGCTTGCCAGAAAAAAAAAGATTATTTACAACTCTTTGAGTCTGACAGCGTCTTTATAGAGGACGCCATTATTTACTGTAATTCCTGACTGTTCACATGCTATATTATCTTAGACAATGACAACACGCCGAACAACCGCTCAGGGCAGCAGTTCTCAAATGAATGTCTTTGACACCACAGCACCAAGGTGAAATGGAGCACTTTACAAAATGTCCCAATTGGCACCCTATGTGTTTACTATCCTATACTTTGCCGCATGGGCTGTTGAAAGTTAATTGGGTCCAAAACAACTTTGGGCACCACTGACATGTTTCACATATTTTCTTGGATAATTCTGTTTTCTTTTTTTTCATATTTCTCTTGCTCATTCTCTCTTCTTCCTCATCATGAGTGTATATGCCCCTACTGCTGATTGGCTACAAGTGTGTTTTGTTGCTAGGTCTGATCCACTTTCAACAGCGTTTCTCAGAAATCGCTTCCTGCACCTTTAACAGTGAAGTGTTTTTTTTTTTTTTTTTTTTTTTTTTTTTTACCAACTGTGACCAATCTGTCATCTTTTGCTCACCCTCATGTCATTCCAAACCCATAAGACTTTGGTTAACACAAATTCGAATCACAGATTAAGATGCAAGTTTTAATGAAACCTGAGAAGTTTCTGTCCCACCATTTGAAAGTCCAGGCAACCAAAAATCCAAAAGGTCCAGATCCTGTATCCTTTGACACCTTTATGTCCAAAAGGTCGTAAAAATGAATCCATATGAATTGAACCGTTTAATCCAAGTTTTGAGAAGAGATACAATCATTTTATATGATGAACAGATTTAATTTAGTCTTTTGACACAAACACGCATAACTAGAGCGCATCACATATGGTAAACATTAAAGATTGTGCTTGAGCATGTCTGAGCTTTTCCTTGTTTACCATATGTGATGTGCTTTAAGTACGTGTGGCGGTCATTGTTTAGATCTAAATTAAATCTGTTCTTCATATAATGCGATTGCATCTCTTAACAAAACTTGGATTAAATGACTGCTCAATTCATATGGATTCATTTTACGACTCCTATGACAGTTTTGGATCTCCGAAGTTTTGGTTACTTGGACTTTCAGTGGAGTGACATAAACCTTTTTGTTAAAAATATTTCATTTTTGTTTCGAAAATGGGTTTGGGATGGCGGGAGGCAGAAAAATTATGACCGCACTTTCATTTTTGGGTGAACTATCCCTTTAAGTAATAAAAATTGTGGCAGAATTGGCGCACTTCATCTTTAACACTGGACAGTGCTCCAAATTCAAGACCGCTTTGTTTTGTCAATGGAAAGAATCCTTGATATGCTTCATATATTTATAGTTCCCCCTTAGCTTTGCATGTTGTTGTAAACAGAGAAAGGTTAGAGTAGTATTCGGCACGTAATGGAGGCAGTCTGCTAAGTGATCAGCGCTTGTAAGGCCTCTCTATCCAGCACTGTAACCAGAGAAGGAGACAAACTTTCAGTTGCTGAAATGTTGCAAACAGATGCCGCTGTCCCTGTCCCGGTAAATCACATCAGCACCTCCTGCTGGGGAGGGTGCGATAACCCTTCATAACCTCCTAGGCTCCGCGGGCACCGACTGACCGCTGGAATATTTGTCGAGATGATCGGGACTGAGGCGCTGAGAGAAGCGCGAAGCGTTGTTGTGCAAACTCTTGTTCTCCGAAACGGATTTCCGCAGAAAATGAGACGAAAATTGCCTCTGCTATGACAGGTTTGTCATCTCATTGTAACTTTTATGGATTCTGCAACCTAATCTAAGACACTAAAATAATACTTATGGTATGTCCGAGTGGACTGATTACGAGTTCCATTCAGGTCGAACGTGTAGGTTGGAAACCAGATCTAGGCATTACATGGACACTTCAAAAAGGAGGTTGTGTGAAAGTAGGAGTGGTTGAATGTAATTACATTTTGCCGTTTTGTTCTCTGCCCTTCCTCAACTGCACCCATGACGCATTGCCTGTCTATCTCTCCTTTGTAAGCCGTCGGATTTACATGTCGTGAACTGTTGTATTCTTGGATGTGGGGTCTTGCACTCATCGCTAGCCAGAAGAGTAACTTGATCCTAGAGCATTCTGTGTAATTTCTTTCAAAATGTTCCATGGGAAACCCAACACCAGATGAAGGGCTTTGAGACCTAAAAAAAAAAAAAAGCCCATGCACAGATGTTTCACCCCTAGATTTGCACCTCCTCTCCACCTGTGTCTTTTATATATCAGAAAGTTTCCTTTATGAAGTCGCTCTGTGGTCAGTTGTTTTCTCAGAGAGCGGATCTGGTTTTGTTAACGCTCCTGGCATATTTGCACACGCAGGGTCTGCCATGACAGAATCACATTATGATTTCTCTGCATATGCGGCACATCGCTGCAGCTCAGTCACGATTTTGTTTTGTTTTCATTGCTGGCATGCACTGTCGCTTATCTTGGTGGATGATGTGCAGATCTGTCCAGAGGTTTCTGTTGTTTGGTTTTATTTACTGTGTCTATTTTACTTTGTCAAGGTTTCTGGTTTTCGTTTGGACACAGAGGACAGGTGTTCTGCCACAGTATATCTTAGAATCTTGTATCTTTATAAATAATTGCAAATAATTAACTATGCTTTTTCATATGAACAACTAGTCAGTTGTAATAATTTTTATTTCAGTTCAAGTCAGATGTTGATTCAGTAACTAATTCATTGAAGAACTCGTCAAACCAATTTAAACCAGTAACTTGAAGGAGTTATAACAAACAACTCAGAGTCATTTGTTCATGAATCGAACTGCACTGGTCACACTGTGTTTGTTTTCACCCTCAACTTAATTGGACCACTCAATAGACAGGCGCGTTTACTAAAAACATAAATTTGGCGGTGACCTTGTAAAGAAACGCTACGCGCCTATAGACTGAACACGTAATACGCATGCTCATGATATCACAGTTTTCACAAATTCGCGTTTTTGCAGTTTACACTGAGACTTTAATGTTATCGGTTAAAAAAAATGCACTTTGAAAACTGTTAGCATTTTCAGGCCCCAAAAACGCCGTTGTCATGTAAGTGAATGTCCAAAACGCATAAAAAGTTATCTTTGTTTGGTTAAAAACGGTGTCGTGTACACAGCCCCTAAGTCTTTTTATATCATCACATTCAATTCAGACTGAAAAAAACCTTCACATTATGATAATCATATTAATATGCAACAGAAACATGTTGGTAAAATAGGATTTATTTTGCCACGCACATTTACAAATTTCTCGACTTATTAGTGCACCCCCTCACCGTACTTTTGTAAAGAACATTTTGCTTAACATTTATTTCAAATCTTAATTGTAGCCTTTATAGGACTCACTCTCCAACGCTGAATCTTTCTATATCATTTGAGTGACCAGTCTGTGTTCCAGCGTTCAAAAAGTGAGGCTGGGATTGCCCCTGATTTACGAGATCCAGATTCCTACGAGCTGAATCACATCCAGGTGCACGATTTCCAAAGCAGATCATCCAAAAACCCGTCCGATCAGCTGCTTCGCTGATTTTACACAGATTCTCGTGCCACATCCACAGTGCAGCGACCCAGATTTTCCCTTATTCTCCACGCTCAGAGGGACTGTGGGAGCCGCATCTGCCGAATCCGTCTCTGGGTAGACTCTCTCTCTCTCTCTCTCTCTCTCTCTCTCTCTCTCTCTCTCTCTCCTCTCTCTCTCTCTCTCTCTCTCTCTCTCTCTCTCTCTCTCTCTCTCTCTCTCTCTCTCTCTCTCTCTCTCTCTCTCTCTCTCTCTCTCTCTCTCTCTCTCTCTCTCTCTCTCTCTCTCTCTCTCTTCATCTCAGCTGAGAGCAGCACGCGTTCAGAGTGCATTCTCTCTCTGTCAGCGCTGTACCGCACGGACTGCTCCTGCACGAGTGCTTCATCACTGAGCTTGACTGGCACAGAAACCCTCACCAGCAGCACCTAAAGCGCTAAACACACAGCGTGCTTCAGCCATGCTCTTAGGTGAGTACGGTTTACACTCAGGGTAGCGGCATCGATTTGTCTGCACGCTTCTTTTCCCATGCAATACAGCGGTGAACATCTTAAAGAATGTGTCGGACTGTGATTTGTTCTGTTTCGCTTTGCTCTGTGTGTTTGCCAGGGGAGCTGAGCTTTGAAATACGACTCTGCTCTGGATTTATGTAAGAGATCCTGTCAGCACCATTGTTTTGTTTATGTGGGTTAAGTTTGTTCCAATACTAATACAGTGTGACACCTTATCTCGCCTGACACTAACTTCACTGAAAAGACTGGCTGAATCCTTACAGCATTACAGACAATCGATAGCTCAGTTAAAGATCAGAAATGTGATATTATACTGTACCTGATGGCTTACAGTATGACCAGATGTTTCTATTAATAGTTTTGTCTTTGACAAAAGGCATTTAAATATCTCTCTTTTTTTCATTTTAAAGTCTTGAATTGTTACTAAACGGTTAGATTAAGCACTTGACTTTTTCCTATATTATTTTCACTCTGAACATTTTGTATCCAGAATTTGCTCACGTAACCCACACCTACCCGCTTAGAGCGTGTGCTGATCGCCCTCGTAGCGTGACATTGCTGCTTACGTGTGGGTGTTCGTGTGCTCCCTCAAAAGCTCATTGATACGAGCGAGATGGAAAGCCTCTCTCAGGAGCGTCTCGTTCGATGAAGTACTAATGCAGTGTCACATTCCAGAGGAGTGCGACTTGGAATAATCAGCCGTGTCTGTGGGGAACGGAGGTTTGAAATTGCTGTTGATGGTTGCTGCGCGGCCGTCTGCCAGTCTCCCGAAGCCCCCCGTGGAGAAGACCCGGGGGTCTCAGCCCTTTGCCAGAACTTTAGCAGCTTCGTTAAGCTTGCAGCTCCTTTGCACCAATGGAGTGATTTAAGGAAATTTAGTTTAGTGCAAGATTTTTTTTTTATTTACAAATATTTTTCCGCCCCAGTTTATTCTATAAGTGAGCCTATAAGTAAGTGACTATAAGTGGGGTGATTTGACCGAAAAGAGTAAACACTGTGGCTCTGTGGGTATATCAAAACATTGTCCTGTTTAGGGATCCCGACATAGCATGGCATGAGATTGGGGCGAGACTATTTGTTGGATAACGAAGGTGGGAGTCCTCAGGGAAAACGTACAATTTTTGACGATAGTGGCACAGAAATCCTTTTTATTTTAATTTAATAAATGCTGATGGCTAATGGTTTTTCAAAAGTTACTAGCCACTCAGCATTTTCACTGGCCACAATTTTGACATCGATACGATGGGGGAAAACTGCCATTTAGTTTTTATATATATATATATATATATATATATATATATTTGGCAGCAGGTATATTAGGCTGCTGTCACTTTAAGACCTGACACACAGATCCATTATACTGTCTGTTACACATTACGTGAATACCCGCCAAGACCGGCATTTTGACATTATTTTGAATGTATTTGATTGTTTAAGCGCAATAAGCAGTGAGCACAAAATCTGCGGGAATGAGTAAAATTATGCGCATACCCTCGCCGAATTCAAGCCCTGTAACACCAACAATATTCATCCGGAGCAAATGAAAGAAGTGAGTGAGGGGAGGCGGGTTTGTGTGTCAACTCACCGTCGGAGAGATGAGAGAGTGAGAAACCGCAGCTGGTATCGTGTATCTATTATACAGATAATGAGTAAGCGTTTCAGAAATATTTTAGTATCGAAAAATCTATATATTTGACAACAATAGATTGCATTTAGTTTATTATTTCAGATGCCTTTTTAAAAGACTACAACTGTGAAATGTATGTATTATAAAATTCAACCCACCAAAGTGGCTAGTCGGAGTGACTGCGTTACATACCACTGCTGAAATACACTCGCATTTGGCAGGTGTTAATGTCAAGCCCTGATTTTTATTATTAATATTTCTATTATTGATTATGTTGGTTCTTTTTCTCTCTTTCAAACAAGTGCATCATGTTCTGTTCACAGTGTGGAGGTGTAGTAGATGACTTCTGGTCTCGTCAGAGTACTAATCGAAAATTGGTTTAGTTTGTCCTCCAGGAATGTTCTTCCTCACCCACTACTGCCATTTTTAGTAGTATTTATGCCCACACAGATATATTTAAACATTCACGACATTACACATGCCCAAAATAATGTTCCAAAGCAGATTCTGCATCATTTGATTTCAGAAAGTAATGTGTTCATTGAGGAGGCATTTGCATAATCAGGTTTCTTAAATTGGTGTATATGTGATTAAATATTTAAGCACTGTATTTGAGCATCATCCCCTGTGAGCAAAGGAGGTTTTGTTGATATAGGGAAAAGCTAAAAGCGCTCTTTCTTTCTCTCGCTCCCTCTCTCTCTCACTTCCTTGCTCTCTTTTTCTCTCACCGTTTTCTCTTTCTGACAGAGGAATCTGATAGTTGGGTGTTAGAAGCCGAGCTTAAGGAATGCTCTTACTTGCCTTCTTGAGACCATCTTAATTATGATTCATACTCTCCAATCCAGTTGTGCTTCCCTTTTGACCAGTTTCACAATTATGTTATGCTTTAAAATCATAAAAAATGCATGTGCATGTTCCTGTTCTGACTTATAAGTATTTTGCATAAAGAACGTAAAAATACAGATTCATTGGTACACAGTGGAAAAATGTGTTTTCATAATCGCTTATCTAAATGTACACTTGGGGTCAGTACTATTTTTTATGTTTTCGAAAGAAGTCTCTCTTATTTTTTACCAAGGCTGCATTTATTTGATCAAAACTACATTTAAAATCTTGTTAAGATTTAAAATGTAATGTATTCCTGTGATGCAAAGCTGATTTTCAGCATCATTACTCCAGTCTTCAGTGTCACACACTCCTTCAGAAATCATTCTAATATGCTGATTTCAATGATTGGGTGCTCAAAAAACATTTCTTATTATTATAATGTTGAAAACAGTTGTGGATACTGTAATACAATTTTTTTAAGATTATTTAATTATTTAATCAGAAGAACAGCATTTATTTAAAGTCTGTAAAAGTTTTTATTGTCACTTTTGATCAATTTAATACATGCCAAGTATAAAACCTTTTTTTTTTTTTTGAGTAAGAAAGTGACCAAAGATTAACAAATCAAAATTAAGTGGACAATAATTGAACAATAACCAATAAATATAAAGGGCAGGCTAATGACAAGTGCTTAGTTTCGTACATCCCACCGTACTATTGCTGTGAGCATCACATTGTTTTCTTTTGACCGATGCTGTAAACAATTTTAACTTGATGACACGGGTCTCTGGAATACTTGGAATACTATTCTGTCGTCAAAAATATAATTTCTTCCAAAATGTATAACTGTATGACTTTGTACACATTTAAAAAAAAATGACATATACTTACATTCATGCCGTTCCAAACCTGTATGAAAGTCAATGGGGTCCAATGTTGTTTTGAGAAAGAAATAGTCATGCAGTTTTGAAACGGCATGAGGGTGAGTAAATGATCACAGAATCATGTTTGGGTGTAATATCCCTTTAAGCTCAGATCTATCAGTATGCAAAACGAGTGAGGCTTTGAGGTCCATTGTTTTAAAATATTTCCAAATCATTAAGGGAAATAAGTTTGCAGGTACCAATTGTCTTGTGTTGCCATGGTAGACTGCACTGATATGCATGACAATTACCCTGGTCACCATTTGTGGACCTGATCTCTCGTCTCTTATCTGTAATTAGAGTCGAAGCGCTCTTCCACGCTTCACTGCGAAGTAATCGTAATTGCAAACATTTGTTATAGCAAACAACTCTGTCAGCAGTAACAGTGATAAATCTACAGGCCTCTCTCATTGACCTTAGGTTAATACAGCCACCGTTTTGGTTTTAACTGATGCAAAAGTGTAACTCCTGCCCAGGAGGAACGGCACAGCCAGACGTACACAGCCAATATGTCAGCCGTAGCTTTGAGCGATGCAATAATCCTCTCGACAGGATTTGATTTGCATGCCCTTGTATGCTTCTCACTGCACTGAATATTAATGCCCAATACTGTTTGATAAAGTAAAATCAGAGAATACATTGGGGAGAGAGAGAGCAGTCACTTAGAGCATCGGCCCACGCGTCGCGAGAGCAAACCTACCGGGGCCAATGCAAGGTACGTTTCAAACCAGCCCTGGGGGTTTGTAGCAGCGTGCCAAGTTGCCAACGCTAAGAGCTGGCTTTTAGCAAACATTTGAGATTCTTTGACCAAAAAAAAAGCCTAAAGCACATTAGCACGGGTGGCCGGAGGGGGCGGTCTGTCTGTCTGTGTGTCTGTCTGCTCAAGGGATGTTGTTACCAGAGAGAGCCTCGCTTGGAAACAAGCATTAGGGACGGAGTTTGGGCTCGAGCGTGACAAGAGGTTCTCCTGTTCCTACTGTTCTTTAGTCTCCATGGAAACCACAGAGCTGAAACAAGTACTGCCGCTGGTAAAATCACTTTATGAAAGTAATTTGCACAGCAAGAGTGTTGCGTTTGGATACAAGCGCGTTGATGGCTGCAAACATGAGCGTACTCTTATGAGGGTGATATTTACATTTCCTTTTTTTTTAGCATTCTTGTGTGTAAAATACAAAAACAGCCCACTTGGATATCGCATTAACTTACGCCAAGCCACATGAAAAGAGCAAATGTGTGTGTAATTTAATCCCAGCTGGCTGATGCTTTTATATGGCAGTCTCACCTGATTCATGCTCACCCTTAATTCTATCGCACTTTACGGGAGGTTTGTAAATGCAGATCAGTTTTCAGGGGGCCTTGTCACTGCACACTGAATCTGACATATTTCGTTCTTTGTGTGAATAATGAAACAAGCTCCCCCTGTCATGTACCAGAGATCCCGTGACAGCACGCTTTAATGATCTTGTTATTGTTCTTTGCAGAACAGATGTTGGTGACTTAACCGTTGTTCGCGTTTTTTTTATCCCCCTTTTCCAAGCAACACCGTCCCCGTAAATCTCTGTGTTTGATTTGCGCTGCATCTATTTGCATTTTTGTAAGCTTTTAATTATCAGCTGCTTGCTAAGTCAAAAAACACTGTTATTGTTGCTCATACTTAAGGTTTGGTTTTAGGTTTTTCTGTTGATTTGTTTAAAATTCAGGTTGTAACTTATCCGATATGGTATGATCCCATAGAATTTTGCTGGGTCATTCTGGGTTTATAAATGGGCTCCAAAGCTTCTAAGTTTGTCTGTTCTGTTGTTGTTTCGATCCTCTTTTGGAAGATAAAAAATCTTGCGTTTCCAGTATACCCCATTCGTATGATATTAATCAAATTGAGTGGAGTAAGGTCTTGTGTGACCATGGGTATAAATTGAAAGCGGGTCCTGGGGGGTGGGCTCTTATGACTTGGGCCACCTTCAACACCCGTGAACACCCTAGAGAACACTCAACCATTCCCATTTAGAACACTCAACCATGTTAAACTCCACTCGGCGCACTATAGCAATCAATCACATAGCAACAAACAACCAGAAGACGTTTGGATTGCGGCAGGAAATTTTGCTAAAGCAAAACCACTCACATTTTATTTTGGAAGTGTAAACATTTATTTCAATTTTGCACTTCCCCTTTCTTCATCCCAGCTTTTAACAGTTTACTGTGATATTGGGAGGAATTCTTGTTTTTTTGTCTAGATATACGAGATTGTCTAGTAATCATATTATTGACAAGCTGCCAACATATCAGACATTCTCTGCTGAAGTGTTGTGGCTGAATAACTGTACAAAGTCTTCTCTCTCTCTCTCTCTCTCTCTCTCTCTCTCTCTCTCTCTCTCTCTCTCTCTCTCTCTCTCTCTCTCTCTCTCTCTCTCTCTCTCTCTCTCTCTGTCCTTTCTTTCTTTCTTTCTTTCTTTCTTTCTATCGTTCTGGTGGTTTTGCTTTGGTGTGCCATGTTTTATTGTTCTGTGTAGTGCAGACCTTGGGACTGATAATGTTGGTGGTATTTCTTTCATGCTGTTTTTCGCCAACATTGCGTAGCTGATTCATGTCTCTCACCAGGCTAAATATTTCCTTTCCCAACCTCCCCAGAGTGGACACAGATTTAGCTGCGGTCCCTTTGCTGGCACGTCTCAGTGCGTTGAGTTCACAGGTGTCCAGAAAGCAGGTGATGGATCTCTTGAACGTTCCCAGTGCATTGTCTCCAGTTATTATCCTCCCGAGAACCTCTAATCCTTCTGTCAACACAAGAGTATATCTCACTGAACGATCAATCCCTGGACACGCAGATCTCCTGCACTTCATTCTGATGGTGAGGGTGTGACAGCTGTGGATTCTGGCAGTGGGATACAATGCATCTTCTAAGCATCCAAAGACAAGAAGTTGGCTTCAGATTTTGCCCTATGATTCCACCTTCTTCCTCCTCCTCCTCCTCTGTTTCTTCTAGCCTTTATCTCTCTTTCCATCCGTCATCTCTTGCAGGTGGATTGAGTCAATCTCGATGAGTCACTCCTGTGTACATATATAGAGTAAAATAAGAGTAAAAGATTCACCACCCACTATTCCACGGGGGGATTTAGAGAGCGAGAGTAACCTTCCTCGCTATAGCTGAAATACATCTGCTCATTTGCACTTTCACTCGAGGACCTCGCTTCCATTTGCACGCTCACTTTTAGTATGTCCGCCCCCTCTCAGGAGAACAAACACGAAGCTTCTTCTCGCATACAAATGCGCGCTTACAACTGAAGGAGGGGGCGAAACTTTACCATCATATCTCACAGCTATGTGTTACAAAACAATCTGTAGCGGTCTGGTTCTTGTGTTTGTATTACTCAAAAACCAGTATTTCAGATAAGTGAACCCATTTAATTGTGAAGCACCCTTTGAGTGCACTGAACGGACAGATGGTAGACAATTCGAGAATGGCTTTTGTAACATTATCTTTGTTTCCATTCAACTAAAGCCGAATTTTGTGACTGACTGGATACAAGATTCTTTGATGAATAGAAAGTTCAAACAAATAGCATTAATTTGATCGTTTTGTTTTTTTCTGTAACAATGTAAAAGTCTTTACTGTAACTTTTTATGCATTCTTGCCGAAAAAAAGTAATAATTTCTTTTAAAAAGGCAAATCTTACTGACCCCAAAACTTGAAACATCAGTGCATATGTACAAATATGTTTCAGATTAATAAAATAAATAATTGACAAATTAATAAATTATCATAATGATCAGTGGCTGCAGCCCAAATACTGATTGGCAAAAAAACAGAATGGCCATTAAGCTAATGAGATACCGGATGAATTGTTATTCCTGTTGCTAGTTAAAGTTTTTTAGAGATCTTCCCACAAACTCTTCAATCTATTTCCCAAACCGTTCGCTGTGTATTCTCGGAAAGATGGTGAGAAAAACAGTGGCTCGTGAGAATGCTGCATTGTGACCTGTGGATGCTCTTGTAATTCCAAGCTGTTCATTGCATCACCTGCCAATTTCTGGCAATGTAATCATTCCCTGGGACACAAGGACACACGCTCGCAGTGAGGCATGATTTCATTTACCCCGTTGTCAGGAGATTTTTATTAGAAGCCACACCAACTTCGTTTTCACAAATTGTGTTTAAAGGCACAGACTGAGCCCGTTCTGTCTCGCTCTGATGCGGACCTGAAGCACTGGCTTGTAAATCTGCATTTAAATTGAATTTAGGACATTATTAGATTTGCCTGAAATAGTGAAGGCTTCGCGTGCGTTGTCTACATGTGACCGGCTCCACACTAAAAAAAACCCCACACATTTGAGCAGCTGTGTCACATTAAGTAGTTTCATCCGACTGTGGTCACTCATTATAGCTGCTTCTAGCTGCGATATCACTCTTTGTGTCATCTAGCTTGACAGAGAATGTGCCAGAATTATGGCCTCTGTTTACTTTTCAGCACCACTTATGATCCATGACTGACTTCATAAAGCCATGTAAGCTGGCTAATAGTTAGTCTATTCCAGTATCATATCAATTTACACTAGACAGTCAGGCAATGTCAAGGCCAGGCTTATTAAATCCAAAAATATGTTTGTGAAGTCAACGTGAAATCAAAATTTATACTATTTACCTTTTTCTTTATATAGCACCATTGCAACTTTGTCATGATGTAATTTATATCTCACACTTGAATTGTAACTATCTCACAATGTGACATTATATCTCACTAAATAGAAAATCAAATAGAAATATCTTGTAACATTGTACATGTCATTAGGGTCGCTTTTGATGAAATGCTTCCTTGCTGAATAAAATGTAAATAAAAATAAAATAAAAAACCTTTTGAATGGTGGTGTATATCTTAAAATTGAGACAATTGTTACTTTAAATGTCACAGTGTGCCTTTTTCTCAAATCTCAGAATTACTATATATATGAGGCAGTATCCATACGATTATTTATTTATTTTCATATTATTGCATGTTCTTATCATTTAGAAATTTCAGATTATGGAAGTAAACGGGTTTCAAATTGCATTTTATGTTGACTTTAAAATATTTGTGAGTTGTTAAAGCTATGACCTAGTGCACAAGCTTGAATCTGACTTGCAACATTTACTGATCTTTCCACTATCCATAAAAATAGACAATGTGTAGTGATTTCAGAGCATCTTAGTGATTTTAAACCTGATATTTACCATAGCCAATTGTAAAATAAAAGATTATTTTTGCATCAGTGAGCAGTTTTGCTGCAAGTAAATAATTCATTTAAACAGATATTTATAGTGCAGTGCTCTAACACATAGTTCTCTTTTAATATAATTACTATGAAAAAGTGTTTTTAGACACTCAGTGCATCAGCTAGTTTGTAACATGTAAACTTGGTGTGTGGGTGGTGGTGGATCATGAGCTGAACGCCGGTATTATAATAGCACTGTGTCTTTATGCGCTTTTGGTTCAGTTCAGTACATTTCACACTGGGATGTTTCTGTCGCTCTCTTAGACTCTCCTCTGCATGGATTCACATCAGCTGAAGCTAATATCATTGACCTGCTGTCGTCTTTCTAATGAATATCTTAGTAATGGAAGGAAGTTGCTCTCCTTAGCAGACACTTCCTATCCATAGTGACTTATGGTGCACTAATTACACGGACAATCCCTCTGGAGAAACCCAGGGTTAAGTGCTGCCCTCAAAAAGCTAATTGATGAATGAATAGGATTGTGTACTCAGTAACTCTTCACCCTGCAACCTTGATTTTAACCAGTCCGATCCTATTTTAATCATTTGCTCTTCCTCATGTCTTTCTGAACCTGTATGGCTTTCTTCTGTAAACACAAAAGAAGATATTTTGAAATATTGGACCCTTTTAAGTTACTAAATATATTTTTGTGTGTTACACTGAAGAAAGAAACCCATACAGAAGGGTGAAGGAAAAATGGGATTCAGCTATAAAGCAGCTGAAGAGAAGACAATTGTCATTTTCCAGTTCAATTTAGTATAAGTTTGTTCTCATCCAATAGTGTCAGTACAGTCAAATTGATAATATTACTGAATATTAAAGGGATACTCCACCCAAAAATGAAAATTCTGTCATCATTTACTCACCCTCAAGTGGTTGCAAACCTGTATGAGTTTCTTTCTTCTGCTGAACACAAAGGAAGATATTTTAAAGAACGATTGTTGTGGGGCACCATTGACTTCCATAGTATTTTTTTTTTTCTACTATGGAAGTCAATGGTGCCAAACAACTGTTTGGTTCCAATCGTTCTTCAAAATATCTTCCTTTGTGTTCAGCAGAAGAAAGACACTCATACAGGTTTGCAACAACTTGAGGGTGAGTAAATGATGACAGATTTTTCATTTTTGGGTGGAGTATCCCTTTAAGTGTCTTTTAAAACTAAACAAGCCAAAGGTGACAGTGGCCATCACAAAATATTAAAGGTTCACCCAAAAATTAAAACATCATTATCTTATGTTGTTCCAAACCCATACAATTTATTTTCTTCTGTGAAATGCAAAAAAAGGAGGTGCTAGGCTGACCTTTTCCATACAATGAAAATGAACTGGGACTGTCAAGCTCCAAAAAGGACAAAATAGCACTATAAAAATATACCATAAAAGTGAGGCTTGTGCACTAAATTCCGAGGCTTCTGAAGTCACATGATAGATTTCTGTGAGAGACTGAAATTTAAGCCATAATTCCACTGATAAAAAATGCTATAGTGTGTGGGTCTAATGGACCACTTTTATATCTATTCACTTTTACTGTATGGAAAAGAACCGCTTTGACATTCTGATGAATAATTTTGTAACTCCATGGTTGAACTAAAATCATACAGGTTTGGAATGACATGAGGGGTGAGTAAATGATGACAGGATTTTCATTTCTGTCTGAATTACTCCTTTAAACAGCAGAAGCAAACCACCATTGAGTTTAATCGTGCACCTGCTCGCGGATATTCTAAACACTGTAGATCACAGAGACAGTCTGCTGTTGGGCTGAATTATTTTCACTCCTTGGAGATCTGCTTTATTCGAGCAGAATCAAATTCAGATGTGTGGGTTTCGTCTGTGCTCTGCAAAAATGAATGTTCATCGTTTATGGCAAGAATGAAAAAGCCCATCTATACCAGGCATGATGTGTGCTCATTTAATCCCAAACCTTTTCCTTTGTTGGCGTAGGAAATTGTCCTCAAACTGTCAGCAATGAGTGTTTCTGCGATTCAGAGCGTTCTCCTGTTGTTTAATTCTGCAAGCTGCATCTCACCGCAGCCTTTTTTTCAGTTTCCCGTTCAGTGGGTTTCTATGCTTCCAATGGTAACAGCCAGAAAAAATATGAAGTCATAACCACAGTATCTGTTTTCCCCTGTACAAAAGCTTAAGAAACATTACCCCAGTCTAATAACGTACACTCTTTGGAAAGGCCTTTTTTAGGAATTAGTGATGAAATCATTCTCTGATGGCCATTTAAAAGGAAAAGTCACTCTCACAGTTGGGTTTGGAATGTAATCAAAATTTGGGAGGGCTTAATTTACTCAAAGTACTGGTCTTGCTTGTTTTTCCAACTAGATCTGAAAAGCTTCACCCTCATTTACTGTACAATACTATAATTGCATAATTTCAGCTGTTATTATATCTTGTGGATGTGAATATCTGCCAAATCAGGGCAGTACTAAGTAGAAAAACACATGCTATGTTTATGATCTCTAGAAATGCCCCTGCTGTAGTGTTTACTGTAGTGAAAAGATGTGGTTTTTCATTGCAGCTTGGTTTAGATTAGGTTTCAAATGACATCTGAGCCTGTGCAGGTTCAACATGATTTCTCTTTGCTGCTCATTTGTTGCAGCAGGTGGCTAGAGACCTGCAGGGTGCAAGTGAGTGACCACATCTCAAGATCTCCCTCGCTCTCTCTAACTCTCTTTCTCAGCTTGGTTTCTTGCTTCCAGTACAAGGATTAAACTGATTAAATCCCACCTGCACCAGAGACCCCCTTCCACGTAAACTACCTCAACATTTCCATTCCCACCTGGGAGAGATGGAGCGAAAACCCAGACCTAACAAACAGCCTGAACTCGGAGACCACACAGTATTGTTAATGAAACGTTCCTTTGACTTGGATCTTTTCACTTGAATCGGTTGAATCAGTTTGTGGTTTTAAATAATTCTTTCATGAATCATTCACAAATCACATTATTTTAATAGCTGAAATTTTACCAATAAAATGTATAGGAAACATTTATTTTTATTTCAATTTCTTATTATTATTTTTAAAATTCTTAATTTTGTTTCTACGAGCTGAATCGGTCTGCCACATACTGAACTAGGAAATATGAAATTACTTTATTGTTTTTTATTGTAATATTTAGAGCATGCAATATACCATGCCGGGATATCGGGGACCACGTGATGACATGAAATAATAATTTTTTTCCTTTTTTGAGGCAGTTCATTGAAAACTGTTCAACATAACTGGGGCCAGTTGCATAAACTTAGCCGCTTTGTTATGACTGTGTCTTAAGAACTAGTTTGACCAACTAGCAGTAAGACAAGAGATGATCAGTGTTACGTTTCAATTTAAATGAGACTGTTCAAGTCAAGTCACCTTTATTTATATAGCGCTTTTTGCAATACAGATTGTTTCAGAGCAGCTTTACAGTGATAACAGGAAAATAATGCAAAAAAGTTCGTTTCTGCTGTACAGCAGATCTAGAAGAAAATAGCGTCATCGTCCAGCTTAAGTAAGTTCAGTGATGGGTTTTTTTTTTGTTGTAAAAAGTTATTAATTTAGTTTATTTAATTTATATATATATAGCCACTCTTGGATAAAAAAAATGTGATGTCATCGTTCAGCTCAGTTCAGTTCTCATTTAATGGTGTCAATGCAGGCAGATCAATAATATTGTTGAATATTAAAGTGTCCCCAACTAAGCAAGCTAAAAGCCAAAGGCGACAGTGGTTAGGAACCAAAACTCCATCAGGTGGCAGAATGGATAAAAAAAACCTTGGGAGAAACCAGGCTCAGTCGGGGGGCCAGTTCTGCTCTGACCAACGAACAGACAGTATAATTATGATTCAGGCAGCATTACAGGCCAGAAGTCAGATTGGATCGGAACATTCAGAATATTTATCCAGTTCCATCTGGTTGAAGATTGGAGTCGTCACACCGGTATGGAGACGGGTTTGTTGAGGATCAGTGCCGATGGCTGTCATGTCGATGAGGCCTTCACAGGGGAGAGTCTAGTTGACAGAATCTCTGCTGACACTTCAGGGATGCGTTGTGGTCGTGTCTAGGTGCAGGTCAACCATCTGATCTGGATACGACCCAGATCCGGCTGACTACAGTAAACCTCGGAATAAACAGAAAGACTAACATAGATGCCATTCTTCTTATGATGTAACGAGTACATCTAACACAGTCTCATCCCAAGACGTCATCTGTCTGACGCTTTTGACCATACGTCAACATCCGACGTTTTAGGGTACCCTTTAACGTCAGTTAGATGACGATCCTAGGGCGTCATCTAACTGACGCTTTACATTTAGGGTCAGTTAGATGACGCGGGTAGGTTTAGGTCTGGGGTAGGGTTAGGATTAGATAGCGTCATCTAACTGACGTTAAAGGGTACCCTAAAACGTCGGATGTTGACGTATGGTCAAAAGCGTCAGACAGATGACGTCTTGGGATGAGACTGGGCTGGTACATCAGGTGTTATAGGAAGTGTTCCCGGTTCCAGCTGACCTAGTTTTTGCAGCCTAACAATCATTTAACTGATTTGAATAACAGAACTTTATAATGTGTATGCCAGGTTAAAGAGATGTGTTTTTAGTCTAAATTTAAACTGACAGAGTGTGTCTGCTTCTCGAACAATGCTAGGAAGTCTATTGCAAAGTTTAGGTGCTAAATAGGAAAAGGATCTACCGCCTGCGGTTGGTTTTGATATTCTAGGTATTATTAACTGGCAAGATTTTTGAGATCACAATAGACGTGAAGGACTATAATGCGTTAAGAGCTCGCTCAAGTACTTGGGAGCTAAACCATTTAGTGCTTTGTAACTAATCAGCAATATTTAAAAATGTATGCGATGTTTAATAGGGAGCCAATGCAGTATTGACAGAACCGGGCTAATATGGTCATACTTCCTGGTTTTGGTAAGAACTCTAGCTGATGCGTTTTGGACCAGCTGTTTATTAATCGTGCAGGGCAACCACCCAGTAGAGCATTACAATAATCTAGCCGTGAGGTCATGAATGCATGAACTAACTGTTCTGCATTTTTCATTGAAAGCATATTTTGTCATTTAGATATATTTTTAAGATGCAAGAATGCGGTTTTACAGATGCTGATTGGTATAAAAGAGCACACCCAGATTCCTATCTGACGACGAAGACTTGACAGAGCAGCCATCAAGTGTTAGACAGTATTCTAGGTTACTACGTGCAGAGGTTTTTTGTCCAATAATTAGAAACTCTGTTTTTTTTTTTCAGAATTAAGTAGTAGGAAATTACTAGTCATACAATTTTTTTTTTCAGAATTAAGTAGTAGGAAATTACTAGTCATACAATTTTTTATATCAGCCATGCATTCCATTAATTTTGTGAATTGATAAGTTTTGTCGGGGCACGAAGAAATATAGAGCTGAGTATCATCAGCATAACAGTGAAAACTAATGCCATGCTTCCTAATGATATATCCCAAGGGTAGCATGTACAGGGTGAAAAGCAACGGTCCTAGTACTGAGCCTTGCGGTACTCCATACCGAACTTGTGATTGATATGACATCTCTTCATTTACTGCTACAAACTGATAATGGGCAGATAAGTATGATTTAAACCATGCTAATGCATTTCCACTAATGCCAACATCATTTTTGAGTCTATTCAAAAGAATGTTGTGGTCGATGGTATCAAATGCAGCACTAAGATCCAGTAACACTAATAGAGAGATACAACCACAATCGGATGATAAGAGCAAATTATTTGTAACTCTATTGAGAGCAGTCTCAGTAGTACTATGATACGGTCTAAATCCTGACTGGAAATCCTCACAGACTCCATTTCTTTCTAAAAAAAGAACATAGTTGTGAGGATACTGCCTTTTCTAGAATTTTTTACAGAAAGGGCAGATTTGAGATCGGCCTGTAATTGACTAATTCTCTAGGATCAAGTTGCATTTTTTTAATAAGAGGTTTAATAATAGCCAGCTTAAAAGTTGTCGGTACACATCCTTCTGCCTTTTGATGTTATTGACTTTAAAATGTTGTTGAAGAAAAAAATTAGATGGCTATCTTTTAAAGGATTAGTTCACTTTTAAAAAAACTTTTGCTGATAATTTACTCACCCCCATGTCATCCAAGATGTCCATGTCTTTCTTTCTTCAGTCGAAAAGAAATTAAGGTTTTTGATGAAAACATTTCAGGATTTTTCTCCATATAATGCACTTTGCTGGGCACCAAACGGTTCAAGCTCCAAAAGACAGTTTCAGTGCAAACTGCAAACTGTTCAAATGGCTTTAAACGACACCAGACGATGAATAAGGGTCTTATCAAGCGAAACGATCGCTCATTTAAAAAAGAAATAACAAAGTTTAAGTTTTATAAGCTCAAATGCTCGCCTTGCTCTGTTCTGTGTGACTCTCCTGTTCGAACTCGTTCATCAAAATGAACGAATCTTTTTCCGAGTCAATTCGTTCATTTCGTTCGTTAAATGAACCAAATGACTCGAAAAAAGATTTGTTCATTTTGATGAACGAGTTCGAACAGGAGAGTCACGAACGTGCATCACAGAACAGAGCAAGGCGAGCATTTGACATTATTAAACTTTGTTATTTATTTTTGAAATGACCGATCGTTTCGCTTGATAAGACGATTATTCATTGTCTGGAATCGTTTAAAGCCCTTTGAACAGTTTGCAGTTTGCACTGAAACTGTCTTTTGGACCTTGAACCATTTGGTGCCCAGCAAAGTGCATTATATGGAGAAAAATCCTGGAATGTTTTCATCAAAAACCTTAATTTCTTTTCGACTGAAGAAAGAAAGACATGGACATCTTGGATGACATGGGGGTGAGTAAATTATCAGCAAAAGTTTTTTTAAAAGTGAACTAATCCTTTAAGACTAGTCTAAGAAGTTTCTGCAACCGGCCACTGATTTGCAGTGAGTCAGAATTCCCATCACTGACAATGGATGTTCCTGTATAGCTGTGATATTATTCACAAAGTTGTCTAGTAGGCTCCAAATAAGAGACGCAGAAAGGTTACCTAAACTTAGACTTTTGACTCCATAAGCTCTGCTTGATTCCATGAGTTGTTCCAAAGTGTTACAATTCAGTCATCGTGATTATGGAGAGTGAATTTTTGGCAGTTCTGTATCCATTGAATTATTGTTAGGACTTTGTTCAAGGACACATATCCTGTGTTTTGTGCTGCAGGGTTCTTGACGCTGTCATATTTCTTTGATTCATCAGAAGGTATTCGTATCATATTTCTTGCATTGTGTGCTTTGGAGGATAATTTGGATTTGGTTCACCAGTCTATTTCAGGTGAAATATTTAAGATTTGTGTGTGGAAAACTTTGTGTTAATCTTTTCATACATTGGGTTCTCAAGTTAATCATTTCTCTGTAAGTACAGTTTCGTGAAAAGTGAAACGCTTTATGTGAAATTGTGACTATAAGTTTTATAGATAGCATGCAACACTCTTTTGAAAATAAAGTTGCAGTAGAAAATCCCTTTGTCGAACTCTTAAGATGGCTAAATTCAGAATGAATTCTCTATTCCTGTTGTTTTCTCTACTTTTTTTTTATCTCTCAGAGTGCCCCGGTGCAGGGGTGTAGTACCAAGTTTTGGGCCCTGGGTACAAACCATCTTGCTGGGCCCCCCGCGACGAACTTTTGACTTGAGCTCGGCGACTTCTCCAACGGGGGGGGGGGTTGTTGTAGAGACGGAGACGGACTTTTGACTTGAGCGCGGCGACTTCTCCAACGGGGGGGGGGGTATGGGTATGAGCGGACTTTTGACTTGAGCTCGGCAACTTCTAAGGGCCCCCCCCCCCTGCCTCGGGCCCTGGGTACTCGGTACCCCTTTTCCCCCCGCTACCACGCCCCTGCCCCTGTGAGATAAGGTGCATGTTGGCTAACCTTTGGGAAAAAAGCAGCCTCACACAGCACACTATTTGATATGGCGTTGTCCAATACAATCAGACGGAGGGACTCAAAATTGCGAAAGGGTGAAGGTGAGCCAAGGGGCTCTCGCCAGATCTCGTTCCTGCTCTGCGGGAGGGTCCAACCTCTCACTCCATCAACACTGCAAATGTCACGGCGCCCCATCCGACAAGGCAAAGTACCGATAAGCACTTCGGTCCTGACCTACAGTCGCTCCAAAAAGGATTTGGGCACTTAAGGCACACTTATAACTGTACAAATGTCACTGTGTTAGATAACAAAATAGGAAATTATCTGCAAACAACTTTCGCTATTTTTGACTTAACTGGTTTGAAGATAATTTTTAGTGGATGTATATTCGCATAGGTGTCCTTTTCAACCGGAATGTTTCCAATTACGGTCCCTATTGTTTTCATTTTGCACAGTATATCTATTGTTTTATCATTTAAAACCCTGCTTGTGCTGTCTTTCTTGGATATTTTTTACAATACAGTGCAGTGATGTTCAAACATTTTTGAGTGTTGCTGATGTGTGCAAATGTTTTTTTGGCTACTGTATATTGCGATTGTATTAATGGAGCGAAAGTCTGCTGGCCGTTAAGTGGAAACCTCTGAGAGACAAGTGCCGCTACCAGATGTTGCTCAGGCGTTTCATTTCTCGTTTCGGACTTGGAAGCACATGGCTAGATGATGAAACGGAGTTGAAAGAGAAACTTGGGTCAAGGCTGATTTGAGTATACTGTAATTTTTAGCTTCTCGATTTCAAACTTCATTCTCTGTGAAAAGGCAGACAACTTTGAGTGTAAATATGGCAAACTTGTTTTCATGGCTGAACACCTTCGTCTGCATGCATGATGGTAGACTTAAACTTGCTGCTTTTCCCCAATCAGATGTGGCCTGTGATGGTTCGTTTCTTTGTGCTTCTGTGGCCTACGAGCGCTTTGCAACTCAAAGTCTGTCAAGACGGATATAGTCTCACGCCCACCTGCTTCTAACACTCTCCTCTCACTGACCGTCTGATCCATATTCCAAACATGAAAAGGCAAGAGCTTGATACAAGGTACAGTGATACAGTAAGCACTTTTGAGGTAGAAAAGTAGAAATACAAGAATAGAACTGGGCTGCGTTTCTCAAAAGCATTGTGAGTTAAGTTGATCGTAGAGACAATTGGTGCCAATGGTTCTATGTACCAAGAACGATAACTATTACGAAAACAATAAAAATAAATTTCTAAAAACCATTCTTAATATAAAAAATAGCATAGTCCACAGACACCACAAGTAGGCTATAACAATAATGGCACAGAGAAATTCTATCGTTGGAATTACTTTCAGGATAATTTTTTCCCAGCTGATGAACTATAAAAACATTGACAGCCAATCAGAATCCATCTTGCTTTAAGAGCGCGAGCATTTCAAGTAGCATACAACAAAACTGCAGCACGCTTAGAATGAACAGAACGATATTGTCCTCTGGTGTGGACACTACTAAAAGTTATTTCTATAGCTATCTTTATAGTTATCGTTCTTGATGTGAGATGGAATTTACTGTAGATGCTTTTGAGAAATGCAGCACTGTATATTTTGTTATTAATGCTCAAATAATCTCTACTTATTACTTTTGGACAAACACAAATTCTGATCACAAAGTTTATTTTTGCAAATGTGTTTTCAAAATATATTTTCCAATACATTTTTTTCATGGTGGTTTTATATTATGGTATTTACTATTTCAGATAAACCTGCTGCTAAACAGTAGCCTGGCATGCCAGACCTACATCAAGATGTTAGGTCTGGGAACTCTCCATTGACATGCCTCAATCCGAGGGGCGGGATAAACGGTTACCTTTCAAAATCCCTCTGCACGCAATAGGATAACGCTACAACCAACCAGAGCAACGAACGGTTGTGGATGAGTGAGTCCCATGCGTTTTTCCACCAGCGGAGAATTGATATATTAAACTTTTGCCGTATCAGGTCGGCAAAACTCCGAAAACATCCTCCTTTTTTAAGAATGACTTAAGTGACGTTCTCTTAACTCCAAGTCCTCCAGAGTCGCGGCCAAAGCCGATTCGAAAGACCGCTGCATCTTCATTGTTTTCAAGTAGCAGGGAAATCACCTATGGAAATCACGCGGAACGTCATGAACTGTGCCGTCATTGTGTTAAGCCCGCCCGCCGACTCTATACACGATGTGATTGGCCTGACCAGTTTTTGGTTTTTCCAGCTCAAAAGCCTATGGAGAGTTGCTAGACCACACTGGCTGCGAAATAATTTTCGCTGCCGCTAGGGTGCGTCTAGATTTCTAGGCTAGCTAAACAGCACATAAAGCAACAAACTTTCATGTAGATCAGATCATTTCTGATCTAATTGGGTAGATCTTTCTCAGAATCATTTTTTTGTTAATTCCTGTAAATGTTTAACATCTACCCACACCTTTCCCTTTTTTTAAATCCAATTTTACAACCAATTTATAAATAAATATATTTTTAAACTTTTCTATATGAAGTCTCTCAAGAAGTTCACCAAGGCTGCATTTTTTTATATAAATAATATAGTAAAATAGTGAAATATTATTACTATTTAAAATAAAATTTATTCCTGTGATGCAAACCTGAATTTTCAGCATTATTGCAGTCTTCAGTCACATGTTCCTTCAGAAAGCATTCTAATATGCTGATTTGGGACTCCAGAAAAAATTTCTTATTATTATCAATGTTAAAATCAGTTGTTGTGGAAACTGCATGTTTTAATGAATAAAAAGTTATATACAAAGTTATGTGACATTAGAAATGTAATGTTTCTTTTGAACAGTATCATAGATAATCACAATTTTCAGAACTTCATAATTGGCTCAAGCTGAAACATCAAACATCCTATATTCTCAAACCGTTAATCTTGGTTCACATTTACCATAAATACAGATTTTTTTCCAGCCAGCAGGTTGCAGCTAAATGACAAATTAGCCTTTTAAAAAGTGTATATAACAATAAATTGCAAAACATGATGCAATAATGTGTGTTGAAAGGGAAGAAGGAAAATGTTTTCTGAGGAACCTGAAGTGTTCAGCTTTGCTAACAAGCCGTCAGACAGGAGCCTGAAAACACGAGAGGGTCTTTGTGTGGATGTTAAAACCCACCTGTTGTTTACCTGGCTGCGGTATTTCAGCTGAGGATTATATGCTGAAAATGATTTTAACCTTTCATTTACCTTTACTAATGACATGCAGCTCACAAGCTTTCGGGGTTGCAGCTGATTTCTTCAGCATTGTCAGGAGGAGCTAACCTTGGAAACAGCTAACCAGCATGATCATTACCCGCATCAACAACTGACTGCACTAGATGTTGGAGAGCTCTGTGTGAGTGTTCAAGGCTCTATAGCCTGTTGGTGTTCTTGATTGGAGAGCGTTTGGTGATGCTTTTCCATTTTAAGAGGTTAATTATATTACAGCAGAACCGGATGCATAATAAACAAACATTTTTGATAGCTTTTACCCCATTTTACCTGTTTTTTAACCTCTATATTAAAGCATTCCCTATCCTCAGATTGAATTACTATCAGCATAAGCAAAAACATAATGGATTCAAAAAGGGAAATGAGTTTATTTGTACCCTCTCCATTATCAAGGTAAATGCAAATCCTGATACGGCCTTGTTCAAATCACATACCCAGAATCCATGTAAATTACACAGAACTCCATCTCTTCTCACAACATGCTCTCTGGCTGTCACCACCGTTTCCCAGGTAACAGTCATTACTTTCATCGGTTTCATTCTCGGGATACTGATGTTGTTTTTAAGAGATGGTGAATCTATTTGAATGACATACATTCAGGTCTCTGATACGCCTGATAACTGATGCAATTGATAAACTAATCATAGCAGAAGCTCACTGCCAATTCATATTCTAAGTCTATAATCTTCTTCAACAGAGTCATTTGAAGGCTAAAAGACAAAAATGTTCATTCTCTTTACTAAGTGTTTTTGGACATGGCAATATCAATATGGTAATTATTCATAATCATTATTCATTATTATATTTACGTATTTATTTTCAGCCTTTTTTTAAACATACTGTCATCTATGTGAGGATTTTTAATGAATCTTTCTGCAAGTAACATTAGTAATGCCAGTAGTTGGCGACAAATTACTATGTTTATAAGTGACTCACTGCCTTAACTAGTGAGTCATTGAATCATTCACTCAAGAGATTCGTTTTAATATCGCCGTTTCATTCAGGAAGTGCACGTCACACTGTGGACGCGCAATGCCGTAGTATGGAGTTTGTTTTCATTGGCAGAGCCAAAAAATAGTTTTGTGTGTGTATGTTACTGAATATGTTTATTGTGTTTTTTTTTGTTGTTTTTTATAAAAGTAGTTTCACCACGGCAATACCGAATGCTCTGAATAAATTATCACTGACTCTGCTGCTGTTTTCTCCCATGCTCTGTATGTGCTGGTCTGCTTCATAACACCTGATCTGGCCAAACACAGCTATTTGGCTGCAGAGTGCACAATGAAGAACAGTAATTACTCTAGCCCATTTCACACACACAGTTTATCCTGTCATTGGTTTTAATAATTGGCCCTGACCACAGTCATGTCTGCCCTGCAACACAGCATCTTGTCTTTTTGTAATGGTCCGCTAGTATTGTTCCCTGCAATTTAGCCTGGTGTCGAGGTAGGGTATAAGAGTGGTTAAAGTACAGAGAAAAAGAGAAACTGGTAAGGAAATACATTTACTTTTTTTTTTTTTTTTTTTTTTTTTTGATGCATGGAATCCAGAACTTTTCAAAGCCAATTTAACCATCCACAGGAAATACAGGAAATTCACAAGTTGCTTAGTTAAAAAATGAACTCAATCATATTTGCCACAGGGAATCTCAGTGAGAATTTTGATACCCGAGATCCCGAGTTGGTCGTGCCATAAACTTTAAACATGGTTGACTGGAGAATGATTGCTGCTGTGACTGGTATTCTTTATTAGTTATTTTTTTCATAACAGCTATCACCTTTTCTTGCTGTTAATATATTTTACGTAGCCTATTTTATTATGAAGTGTATTGTATGTTTTATACACAGCGAAAATAGCCTGTATGAAATTCCAGAATTGTCAGCAAGCTGACTATCTAGATAGTGCAGCTAATGTTCATATAGCTGTCAATGAATGGGACATTAAATATCATTTTGGCTTTAAAAAGATTTTCCCAATAAATAGTCAAGAATAAACCTGGTCCCTCAATGATTCCTGCTCTTTCCTACAACAAAGCACTTGAATGCGATACGCTCGCAATCAAGACTTCAGAAGTGGGAAGTAGGAAATTTCCGACATGAAGGCAGCATAATTTTACTTCCTAACCACCATGGATGTTGACCTTTGACCCTTAGCCATAATTTTATGACTGTTGTCTTTCTTATGTCACAGTGGCTGCGTCTGAAATCGCATTCTCTTAAGTACTGCTTTTTAATTAGTAATTACTTTGTGACTGTTTAAAAAGTATGTTCTATGTAGTATGAATGGGTGCAGTCATATTACATTTGTCATGTCTACCAGCTTAGCTGCAGCATCGTGTGATAGTAAAGTGTCCATCAGTTTCACACTTATGTTTAATGAATACTGTGAATTCGGACATAATACTCTTTTCTCATACAGTGCAAGTAGAGAAGTATGTTATTTCGGATGCAGTCTGTTTTTATTGTATGACAACATAGAAACAGACAAACGTGATAATGCACCCTGAAATATCGATTTTATTCCAGTGGCCAGATGTGTAACTCTCTTAAAATGAATCATTTTGGCAGGGAAAAAAACACATATAATGATTATTGCCTTATTTTGAAGTCAAAATAATCCCTGAGAAAATGTTCCTTTGTGATTAGACAATTCCTGCATCAAAGCGGTTAAACTAATACAGTGTGTCAAAACCTTAATGATGAGGACAATCATTACCCATCTGAATCAGCACATCTCGCTTTGAAATATGCAGCGTTTTGCCTCATCTGAACCATGAAAACGCAGTTGTTTTATTAAACTGAATGTTCTGGTCGGGCCAGAGAGCTTCAAATCACGGCTATGAATTTTGATGCCAGTCGGAGGGCCAAGTTCAGTTATTACATGTGGTTCTCATTAAACTCAGCAAATGGGAATAAAATATGTCTTTTTCAGCGCTCCGATGTACAGGTGGAGAGGGAGACATCTGTCTAGCGATGGAGTGTGTGCATTTGTAATAAACCGAAGTGGACTTGTTCTGGCCTGTGCATTGCAGTCAGTGATGTTTTGGGAAAAAGAGAAGAAAAAAAACATCTTTTACACGTAAATTAGAAGAGATTTTCTGGAAAATGTTGACTTTGATAGTGTGTGAACACTGTTTTGAACACACTGTAACCATGCTTTTTTTTTTTCATCTCCATAATTGGATTTTGTTTTAGAGCCACAAATGCAGTTTTATATAACCAAACAATGTTTGTAAGGCAGCCACAAAACATACTACAAGACGCCTCATTGAGCTTGTCTAGTCAGCCTTGACTTGTTGAATGGCATCTGAAAAGGGAGCCAAAAGCATTCCTCATACTCTGCCTTACTCCTTTTGCTGTTTTGCTCTTTAGCTCACACTGACAGCCATCGATTCCTTGTTTATTTTTCGTACTTTTGTTCAGACAGAGCAAATTACAAGAGAAAAAGGACATTTGCAGCTTTTTTTTCTTTTTTTTTCTGCAAAGAGCACAAATGTGCCACACTAGCTTATGATTAAAGCAGCTTTAGTGTGTATTATACCTCCCGGAGTGCTTTAGATGTTCCTCTGCCATGCTAAAAGCATGGTTTTTTTTTTTACCGTTGCCATCATTTTTACCAGCATTACAAGGATTTGTTAACCATTACATAAAGAAATTCAAGACTAAGTCGACACAGCCATGCTCTGCTGTTTATTTTGGCCGCACTCAGGCTGATTATGTTTCTCAGCTTGACCTCTGATTGGTACAACGAAGGATCTCGGATCTCTTTTAATTGAGCAACGAACTGGAAATGACCCTTTTCCTTTCGTCACATACATGATTAGATATCTCCATGGCACATTACACGGGATCCTTCTTCATTACATGTCCGATTGGAGCTGTCATTGTGTCATATAAATGGACATGGTACTGCTCACGCTTATCAAATCATATTAGGGGCCAATTTATTCAGCAATGTCGCTCTAACATTACGACTCGGTTTTATTATAGTAGAATTACGTGATCCAGATCTCCAGTCAGGATGAATAACTGAGTAAATGAATAAGAGACTAAGTTAAGGCGGGCGTACACTGTGCGAGTACGGACACTCGGGAGGTCGTGAGCCATTGATAATCAGTTAACAGATAATCGTGTCAAAGCAACTGGTACACGGCACTACTGTACTGCACGGCGAGCCAGCGGCAATTCATGCTAGACACG
Organism: Rhinichthys klamathensis goyatoka; assembly: GCF_029890125.1. NCBI lineage: Eukaryota > Metazoa > Chordata > Actinopteri > Cypriniformes > Leuciscidae > Rhinichthys > Rhinichthys klamathensis. Next base: position 776,697 of record NW_026606760.1, read on the forward strand.
GAGACTGGAGCTTCCAATGTTGCTGCTATAGCTTCAGATAGAAAAAGGACAAAAAATTAAAAGACAAGTGTGGAAATGATTTTGTGAAAAGACAACTAGAGAGTCTATTTGTATGTGTGTCACTCACTGGGCTATAATAATATTCATAGATCTAGTGTATGTGACGTGGTTGTGTATGATTTGGGGACAGCTAACATGTTTAAAAATTGTCTAGGGGTGCTCATAACTTGGCTTGGCTCGTAATTCCTCTCACACAGTTTGAGCCGCGACCATAAAAGCATCAACGATTTCCACACGATTTCTCCTGAGAGAATCAAATCGCCTGCAAGCTTGTACGACAGCAAAAGTCGTACCGTGTACACCCGTCTTTAATGATTGTATAGAATTAAAAACTGTTAAATGAATGATCTTACTTGTAACAAATGTGTATGCTAAAATGACGTAATTTAGCAGACGCATTTATTCAAAGCCACTTATAGGAACCGTGCCCCTGAAGTAATGTGGGGTTACACTTTATTTTAGTTGTCCATGTTACAGTATAATTATACATTGAAGTACTGAGTTATATTAATTAACTACATGTACTTACTATATGGTTAGTAGATGTAATTATGCATAATTTGTAGTTATTACTATATTAACTACATATAACGTGTTTCAAGGACACTGTAAAATAGTGTTACCACGTGTGGTTAGGCGTCTTGTCAATGATGCAATAGTAAAAATTCATGGATTGTCCCTGACTGGGCTCAAACCTACAACAGTGTTTAAGCCAAGGTCATTATCCACTACGTCACAGCACCTAATATTGTACAACAAGTGCTCCTTAGATGAGGATAAACAAATCACAATTAATCTTAATAGAGTTTGGTAAAGTGCTATTTTTATCTATATACTATTAAAGTATTTAAAGGTGCATTGCGCAACATTTCATGTTAAAAATACCTGTTTTTCTAACCCATACATGCTTAAACAATTGCCTGATGGGCTGAATGAGCCCTTCTCTGATCACTGCGATTGCCTCTATAATCCTGTACAGTAAAATAAATAAGAGGGATTCGGGCCGGAACGTGAGACTGGGCGTGACGTCATGCGCGTTCACGCTCCCCTGGCTATGTCTGGCAGGTTTGTGTATTCGCCGCCATTCTCCGTATTAGCGAAGACAACTCGAGCGACAAAACTTCAGTCAACTTTCAACAAAAGTAGAAGATGGATTCAAAGAGACCGGCTTGTAGTTCATAAACCCAAACGCAAACTCCACGCAAGACAAAGACAGTAAGGCAGTTTCGCTTGTCGCCAAAGGGGGGCATAGTTCTGCAAAAACTCAGAGAGGTGCGCAATGCACCTTTAATAATGTCTTGAATTAACTTTTATTTTTACATTTTAGATTCTTCTGTCATTTTATTTGTTTTTAATACATTTCTATTTAGTTATTTAAAATTTGTTTTAGTAATCTTAATGCTTCAACTAATTTTATTTCAGCTTCATTTTAATTAATAAAAATGTTTTGTAATAGTTTTTGTTTTAGTTAACAATTACAACACTGTTTTGGCGTTAGCAAACTCTAATAAACAAATGCTTAGCACACACGAATATTGGGTAAAATATTGAATTTTAAATGTTTGTTATTAATACAATGTTGTATAGAATGAAATAAGTATATTATATTTTAAGCATTTTTATAATCCACATTATTAAATCCATTTTTGCATTAAGCTTTGTGCCTATGATGTCTTAAAGGGATAGTACACCCAAAAATAAGGGAGAGTCAATGATGACATAATGTTCATTTTTGAGTGAGCTAGCTAGGTTCAGAACTTTCCTGATATGTTTCTCATCGCCCTCTCACTCATTTCTATCTCTTTTGTACCAATATTCCTCCCCAGAGCGCTCAGGTATTCTGCTTCTTTGGCCGACGATGATGAGTTAGTTTCTTCTTATCACTTCCCGCTCTCTAACATACCTTCTCTTGCTCTCCTCATCTATGCACGAGTGAGTGCAGGAAAAAGTATTTTGTCCCTAGAGCTTTGAAAGTTTTGTCTTTTCTTTGTCTTGACCGTCTGCCTCTTTTTCCACTCCAGGAAGTTCCTGTCATAGCAACACGCTCCCCGCGTTGGTTCGGACTCCTTCTCTAATGATGCAGTCCGGTCTGGACATGAAGCCTTTCATGACCTTCCCTGTGGAGAGCTCCTCTCCGGTCGGCCTGTTCCCTAATTTCAATACGGTAAGCAAGCCTGCTTTCATCTCCCTTCTCTTGGCCGTCTGCCCCTTTAATGTTGGCCTCGTTCCTGTGTGGGTTGACACTGATGGAATTAAAACCTTCTCTGAAGATTCAGAAAAACATTGTATGGGTAGATAATGTTCTTTATGTTAAATATATATATCGTTCCTCACAAACTGCAGCTTGTGTGGTTGTTTAGAAGAGAGTCCAATAATTGTGTGCTAGCGGCTATTTAGAATGGCATACTACACTGGAGCCTCGGCCAAAAATGAGCCGTGAGGTTAGTAGACAGCAGGGAAAAAAACATTGCTGAATGCAAATAACAAAATTCAACTCGTCATATAAACCATGCATAGTTAGGACAGCAAAATAAACTGACTTTTCGAAGTTTAAAGGGTATTTTGCCATTTTTAATTTTGTGGCTTTGCAGAAACCTATAGAAACTTGCCAATCTAGGCAGATGCCAAAGTGGGCAGGTGGCATGACATGCCCTCGACTTCAAAAAATATTTTTGACCCAGACTATGTTAATTACACTAATGTTCATAAGTTTGTGGTCAATCATAATTAATTTTTTTATTTTAAAAAAATATATATATATATATTTTATTTAGATTTCTATTTCAAATAGAACTGTTGCTGGATAAACTAGGATGTTTGTGCCAGACACAAGGCGTTTGTGGGGGGAATTATTGTCCAAGAGCATAAAACCAAATTTTTCCAATTATCAAGCGTATAGCGTCAGTTCTGGCTGGTCACGTTAGTCAAGCTCGCATCAGGTGACTCTCGGCTGATCCACGTCTACCTATAGGAATACGACACCTATCACTGTATTCCTTCAGTATTATCAGCAGCTATCGCGTTCTCAGGAGCTTATTACCCTCCTCCATCCCCAGCTCCTCTCGTCAAGTCAGGATTTGGCATTCTGATTCCCCTTGAATCAGAATAAATTCTCAAATTATGTTGTACATTAAAATATTGACATTAATGATATCTGCAATACATTCATGTAGGTTCTGTTCTGTTTACCCTAAGGAGGGTTATTGCTGCTCTCCCTGCTCTTATCCATGCTAGACTGCATGGATGTGCTGGGAGTTCTTGCCCAGAACAGAACCATACCACGAATCCAAACTATATGCTAATGGTCAATCGTATTTGACGATAGTGGTCCTGACAGAATTGAGTATTGTTGGCCCTGTGCAGTAAGTGGCAATATTCATACATTTCAGTGAGAATTCAATGCCATTTGGGTTCTTTTTCAGCAAACGTTCTAATTCCAAGCGCTAGCACTATTTCTGACACGAAGAACAAATAGATTTGCAGCGGTCGCTTTTTCGCATCCAGTGTAGACACGGTGTTAGTTCACTTCTGGATCAACTGTTAGCCTATGTGGTCTATGTTTGTTTAAACATCCTCAAGCAGTGACTCTTTCTATTCCTTGAGCGTGGGCAAAAATGACAAAAAGCATTGCAGGCAAGTTGGTCATATTTGCTCACTCTATTCAACACGAAATCTGCTTTAGTTTTATTGTAACCTTGTATTATTCAGTAACCTTGATATTTAAAAAAGTAGCAGCATCAGATGTTCAGCTTATCATATCCGTTAATGGCAGTTTAATTAGTGATTTATTTTTTTATCAAAGTATGCAGCCCTTGTATGCAGTATATTCCATTCTGAACGTCGCCTGTGTGTTTGAGGGAAAGTCTGCAGACGTGTCGACCCCTCCCTCACGCATTGATTCTAGCCCCTGATCCAACCCCCAAAATGAGGGAGCAAAATCGATTTGTGCTTTTATCTCCCCAAACCCAGACTGCTGTGGTGATGGCAATGAAGGGAGACAGAGAGAGAGAGGCTGATGGGCTCTGAAATAGAAAGAAATTCAGTCTGAATTTGGGGCTTGTTTAACCGCCGGTTGTGTGTGCCACTGTGAACCTTCTTCTTCTTTCTTTTTGTGCCACTCAAAACCTTCTTCTTCTTTCTTTTCACTTTCTCCCTCTGTCTCTTTCACTTTCTTGTCACTCTTCTCACTCTCTGCTATGCACTGTCCTGCCCTGATTCAAAGTGACAGTTCTCTTTAAAGCGGTTACTGGAGGCTAAGGCTTGGGTCAGTGTGACACGAGGGTGGTGTGCCATTTAGAATTAAATTACAATCTCTTTTAAATGTCAGTTCAATTCTTAAATTCAATTTCATTTTAGATACCAAACAGGATGCAGTATTTAAATTTTATACATAACAAAATCATCCTCCAGAAAGTATATTGTAGTTAGATAATATTGAATTGGAAGTCAGTAAATTCTTCTTCCTGTTATTGCAGCCTGGAGAACTTCCTGTGTGGTGTTGCTAATTCAATTTAATTCCAGCTTTTGAGTTGAATTCTCACAGATCTGTCTGCAGTTGACCGCACTGTTTTTATGGCCCAGCACCCAATGGATTGCGCCAAAAATAAACAAATAAACACGGCAGAAGCTGTCATAATTACTGCTTGAATGTTGGTGCAAATCAAGAGGTTCTCCAGGCTGCAATCACGCCACCGCAAAATTAGCGTAATTATACCATCTCCCTACAAGGCCATCAAATGAATTATTTTCTCCTAATGAAGCTAATCCCTGTAGTCTCTGTTGAGCTTCCCAGGAACAGCATAGGCTAATGATAGTTAGTGGTGCACATGATTTGCGTGTATTTTCGGAGGTATCACTTGATCAGCGCTGTTGTTTGTTTGTCTCTTATACTGATCTCACCTCTTCTACCTCTTGTCATGCTGATTCCCCTCCCATCAACATCTAAGGTTCTCAGCTGAATCATTCCTTCTATGCAGTACATTTGCATGTGCCCATCTCATTTTTAAAACAAATATTTAAATCATAGTAGTTTTCTTTCATCAAAATATCACAATTAAGTAAACCTAGATGTAATTTTTAATCAATTTCACCAGTTTGGTTTGAGCGTATATTACCATTTTTCCATAAGTGAATAAAACACTTACCTAACCCTAACATTCTAATTGAAATATTTCAAACAAAGCATGTTTGTAATGTTGTTTTTATTGATAACCAAATTATAGGTTTTCCTTGTGTCCTCAGTTTCACTTTACATCCTGTTAAGGTGATGATCCACAGGGCAACTTTTTAAGCAATGTTGCTGGGCAATGTTGCCGTCAACGGGCAACCAGATGAGACACAGGGCCCACGACCGATCTAAATTATCCAGATAGAAATGTATTGCCCATTTTCAATGGGAAAGTGCCCAAGCAACAATTGCTTGGCAAGATTGCCCAGCAACATTGCTCAAAAAGTTGCCCTGTGTATCATCACCTTTAGTCTTTTGTAATGCCCATTTATATAACAAAAGCCACTTCCGTAAAGACTTCATTCTACAGGAAGTGATGATATTTTGGAGGGAAAACAACAGCACAAGCTTCAGTGAGTATTAACAATGGCCATGTACACACTGCAGTTCATTTGGATTGTAAGTTCACCTTTTAGTGCTTAATTCCTTTCTATACACACACAGTTCAGTAATTCTCGAGAGTGACAACCGCATTCTACAACCGAATTAACTACAACTAAAAATGCAAGTGGTGACAACCGCATTTACAAAAAATTCTACACAGTGTTTACGGAACCAAACTAAACAACTAGTTGTTAATGGCATATTTAAACGCACATCAGAGATGTGTGTCTCTCTTATGTGTGCGGTGCAAGAAAACCACTGAGAAAATCACAAGTGTTAAGAGCGTTGACTCATTTGGGTTGCCAGATCTTGCTGGAAAAACAGTGAACAAGAACAAGCCCACAATAAACCGAGAGAAATCAAAATGCTTTACTAAGAACAAGACCAAAATATCGCGACCTGCACCTGCCCACTTTAATATCCCCATAAACTTGATCGCTTTATGAACCAAACCTAAAAAACAAGCCCAAAAACGCTTATAACAAGTGGAAATGGCAAAACTTCAAAAGCGCCCTCTGCGAAGCGGCCTTACAAACAGAAACAAAACATGACGCCTCTGTAAACGGTGGTTTAGTTAAAATTGCAGAACAAAACGAGTCTTTAGTCGCTGTAATATTACTTTTGTCAAAAATAGTGGATACCAAACATGCGAGATGCCAGAACTTTGCTATGGTTAGCTACCATGCTGTCAATCATCACAATTTTGGGAGTACACACACGGAACAGTAATTTAAGGGATTCACTCCCGTATTTAAATGCAGTTGTCACTCCTGAAACTATTTTGTGAGATTAATTGTTTTATCTAAAACATTTTATCCAGTTTGATAAAATCACAGAAATTGGTATGATGTCATCCTTTTGAAAGTTACAAAATTTCAAAATGTTTCAAAAAAGTTGAGTCCTTCAGTTTTTTCCCAACTTTAGCTCTTTATTTATGTCTTTTTAGGAATCATGTTTATTTTCTTGGCTTTGAGTAAAATCAATGTTATGCTTTTCAGCCTTATCTTCTCAACAAAGCATATTTCTGAATGTTTGGTATATATATATTTTTTTTAGAAAGATTTCTTTAAATTCTAGCATAAATATTTGTATTATTATTTTAAGTTACAGAGTTTTGAAAGTACTGCATAACAGGAATGCCTCAACGAAGAGATTTAGAGAAAAGAGAACTGCCATTGTGTCATAATAACAAAGAGTTCTGCGTGTGTGTGCCCTGACATATGCCTCTCCTGGCACACCGTCAGAGCCGACTGTTTGTGGAACATTATGAGCAGGTGTCCTTATGTATAATTAGTGCTTCCTCCACTCCACATGCAGAGAAGCCTGCAAGTCCTCCCAAGCTGCTATTAACACAAGCCCACCTTCTTACTGAACACGATATCTTTAAAACACACACACACACACACACACATTCTGCCTTTTGGAAGTGATAATATGATTTACACTAGAGATGGGAATCAAGGCAAATTTAATCATTTTAATTCCAAATCTACTCAATGGTTCCATTATATTTAATGGTATCAATTTATCATTAAATCATCAGAATTATTATTCCATTTTACTATATTTTGTTTATATACACTTCTGTTCAAATGTTCAGGGTCAGTGAGATTTTTTTTATTTTTTAAAGAAAGTAATTCAGCTTTCTTAAACAAAAAAAAAAAAACTTTTATTCAGCTAAAATCCTATTGTCAGGATTCTGTCACTTCGGTCTGTTTATTCCTGGTTTGGTGACGGAGCTCTGACACTCCTTTTGTCATGTCTTGTCATGGTGAGCGTGCTCTCATGTCTATCGTCTAACCTCGCCCTTCTTGTTATCTGATTATTGGTTCATTCGCCCCACCTGACCTCCCTCATTAACTGCATATTTTGATGTAAGTTAAGTAATGTAAAAACACGTTTGTCTGCTGTGACTTAAATGTAAATTGTTTTGATCAGTTTTTTTAACAGACCCATTTTTTGTATGATTAGATTTTTTTCAATGTTTTATTGTACCACATTGGCGGAATAAACGTTTAAGAAACGTTAACAGACCCCATTGTCACCAAAATCATACAGTTTGGCTTTTGAAACCAGTTCAGAATAAGAACCCGATTCTCAGTTAATGAACACAAATGATAACAACAGAAAGTGGAAATGGACTAATTTGCCTCATGATTTGTGAAATATATTGAGAATAAATCTCTGCGATGGAGGCAGTTGAGGCAACATTGGATAAAGAGGAGTTAGTCATCAGTGCGATTGTGTTTATGTGCTTGAGAAGACTGCGCCCGATGAAGGATCCCAGTGTGATTACAGCGAGCGCATAGTCACGGCTCTCTCTCTCTCTGTGACTGAATTCAATGCTGCCAGAGTCACAACAGACTGAGGCCGGTTTGTGCTCAGCCAGGTGTTCTCAGCCATGAAGAGAATCACCACATTATCCATCTGCTGTGCTTTCTGTTCTTCAGAGACGGTCTCCAGCCTTGGCAAGGTCACAACTATCGGCCCACTTTAAGATATTCTTGCTATTACAGAGCTACAGATATCATTGAGGGAGCTCGTAAATAAGTTTAGAGACAGTGGAAGAGAAACAAGGAAAGGAAGGAGAGAGAATGTTTATCAATATTTTGATATCAAATTTCATGTTTGTTTACTTGATAGATTTTTAATTATATCAGAATGACAGAGAAGTGCAAATTTAAATTGATTCGACAGTGACTGACTGGGGTCTCTTCCACTCAAGCTAATGTGAACAATGCCTGATTGACAGGTAGCTTTCATGAGATTGTGCTCCACCCACACATTGTGATATCATTGTATATTTATGTATAGGAGGTAAACTGTTACTGATTGAGACAGTCATGTTGATATGGGCAATTTCAAATGATTTGAAGGGTGCTCATGTGTCTTTGCAGCCTCTGCAATGTAGTCTCAGCCTCAGGCATCATGCCTACGGGCCATTGGCTGAACGTCTAATGCGAATGGGACACAAAACTGGAAACTCTTCAGGTGTTTTAAAGTCGTCATCTGATTAGTTGCATGTTACAGGTTTTCTGGGAGATGTGTGCGTTGCGTTCTTTAACGGTCCACCTGGAAACGAATCCGTTGTGACGCCAAACCCCTTCATGGAAGAAGAAAGCGGTCATGTTTATATATGTGACATTATATATGTGACAATGAGCGCTTATCAGGATCAACTAAACGTTGGATTTCCAAAAGTATGTGACGTTGTAGGGACATCCACTTTACATTTTTACGCCCCTAAACATGATGCTGAACAAAGCAAACTGTGATTGGATCTTTAAATGTCAGTCAGATGGCCTCTGGGCGTCTTTTTTTCCAATGAAAGCAAAGTGAAAGTGACATGTGAAGGTTACCCATACTCTGAATTTGTCCTCTGCATTTAACCCATCCAAGTTAGTGCACACACTTTAGGAGCAGTGAGTAGTGAACACACACACATACATACACACACACACACGCACACACACACTCCCGGAGCACTCCAGACATTTTTGCCGTGGTGCCCGAGGAGCGATTGGGGGTTAGTTGCCTTGCTCAAGGGCACCTTGAGCCCTTGAGCAAAGGGCTCAAGGTGTATTGTAAAAAAAATACAACAAATTAAATAAAGTGAAATCGTCATGTTCATTTGATGCCTTGAATTGAACGAATGAATGAAATGAACGAATTAATTAAAAAGAAATTCAGTTTACAGTTCTGATGGTTTAGCATTTATTTACTTTTAATAATTTATTATTTTATCCTATTTCTGATCTCATAGTATTTTGACGTTTGACATTTAAAAGTTGATGGACCATTGTGACGAGGGGGGGGCGTGGTTCAGCGGAGTCTGTGGCGGGAGAGCGAGGGCGGAGCCGAGCCACGCCCCCCTCACCACAACCATTTAATGTGAAATCATATTGTTGACATTTCAGTTTTGAAATCTCTGAGCAATCTCTTTTTTTGCAACATAGAGACGTTGCAACTAGGGCTGTCAGTTAAACGCGTTATTAACGGCGTTAACGCAAACCCATTTTAACGGCGTTAATTTTTATATCGCGCAATTAACGGTCTTTTTGGCCTAGCAAACTTTGTAGTTTTTTTCACATGCTTTTGCAACAGGACGCGACATGCGCGGCGCTGCGCTTTTAAACCCATTAATTTCAATGGCTTGCGCCACGTGAGGACATTTTGTTGCTTCGTCGACCAAAGCGCAAGCGGATGTAGCTAGACCGGAAACAAAACAACAGGCACGCCGCACACACCTGTTTGGGCCAAATAGTTGGTTAACGTTACGTTTTGAGTGGATGACGAGCGCGAGACGCCGAAATGGATGCCAGTAAGATTCTGAATGGAAAGTTTACTTTTAAAAAGTTGCCAAATGGTTCCATTGACAAGACCAAAGTGATCTGTGTGTTTTGTCGTTGTGAACTGAGCTATTATCATTACAGCACGTCCAGTCTGAAATACCACTTGATGATGGCCAAGCACACACACACACACACACACAGCTGATGCGAATTCTCCGCCCCCTCGTCAATATCAGGACCTCGTCAGTATTTCTTTCACCCTTTTATTGATGGACAGTGTTACATTGTGTGAGAGATTATTTGCTCCAAGTGAGAATGTTAGTGTGAAATTGAACACAGTATATGCCAATGTTGTTTTCAATAAAAAACATTTGCACAAAGCAAGCCGATCCACTTTTCCATGTTGATAAGAGCATTAAAATTAGAAAAAATAATGGGACAAAAAGAAATCAAGAGACATTTAGAATAGATAAAAATGTGTTAGCAAGTTAACTATGCCATTAATGCTATTAATCGCGATTAAATATTTTAATCGTTTGACAGCACTAGTTGCAACCCATCCGTCTTCAGTAGAACTTGTTCCAGCACCGCAGGCTGAGCTGCGTCCCATACACCAGATTTTGCTGTGGAAGAGCACAGCAACCCCACCAGCTGTATCTTCTCTCCTGACCCCTCCATCTCCCACAGTCATTATATCTTTAGCCTGTAACTTCCCTGCACTGATAGCAGTTGTGCTTGCTGTGGTGGGAGAGCGAGATTTTAATTACAGATTACTGCTGTTCAGCATCATGCACAACAGGTAGCGTGTCAGAGAACTGACAGACTGCAACTGTGGACTTTGGATTCTTTAAAAAAAATGACATGGGGAGGTTTCTGTACTGTGGTTTGTAGAGTTAGCAGCGGAGCGGTGAGGAACTGCATTAGTGACCCGCAAAGGGCATGAATGGATGGCTGCTAGTCCACTGTACCGTCCCCTAATCAAATAGAAAGCACTATACTCTCTTATCCAAGGATAAAATGGCATCAGCAAAATGCACCCAAGTCTGCTTGAAATGGTAGTCTGGGGTCCTGTTTATGTGAACTCACAATTAGTGCAAAAGCAACCTCTCCTAACTCACAGAGGTGAACTGCTACTGATGACATCATTTGCATGTGTCCGGTCATACAAAGGGCTCAAGGTTTTGTCCGTTTTTTCATGTCACATAAACAATAAAAAAGTTATATAAAATATATATTTTAAATGTAGTAATAAATTATTGTATCTATATATTAATGTATGTCTTCAATTATATACATTGAAATAATTGTAATTAAATTAAATAATTAATCATATGAAAAAGGGTATTTACTCATGTGCATGTATGTTAATATTTTAATGACAGCAAATAAGTTTCTGAATAAGATTCTAAAAAACTTTCTGGAAAAAATGCAGATATTGATTTCTATACATTGGCAAAGCTGTCAATACTAGAATCTAGTAGCACAGGCACTTGCAGACCTCCAGTGATTCAGTGATAATATCATTGCTCTCACTGTAAAAGGGGCTTGATACATTGAGCTAAACATCTAGCTAGTTAAGGCAGAATCCAAAAACATCCATTTTAGTTAAATAAAGTCAAGGCTTTGGGTGCAATCCATCCGACTCGAAGGGTGACTGTCATAAATTCTTAATGGACCGAGTTCATACGAACTCTTATCAGGAGTGAACAGAATTGGCTGTGTAGAGTTGACTCCTGTTTACCCAAGCTCATCAGTTATTCAGAGCTAATCAGCCTGAGATGCGAGGATCAGCAGGCAGGCAGGGTGACTGTGAGCGAGTGAGCGTGCGTGTGTGTGTGTTTTTGAGAGATGGAGAGAGAGAGAGAGAGGTGTTGCCGTGAGAACAGACCTCCAGTGCATCGCTGCCGGAGCGCAAGCCACACCACATCTCTGTCCGTCTCTCTCTCCACTGGACTCCTCTCTCAGTTGTGATTTCACACAAAAGTGCGTTATGGACACTCTCCATTTGCTCCAGGTAAAATATGCCAGAATTGTGTCTCAAGTTGAGTAGTTTTTTTTTTGTTTTGTTTTTTGCTTTGCTTTTGCCTGTATTTCAAGTGAGCTATGAAATGCCTTCCTGCTAAGAGAGACGGCTGTAGTGAGTGTGTGAAATGGTTAAATTACTTGGAGGCAAACTCAGAAGTCAGCTCTCTCATGCCAGGGTTTCATGCATGGCTTCGAGAAGTAGTGAAACACTGTGCGTAATCCTATTGGATGCTGCACAGCACATTTTTTAGAGCTTGTTAAATTTTGTCCGTTTATTTTCTTGTCTCATTAAATTCTCAGATCCATGAGCATAGATTTGGGACAGAATGGGAACGTGTCCCTACCATAGTTAGAAACTACTGAATAATCCTTACCAATATTTCTGATCATTTCTGCTTTTAAGCGTTGAATGTTTTTTTGGCATGTTTTTATTTGTTAAATAAGAGTATTTTATTTATAAATTAAATGAACGGGGACTCTATTTGCTATTACAGTCGTTATTCACAGAAAATGTATTTATTATGTGGCAGTATATACATCATACATTTATAATGCTTATAATGTTTCCATTTCAAATAAATGTTGTTTTTTTTACTTTCTCTTCATCAAAGAATCCTGGTGTATCACAGTTTCCACAAATATATTAAGCAGCACTACAGTTTTCAACATTGATAATAATAAGAAATGTTTTTTGAGCACCAAATCAGCTCCCTTTATGACTTAAAATAATCTAAAAAATCTGAATAATAATTGTTGCAGAATGCTGAACACATTTACAATTTATTAATGATTCAGTTTATAGGCTATGTTTTGGATGAATATTTTGGTGGGGCTCTGCTCCCCTCGCCCTTACAGACAGTATAGCTGCCTGTCATCAAATAGAAGTCTTTTGTTTGGAGGTTTTTATTCAACATACAAGTTACTGAAGACCAAATCTATATATAAAAAGAACAACTGTTCTGAGTTCTGACCTTGAACAGGCTGTTTTTATGAGAATATGTGTTCATTTGATTTTAAAACATGCATGCGAATTAGGGCTGGGCAAAAAAAAAACGATTTTTCGATAAATCGTTTTTTAAAATGTGGTCGATTCAAAATCGATTCTCAACGGCCACGAATCGGTTTTTTTCCATATTCAGGGCTCGCGGTGCTGCGTCTTCTCACTCTGCACAAGGCAAGCGTCAAGCGCTGCAGGCGTCGATACACACTCGTGTTTAGGAGTCGGGACATGATTCACTTGCACAATCGGGCCAGCATTGCATCGTAACTAACGTTTATCATTTTCACGTCTTTTTTAAGTTTTACCAGTTTAAACATTCAAGCAATTTTAAACTATCCTGTGCTCGCGCACTCGCGCATGTTTTTCATTGCGTGCACATACAGTAAAGCCTAAATCCGCCTCACAAACAGCTCGCCAGTAACAAAAGTTCTTTTTTGTGGATTATATCGCTTTAACAGTTAAAAACACGCAAAATGATGTCAAAACTCTGGTCTTGGTGAGTAACTTCGTAAAGACAGTCGGTTATGTCTTAAATAAACATAAAACGCGTGGACATACAGTATAATGAAATGGTAATGGATCCGTGCAGTAGTTCTTAAAGTGAACGCAGCCATATGTGTCTGTCATTAATTTTGTTGTCAAAACAACATAATATAGCATTAATTGTAAGGAATCAGAATTAATAGCCTATGTATTTAATTCAGTCAGGACTAAAAGACTATCCAGTGTTATTTTACAACGGATTACTTTATTCAGTTTCTGTAGTATTTCTGACCTACCCAAAAACTTTTCTTTTTATGTCTCTTTATTTGTGTCTTTAGGCCTATTCTATTGTATTTATCTGTGCTACTTTTTTCAATTTAATTCAAAGATTGAAATCAAGCTTCCATGTGTTGCATAAACTCTTAACAAAAAAATTACCCCATTGTAAAAACAAACATTTAGGTGAGATCAATGTAATAGAAAATTGTCTAAAAAATGATAACTGATATTTAGACTGAGATTTGTATTACATCTATATTCATTATAGTCGAATCGAGAATCGAAAGCTTTTCGTGTTTTCTTGCAGTAACTAAGTGTATTTGTTGTCATTTTGCTGTCATATTATGAGCATTCAGGACTTAAAGGTTGGGTAGGTCGTTTTTGGTCTAAAAAGCTTTTTCCCAAATTTGTTTAAACTTTCTATATATATCAATGCATAATTAAAATGTAAGTACTCTGATAAAAAGAGTATAAAAATCGAGTGACTCTAGACCGTTTAATCTGCACTAAACACAGCTCATTATTTCCTTCCGGGACGAAACAAAGGATTGGCTTAGGCGACTGTCACTCTCTCGCAACCATGGCAACACCCCCGCTGCTACATGCGCTGCCCACATGCGCGCACTCGTTTGACTCGAGGAGGGTAAGAGACTAGTAAGAGACACAATTACATGCAAAACACGGCGTATATGTTATGAATCTTACACAAAATTCACCTTCATCACAGTGTAACTGATTGTAATGGGAAAACGTGTATCAATGCAACCTGTTTTTAGCTTTGCTTTATGTTACTAGCTCGTTAACTAATCAAACTCAATATATTTTAAACTTTAACAGTATCGATATGCTAGCTTGATAGTGAGTATTAACAGCCATGTTAGTTGTTTATATTCATAATGATAAAGTTAGGTATTTTATTACATGTGAGTCTGACATGATGTCACTACATGCACTGCTCCTCTCCGCTCGGCGCTAGTAAGCGCGTCCTCCAGCTGTGAGCTGTCGGCATCGCACGTTCATGTGTTTTGGGGGCGTGGTTTTGGAAGGAGCCCAGAATGGAGGGGGTGGAAGTGAATGGAGATAAGTAGCTGTGTTTATTACAGCCCTGAGAGGACTACAGACACTCGATTTTTATACTCTCTTTTCCAGAGTACTTACATTTTAATTATGCATTGATATATATAGAAAGTTTAAACAAATTTGGCAAAAAGTTTTTTTTAAAAAATTCTACCTACAATACCTTTAATTGGAGAAAATTAGTGCATATTTGTAAAGGTTTATAAAAGGCTTTTGTTTGGTTGGATTTCAAATTATTTGTTTGATTAAAGGATAACAAGCCAGCATAACTTCTGGAGCTGCAATCGATCATATTTGCTTTCCTGACTTCATTCTCCTTATAATCAGAGTATCTATTTCTATCAGTTTGAGCCCAAGAGGCCAGCAAGGCTGCCATTGATTCTCACCGTTAAACAGCTGTCTTGCCGGCAGCTTGGGATCCTTATTGCTCTCATTTCCACCTAGCGTTCAGGGCCGTGGACACTTATAATGCAGAGGACACTGTGTGTGTCTGATTCATGTCTCTCTAACTTTCATTCTAATGCTGTTTTCATACTTAATTTTCTTTGTCTCTTTGCTAATGATACTCCAAACGTTCATCGGTGTGAGAGCATTGTGAGTACTAGCAGCAGCTGTGTACCGCTGTGACTCTGGACAAGAAGATGCCAGCTTCACTGTTTTATTCATGTTTTTAGTCACTTTGAATTCCCCACCAAAACCTTACGTTCACATACACAGGTGCTCTGCTTGAGCAGAGATGGAAAGTTAAATCTGGTGATTGGTTGTGACTTATCAACTTAGCCAAATGACTTAGAGTCATCCTAATTAGAGTCTTTAGGTTTACAAGGAGAATTATTATTTATTTATATATGATTACATTTTTGGGGTTGGTAATATTTTGTAATGTTTTAAATGTCTCTTGCACTCACCAAGGCTGCATTTATTTGATCAAAAATACAGTAAAAACTTGGTGATCAAGAAACTTTTTTTTTTTTGTATTATCAATGTTGAAAAGAGTTGTGCTGCTTAATAATTTTCAGTAAACATTTTTTTTTTCAGAAATCCTTGATGAATAGAATTTATTTTTTATTTTTGCATCAGCATTTATTTGAAATATTCAAAAAAAATTGTAATATTAGAAATGTCACTTTTGATCAATTTATTGCATACTTGCTGGTTATAAGAAATGTATGATAGTAAGTATGACCAGAAGCATGAAAATATGCAAATTCAACATTATTAATAGCATTTCATATCCATAAATTGGACATATTACGTTTATATGCCAATTGCAAACTGTACCCCAAACCAACTTTTTTTATTTATTTTCATAAGTAGACTCTGCACACCTGAGTCTAGAAAACCCCTTTCACATCAGCCAAACGATTCACACTCTGACGACAAACAGACTCTGGTCCACACCACAATCTCTAGTGTGAAAGCACCCTAAATGTTCCTCTGCTCTTTGTCTTCCAGATGGACCCTGTCCAGAAAGCTGTAATCAACCACACATTTGGAGTCTCCATTCCTCCCAAGAAAAAGCTAGTTATTTCTTGCAACATCTGTCAGCTTCGCTTTAATTCAGATGTGAGTACAAAAACTCTCTCTGGTTATTTGTGTGTGTTTATATGAAGGCGTGTAAATGTTTGTCTTTGGTGTGTGCATGCGCTCCATCTCCTTCTGCATCTCCCTTTTCTCTTAAATATGGAAAGAGGAGTTATCATAGCCCATTCCAGTCCTGCCTGTGTGAAAGTGGCTGTTATAGTTCTGTGTTTCGCTGTGCACGCTGATGGCTGATTAAAACTAGCCCCAGTACAGCCGTTTAGGGTGCAAGTGGCAGCGCTCTTCATTAATCATACAAAACAAGGTAAGTGCGCTAATGTATGGTAATTTTAGCGGACGTGATGCTGCCAGTTTACTCAGCCAGCTTTTAATGAACACTTCTCAGCCATTTTCGACAAGACGCATACTGGATCATTTAAATCGTTTCATTAAATCAATTGTTATGTTTGCTGTTTTTCAGTGCTCTATCTCATTCACTTCCTTTACCTGTGTTGATTGCACGCTAAGACATTGAGCCCATAATAAACACTGTAATTCAGCACAGAGACTAAAGTACGCCTTTATAATCAATTTTTGATGTTGTTAGTTGTATACACAAAGCCTAAGGGTTTACATAGGGTTGGGAATCAAGAATATTTCTTATTCAGAACTGAATTGTTATGTAAAAATAAAAAAAACTGGAATGAATGAAAATCCAAATTATGTTCATGATGTTCGGTCCTATTAATTCTTCTTGATTTCTGCATCATGAATTATGGCCAAATAAAAACCATGGCAGAATAAATTATGTTTTAACCAAGTTGCGACCAGGGTTGTGTGCCCGATTCCAATTCAGTTCCTAAATTTGAATTAAAGTACGAAATAGAATGCAGAATTGCAATTCAAATTTGAATGCGAGGAAATTAATTGATGAATTGAAATTCAAAATAATTCCTAAAACTAATTTTTAACTAGACTTTAAAAGTTGAATGTTTGCTTGACAGCCTTGTTTGAAGGCTTTGAAAACAGTATAAAAAGCCTTGAAGTTTGAAGGTTTATTGACCTTACTGAGATCATTTCAGTTTATGTCATTCCAGTTCAACTTCCTGTGGGTCGTGACATTTTCAATTAACATTCACACTCATGAATTTTAAAAGTCAGCCAATCTTCTTCATTCTGAATTTTGCACAACTCTGGTTGTGAGCTTGCAGTATATTGAATATTATGAAAGAGAAAGACTGTGTGGAAGACCATAAATTGACAACATATCTTTATTTTGCATTGCCATCACTTTTACTCACATTGTAGTCCGTTTCATGAATGCAATTTTCCTGTTCAAAACTGTTTTTTTTTTGTTTGTTTGTTTTTGTTATACATAAAAAAAAACGTCACAATTCAGTCTGAAACTAAATGGATAGGTCACCCAAAAATGAAAAGTGTCATCATTTGCTCACCCTCATTTACAAAAAAAGAGATATACACACAACAGTTAGTTCTGGTCCTCGAATCTAATTGGCTGATAGGCGATCAGCAGCATGAGATATTCCACCAATATCAACACCGTTTACCGTTTTTACCACTCTATTTTGTATATTGCAATGTTACTGTTTTTACTGTATTTATAATCAAATAATTTGGTGAGCTTAAAAAGGTATTCATTTTTATTACAGTCTACATCAGTTTTATTAGATTGTTTTGGTATATCACTTAGCTGCTAGTTATGTGTTCCCTTACATTTTGTAACCTACAGTATTGTAATAGATTTTCATGCATAATGTCCCAAATAAAATGTGGGATTGTTTACTCACTGGCAGGGCAGTAAAATCCCAGCGGTTGCACTAAACAGTACCGTTGTGTTTACGAGTGCACACACAGGTGTGGGGTTCTGCGCAGAGTTAGCTGGCAGAGGCTTGTGTTGTGTTGTTCTCTATGGGAGAGGGGTAATTACTTACTGTACTGCCATGTTGTTCCACTCTGTCTTGGCATTGATTAAGCCATTTAATTCAAGATGAATGGCACAGGGTGGCAATAAGCCCTGGATGACAGAGGGCTCCCACTGCGAGCGGTAATTGAGAAAAGGTTTCTCTCAGAGTTGAAAACAGACGCAGGAGCACCACTGTGCATCTGTTTTGTCTCCTTCAGGTCTTTTTCATGACAAACAGGCAGGAATGCAGCACAGGAACCCGGGGAACCCCTTTGGACTTTTGAGCCAAGGCAGACTGGTTCTGTTGTCTGGGTGTCCCAGCTGGCCTGTTGTTCCCTCCCGCGGTGCGTAATTGCTTGATTGCTATCGAGTTTGAAACCCTTGTTTTCCAACACAGCCTATCTGCTTCTGAATTGAAGCGACTGCTAGAGATTAACTTGTCTTGGCTGTTATCGTTTTCCCCCTTTTCTCTCTCTCTCTCTCTCTCTCTCACGTGCTCCAAACAAGCACAATAAAAGCGGAAAGCGAAATGACTGCCCTTCTTGCGATAAGTTAAAACAGTTTCCTCTCGCAATCGCCCATTTGAACAATGCTTTTAAGATTAAGCGGCGTATCTGAGCTTGCATGGGGCGAGCAGAAGTGTCAACGGATGTTCCCCAGACTGCCAAGCTCTTTGATGCTAATTCGGGGTGCATGTGTTGCCACGTTGTGATCTCCACCGATAGAGCTGTCTCTCCTGCTCTCTGTGCTCCCTGGAGATGCTCATCTGCAGGCCCAGTCCAGAGCACATCTTGCTTAAGTGGAAGTGATGCTCTGGTTTGCGTGTCAGAAGGAATCAGCCCATGTCCCTTGTTTACCTTCGCTCTCCCCAGGCCTGAAGATGCCTTGTTTGTCAAGCGCTGTGCTGTTACTATTTCATGTTCCAGGAGAATAGAGATCTGCACACATTATACGCAGGCAAAATGTCTCGTATTGGTCTCGCAGCTTGCTCGTGTAGATTAGCCTTCACTCTCGGAAGCTATACCAACTTTATCCTCGACTTTATTAAAGCTTTAAATAAACGCCTCTTCGTTTTGCCACAGTCCTGCGATGTAATTTAATCCCATACTTTAGCGCACGCTCTGGACTTACTGTGTCATCCAATCCTGTTGCCAGAGGGGAAAAAATCATTGTGCAACTAAAGGTTGAACACATCCTCGGCCAAGCTCGAGTTTCGAGGGAAGCAGTTCCACTGAGTGCGTTTCTTTCCATAATTAGTCCAAGCGTGTCACTGTGAAGTATCTTATGGGCATTTTCTGAAACATGAACAGATGAGATAAATAGGGTGTGATATACCTCTCTTCTTGTGCTGTAAAATATTCCCATAGTAGCGTAAAATAACAATGATTTTCAGATTCGTTCAGATCAGTGGTTTTCAAAAAATTTGTCAGAAATGAGTGCATGTTTATGTAATTCTCTACATATTTTCTAGAATATTAGTATGTCTTTGTATTTAGTTGTACGTTTCTGATAATTCTATTATTTCTGCATATATTTGTACATTTTATGAATGCATGTTATGAATAAATTGAATAAGTGGTGCTTGCTTGGGCAAAACTTTTAGGTGGTTTCCAAACTATTGCTATGTGGTTGTTAGGGAAATCCAGGTGTTTGCTGCGTGGTTTGTTGCCAATCTTTTAAAAAAAATGTATTAAATGTAAATTTTAAATAATCACGTACAATTTACACCACCATTCAAAAGTTTGCGGTCATTTTTTAAAAAGAAATTAGTACTTTTATTCAGCAAGGATGCATTAAATTGATCGGAAGTGACAGTAAAGACATTTACATTTTTACACAAAATTTCTATTTCACATAAATGTTTTTCTTTTAAAGTTTCTATTCATCAAAGAATCCTGAAATTAAAATGTATTACCGTTTCCACAAAGAATCCACATGACTGCCAGCTTTGCCATCAGGAATATTTAAATATATTTGAATATAAAACTTCTTTTAAATTGTAATAATGTTACACAGTTTCACTGTTTCTGCTGTATTTTTTATGCAGCCCTGGTGAGCATAAGTCATTTTTGAACGGTACGTCGTGTAACTGCTGTCACACTGAGCATTTGACTTGACTGTTGAGCGTCACCAATGCTGTTAGGCTAATGTGTACAAATGGACACACCGATCACACGCAGTACATGTTCCCTGAATCACTATAGATTAGCTCTAATTAATGGCTCAGATCAATGTGTGTAAAAGCCAAACCTTAAATGGCATTTATGTCCATTATGAAACTTTGCCAGGCGTATAATTACGGTTTTTAACCATTCAAATCCATCACGCAATTTACTGACCCCTTGCGACTTTATAGTTCAACTCCAGCCTCTGAAATGCCTCGTATAAATGACCTTATCATTAATGTGTTCTGCATTATATTTTATGTTCTTTCCACAAACTTAAACATGCTCCCATTTTCTGTAGAATGCAACTTTTTTAATGCCGTAATTACACTTCAGGCAAGGCCTACAGGCAGCTGACAGTTCTATAAACTGTTTTTGGTTTGATATGGGTTTTTTATTTTATATTTTGTCTCAGAAATCTTGGCCCTCGGTTTAGCTGTTAAAATAAATTTTTGCAGATGTGGCCTGAATAAACTCTGCGATTGTGGGAAAATCGCAGCTGAGTTTTTAAGCTTTTTACTCCACTGGCTTTTCAAATACATATAAACTGTTTATACTATAACTTCCCTCCCCCCCATCCCCCCCCCCCCCCCCCCCCCTCCATCGGCTTTGTCTTTTGTCAGTTACATTACATTGTCTGATTTTTTTTTCCTTCGTAAGGGGTTTGTTTTGAAGGTGAATCAGCCCTTGGGTTGTTCTTTTGAAGACTGCATTAAAGAAATGAGAATAATGGCTGGAGTGCGCTCTTAGGTTTCCCTTATCTTCTGTAAATGAGCTGTTTTATCTCTATTTGCGCTCAGTGTAACAGAGAAGCCCCGGCAATTTCATTTGAAGTTACCTGATCTAAAGGTGTGTGTGTCCTGCTGTGAAGTGACATTAGGTGAAGTGGAGGCTTCCCTCCAGAGACCAACAGCCCTTATGTGAGAACAAGCCAATATGGGCAGATAACCAGCATATCTCATTAAAGCTTTATAGTCGCTTATACATGCTGTGTCATACAGCCGTCACACCCCCGCAACACGTGTCTCTGTTGAAGTGTTGTGTCGTTGCTTGACTAACGTTACCCAGCGGCATAAGGAGAGCTTGGTTTCAAATTTCAACACAACTTAGTCAACATTTACACCTGGTATTAAGATGGTGAACAATTATCTATCCATCAAAAAGTGACAGAAAAATATTAAGCAGCACAACTGTTTTCAACATTGATAATAATAGGTAATAGATAATAATTTCTTTTGAGCAGCAAATCAGTATATTAGAATGATTTCTGAGGGATCATGTGACACTGAAGACTGGAGAAATTATGCTGAAAATTCAGCTTTGCATCAAAGGAATAAATTACATTTTCAAATATATTAAAATAGAAAAGATTCATTTTAAATTGTAATCAGATTTCACAATATTACTGTTTGTTTCTACTGTATTTTGATCAAATAATTCTAGCCTTAGTGCAGTTCTTACTGACCCCATGCTTTTGAAGAGTATAATTTTTTTAATTTTTTTTTGGGGGGGGGGTATATCATGTTGATTCGAACGGCATCAGATTACCTGCCAGATTTTAGGGTTTTTCCACCTTCAAAACCTCAATTTAAACCGTATTAAAAGGTGAACACAGTGATATTTTTGGGATGACTGATCGGATCACTGAGACAGACCTTACACAGTACATGTGA
The DNA here is from genome assembly GCF_029890125.1 of Rhinichthys klamathensis goyatoka. NCBI lineage: Eukaryota > Metazoa > Chordata > Actinopteri > Cypriniformes > Leuciscidae > Rhinichthys > Rhinichthys klamathensis. The sequence continues at coordinate 798,807 of NW_026606760.1, forward strand.
GGAGATTTAAAAAAATCTGGAAATTGGAATCCTTCACTACTTTGAGATCTGCAGCAGTTCTTGTGAACTTTGTGTGGGTCAGAATCAGGTCCATTTAATACTGTTACTCTATTCTTTTTAACTTTTTAGTTGTTAACGGTTCTTGAGAATCTGCATTCCACTTCTGAGAATAAAATCTGCTACTAGTACTGTAAAAACAGGGCTGCGTTCAATTCAATTGACATTTATTTGTATAGTGCTTTTCACAGTACATATCGTTTCAAAGCAGCTTTACAGAAAATGCATGTTTCTACATCAGAGGTGACTGTGTCCATGTAATGTCCATATTTCAGAAATGTACAGTTCTAAGATAATACAAATCATGCAGTTAGCTAGCATCATGTATTCATTTAGGCTGAAAAAAAAAGAATTATTAAGTTATGATCATATGATCTGAAAACTTGGCAGTTGTGTGTGTTGATTCAGAGTTGGCGTCATCTGATGTCCTCGCAGTGGTTGGCATCATCTCTTCACAGGTGTTATTATTGAATCCACAGCATCACAGCAAAATTAATAATGTTGAATTTAGTTGTAAGCTCTTTAACTCTTTCCCCGCCATTGACAAACATTTCTGTCATTTGCGAGAAACTGCTCCCCCACTATTGATGGAATTTTCGGGGCTTTAATAATCATATGCATATGAAAAATAATGTGATCATCAACATTAAACAGCATATAAATCAAAACTGCCTAATGTTACAGAATGAAATGTCGACCCAGGACCTGCTATAGGACTGAGCTTTTTACTCAAAATGTTGCTTTTTTATAAAACTTACCTACATTCAAGTGTTGATAAAAAAAAATAATGATTTTTTTGTTGTTGTTTAAAAGCAGACCTTTGTTTAAAAATTGCATGTTCAGATATTCATAACACAAAATATTCTGGGGGACAGAACTTTGGCGGTGGCTGGCAACTTTTTAAAAAAAAACATTGGCTGGGAAAGAGTTAATTATAAATAAGAAACAAACAAAAATATTTAAACAAAAACATTCATATTTTAATGTTTTATAGTTAGGACTAATTATGGGGATGGATGTTCTTCAAAAGTACTATTATATAGTACTATTATATTTGGAAGATGGATTACCAGAGGGAGTTCAGATCAGGGTGTGTTCTGCCAAAAGATTAATCTGGAGGTCACACATGTAATAGTCTCAGCCTCAGACGTCACGCCCACGGAACGTTGGCTAAACGTCTGATGCATATGGTACACTTAACTGGAAACACTTCAGGAATGTCGAAGTCGTCATCTGATTGGTTGAATTTGATCGGATTTCCGGGGGGTGCGAGTGTCGCGTTTATTTTCGGTCTGCCGGGAAACAAAGCGCAGACGTGTGATTGCGGAAGAAAAACTGTTGTGTTTACATGAGTGACAATGAGCATTTATCAAGATCAGCTAAACGTAGGATTCTCAAAAGTATGCGAGGTTCACGGCATAGACTCTATAAGAGATGTCCAGGAGTTTTGTTTGAGGCACTTAGTGGAGACAAAAATAGATATTTTAGCCTGTTTGCCGACGGGATTTGGGAAGAGTATTATTTTCCAAGCCTGGCCGACCCTTTGTCAGCATTTATAAGGATTCCCAGCAGATCCAACTTTACTAGTTGTGTGTCCCCTCCTATCTATTACATAGCTGTCAACCCTCCCGTTTTTCCGGGTTTCTCACGTATTTTAGCTCTTTTCCCGCTGTCTTCCCGTTTTATTATTTTCCCGTAAAATATCCCGTATTTTTACGCTCTGATTGTGTGAGACGTACATGCTCGGGCAGATTCGGCTTGAAGTCGTTCATCCTCGGATGCGGCGCCGCGCGCGCTGTTACAAAAAAAGCTGTGCACACAGCCAAGCGAAATGGGGTCTTGCCTGTCTTGCGCACCCAACGCGTAATCTTTGCCGCGCTCGTGCGGACGCGTCAAGTATAAACAATTATACTCCGTGTCAGCGCGCGCTTTGATCGGTAAAGGAGCACAGACCTCTCCCTAATCATCTCCAGCAGCCCCCGAAGCACCACGTACCGTTTCCCTCGTAAACTGATATTAGTATTTAAACATTCTCTGATAAAAAATGTTTAAAAAATGACACACTTTCTCTAATACACACACACTGTCTCTTTCTCTCTCACTCATTTGTAGTTATAAACTCTTTAGACTTTTAATGATTAGTGCTTTATTTTTAAAGTTTGTGGTGGGTAAGAATCGTGTAAAAAAAATCCCTTATTTTGGGGATGGATTCCGGGAAATATCCCTTATATTCAATGTTCAATGTTGACAGCTATGATCTATTATGGAAGATCAAGTGAAATACCTAACTGTGAAGGGGATATCAGCCGCGTTTGCGGGCAAACATGAAACAACAGACGCTGACATCGCAGCTGGCCGATTCAGTATTGTGTTCGGTTTTCTTCTCCTCCTTTGATTTTCTATGCTGACTGACTTGTTGCACGCCGGTCTGTTGTTGTGGGGACATTTCCACGTGACGCTGAACGAAACGAACTGTAATTGGTTGTTTGACATGTCGGTCAAACGGCCTTATGGGCGGGCCTTGGCCAAAGAAAGCTGCTATGAGTTCCAGACCTTCAGCCGTCAGTCTGAAGGTCTGGCTACGCGAGACTACACATGTAAGGAATCTTCTGTCTTGTGCTTTGAGTAGGAGGTGGAAATGTAAAAAAAAAGATTTATTATAAGCTGGACAAAAACACTTTTATCTGTGCTCTGAGATAAAAAAAGGAAAAAAACTGGAGTCTGGAAATTGGCTAATAACCAGGCCTTAACGTTTGGCTTGCATTTTTCATCAAATTGAGGCTGTTATTGTGCTTAAAAATTATTTAAAAGGCTGAAGTGAGGGGTGAGGGAATGGAGTAGGTAATAATTGCTGTATGACTTCATGCATTGAGGAAGTTTGTGAGCAGATGTTTTGTGGCAGGGACCTGTGGCCTCAGAAAAACAACAGAAGTTGGCACTAATAATGCTTGTATTGCATAATTGGCTAAATCATTTGAGATTGTCATTGTAAGACTAAATTTTGCACAACTATGCAAGCACACATGCGTTTAAAGGCACCAAGAAAAGGCCATTAGCAGCACCAAACCAAGAATATGACATATAACTACTGTTTCCAAACAGGTTTTCAGAACCCGCACCCAGCTGCAGTTGTTTGGAAAAACAGGTAGTCCTGCTAAAAAAAAAAGCTATGTTTAAAGTATTGCAGATGGCTCACTTATAGGCATTTGAGTTGCATTCTGCAACTAGGACTTTTAACATAGAAGAAATATGCACACACCACTTTTATAAGACACATTGTAGTGGGATCAGAGGATAACAAAAAATATGATAAATAGGAAATCAAATACATTTCTGACAGTGATGCCCCATCTGAGGCCGGTCTGTGTATTGCATCAGCCAGGCCTGTGAAAACCACAGTCAAAGCCTGTATGCATGAGAGAATAGACTCCCTAAAAGATCAACTGTGTACTTTCATACATCAAGCTGTTACAATGTGTAGGTGTGTATGTGTTTGACAGGTTTCTTGTACAGTACATGAGCACTGAACGGGAGGATACAGAGACAGCTGTAGGGTAATGCACTGATATTGCTGGCAGCTCGTATTTGCAAATATCAGCAGAAAGGCTTACTGGTGCTTATTGCCTATGCAAGTCTTTTTATGTTTGCTGGTTCGTGTCCTGCTCTTGTTGCAAAGACTTTTTTTGCAACATAGCTATTAATAAAGTGTGTATGTGTCTGACTGTTCACTGAAGAATGTCATATACGCTCAATGGGCCTTGTTCATGATACACAAACGGAACGAATTTCTGTGTGAAAATGTTTGTGAAAGTATTCACAAATAAATTGCAGCATTGTGACGATTCGTTCAAGACACGCAGAATGAATTTGTATATTAAATCGTTTTGCAAACCATTCTCGCATTGATGGTTGATTTTGATAATCTGTGTACGTTACTGTTCAATAGTTTGGGGTCATTAAGATTTTTTTTAAAGAAATGAATACTTTAATTTAGCAAGGATGGATTTGTATTTTCTAAATGTATTATGGTTTCCACAAAAATATGAAGTTTCATGAGCATCAAATCAGTATATTAGAATGATTTGTGAAGGATCATGTGACACTGAAGACTGGAGTAAAAATTTCAGTTTTGACCTCAGGAATAAATTATATTTTTAAATATATTCAAATATTAAAATAATTGTAATTATATTTCACAATATTTCTGTTTTTACTGTATATTTGATCAGATACAGTAAATACAGCTTTGGTGAGCATAAGAGACTTAAAAAAATCTTACAGATCCCACTTTTGAATGGTAGACTAAATCGAAGGGCCGTTTGATTCCAGAATTTTCCAGATTTTTTTTAATCAATGGAGCTAATTTCCAAATTGCAATTCCAGACTCATTTTCTCAATTCATCATAGGGAAGTGAAGTGAGAACTTAAAATAAACAGTGCAATATATACTTTACACTTATGATTGATATGGATGTTAAGATTTTGTTTAGCTACTGTGCTTTTAAAATCTGGAAATTTAAATGTATTGGTGACTTTCTTCTGTGGAACACAAAAGAAGATAATTTAGAAACAAAAATGCCTCAGTGTCCCCCCTCCCCCCATACAGTTCCATACAGTTCCAGTCAATGGAGTCCAATGTTGTTTGGACCCCAACATTCTTCAAAATATCCTCTTTTGTGTTTTGCAGAAGAAAGAAATATGCGTACAGGTTTGGAACAACATGAGGGTGAGTAAATTATGGAAAAATGTTAATTTCTGGGTGAACCTTTTAATGTTCACAAAACATAAACAGGTTTGTAAGCCCGTTCTATGTTTAAAACAATTTACAGAGAAATTTCTGCTGATCGTGTTCCACGAATGAGGCCCTGTGATTGCTAGAACTAAGCTGGAAGACACTTGATGTTATAAAGACTGAAATTATGGTCCGGTTGTGATCGTTTTTGTAAATATTGAAATGGGCTCACACTTAGCTTGGGAGAAAGTCAATTTATAAATGTCAAGTGCACTTAATCCAGGTCACAGGCGCTGCTAACATTTGCACAGTGCAGAGAAGACAAAACGCCCCAGGTCGTCACATCATTCTCTCCTGTCACTGTCTGCAGCAGCGTCCTGTGTGTCATTATGACTCTCAAGCCTGTCACTTGAACAAGCAATCTGTGCTGTTGGTGCGATGGATGTTACGCACCTCATTTTCGCTTGTTCTGTCTCTTTCTTCCTTCTCTCTTATCATATTTCATGTTTTTTCAGCTCTGACTCAGATGGTTCAACACACATTCACAAGATCACAAGTGAACGGCAGCCATTTTGTCTTTATGACAGAAAAAAGAAACAAAATAACTTTGACCCCTCTTTAATCCCAGCACCTTTACTACATGATGTTAGCCGCATGCTTTGTAATAGATATTCTTTTGTCTGTCTGTTCGTGTGTTTGTTTTGATCAATTGTATATATGTATTAACTAGTAAAGTTAATATGTTTCTTTCAATAGAGGCACATCCAATACTGTTCTGCAATCACTGAACTCGTCCCTATACCCCCAAGTCCCCCAGATACAGGTTTGGTGAAGGTTCACACTGAGAGCGATTTATTTTTTTAACTATATATATATATATATATATATATATATATATATATATATATATATATAAAAATAATGTTTTAATATATTATAATTTTATAGTTAAATATAATTTTATGTATGTATATATTTATGTAAAATATGAAATATATAATTGAATACAATTATAAATGTAATAAAATTACAAGATTAGCAGCAGCAGTGTGAATGGCCCTTACCTGAAATGCTTCTTTCAACAGCTCGAAAACTGGAAACTGCAGGCTTCCTCTTTAAATAATCTGCAGGAAAAACATCCGTGAGCGTTGCGGTCTGCCTGCACTGTCAGAAATCCCTTAAACGTGCAGTTAGTGAATGTGACAGAGTATCAGCATTTGGAGAGAAAATCCATCTGCAGGTCTTTTGGGACTTTAATGTCATAAAAATGAGAAATTAAGCCCCTAATTCTTAGCAGTCAGATATTCAAATGTATCCGAATCCATCATAAGCTCTTTCTCTCTCGCTCCCTCTCATTCTATTTAAGTGTGAAGTAGTCATTTTCCCTTTAAATCTCCACTTGAAATTTGAACAACTAAAGATACGAGTAAACTCTCCATTAGCAACCTCAATGAGTGCCAGCTATCGATGCCCATTTCGTGTTTTCCATTGAGAATCAATCCCCTCTAAACACGGCATGTCCGTCTCTTTTTCTTAGGCTCTGGAAAATGTGCTCACCCAAATCTCCTCCTTACCTTGATTTGAACAGTGCCTGCTATTGAAAGCATGTCTGAAATGTGTGTGTTTGTGTGATTGCGGTCCATGATGGTAGATGCTAGTTGTTAGAAATGAGCCTGATTGGATGGTTCATTTGTTCTCCTTTGTAGAGCCAAGCCGAGGCGCACTACAAAGGCAGTAAACATGCCAAGAAGCTCAAAGCACAGGAGTCCACGAAAAATAAGCAGAAAAGTGCAGCCGCCCAGGACAGCGTCGCTAAGACAATCACCACCACCAACACCACCACCACTTCCTCCTGCACTGCAGTCACTGCCAGCTGCTCTGACCAACCAGGTTAATAGCTCCTTTTGTTCTTGCTCCACATCACCTGTCCCATCCTCTTTCTCCTGTCCTTCCCTCGCCATGTGCGTTTAACTCCATGCTTTTCTTCCCGCCGCTCTAACCCCGAATCCTCGCCACTGTTTACACACTCCATGTGCTTGTGTTTGTGTGCACTGCACGTAGTTCCTCATAAAAGCATCTAGACTACGTTAGGGTAACCAAGGGCGTTCTCGTTGTTCGTGTGCCGAGGTAAGCAGCAGCCCTGCTGTGGCAGTAATAAGCCACATGCTTTATCATGCTAACAACAGAACACTTTTCCTGCAGCTCTGTTTGCTTCTTTCATCATTACCTGCATATTGAGTTTCCTGCGCATGATCTTTTTGTCTCTTTTTGTGTTGCGTTTAAATGTTTAATTATGTAAAACGCTTACGGAATTGGAACAGGCGGTAGGATGCGTGCTGGGATGCTGTTATTTTCGTTTTTTCCATCCTCTCTGGCCTTTGATTCGACTGAATTAGATTTGTGTTACATTTCAAAGAACATAATCATCTGATCTTTGCTTCACGCTGTGACCCACTCAATTCCAGGCCCTTGTGTCTGATTAAGAATTAAGACTGGGATGTACCAAGACGCATGCCCTACGGGGTGCAAATCCGAGCCAGAGCATACTTTCCGAATTCGCTGGTTCTCTAGCTACAGTCTCTGAGACAGATTTGGGTGCGTCTCGTTTATTAGGCAGTGGTGTTCCTCATTGATATGCAGTGTCTTTGCACAAATCAGGCCAAATGAATGTCAGCCTGATTCACAGATGGCTTATGGGTCCTCACTGTCATGCCGTCGTATTAGTGCGGTGTTGATCTCGGACTGAGGCTCGGGAGGGGGATGCTGTTTTCGTCTCTCCCCAAACCCTGGCAACACACAATTCAGTCAGTTTTAGTTTACATGGGAAAACTTCAAGCATTAAATCATTAAAATTGCTAGCGCCAGTGCTTTACGTAATAGCTTGCTTTATGTAATTCTTCAGAGCTCCATGTGTTGGATTATTCTGGGATGTGTGTGCACGGTAATTGCTCTGTTTGTTTGTTTTTTTTTGTTTTTGTTTTAAGATCTAGATTTTTTCAGAAAGGATATAGCAAGGTCATTTCAACATTGCGGTCACTGCTTGATCTGCATCCAAACAAGTGTCAGTTGTTCTCACTGTGGCTCTGTTCCAAAACCTAGGCAGCTGCCTACATAGGCTGTATTTTAAGGCATCATAAACACTTTTGTTTCAAAGGGTGGATTGCTTCTTTTAGCCAAATTAAGTTTGAATTGTTTTATACCATTCAAATTTATACCATTTTTTAAAAAAGAAATTAATACTTTTAATTTTCAGCAAGATTACATTAAAAGGTATCAAAAGTGCCAGTAAAGACTTGTTACAAAGATTTCTGTTTCAAATTAATGCTGTCCTTTTGAACTTTCTATTCATCTGGTAAACAAATCTATCAGATTACTGTTTTCAACTGTAATAATAAGAAATGTTTCTGGAACACCAAATCAGAATATTAGAATGATTTATGATTCATGTGACACTGAAGACTGGAGTAATGCTGCTGAAAATTCAGCTTTGACATCACAGAAATAAATTTAATTTTTTCAAATATATTAAAATAGAAAACAGTTACTTTTAAATTGTAATAATATTTCACAATATTACTGATTTACCTTATTTTTTTTACTGTAAATAAATGCTGCTTTGCTCTGCTATCCTTCAGAAAGTAGGCAATCTCATAATGCACTGCATCTGAAAAAAAGCCAGATAAATATTTATTTACACATATGCATTTTATTATGAGGTATATCCAAGACATTTTTATTAGTTAATGCATTCCATGGGAATCAAATCCATTACCTTGACACCACTTACTGCTGTTTGAGCTACTGTAGAATATTCGTATAAATCATCCGAAACCAAAAACTTTGATTATAAAAGTTTAATCTAATTAAAAATGACCTAATATTTGTGTGCTGCATGTTTTTATGCTTATTAAAGTATCACACTGTTAGCTTAGCAGCGCGTTAGATTTTTTACTGCCTATGTTGGGCATTTTTTAAATGAACAGCTGCCTATGTAGAGACAGTGAGGCAGGTTACTTTGATTTGCTACAGAGTTTATGATTTCTGTTAGTTTTGAAAAGTTTTCCAAATAGTTGTACTTTATCTCTGATCTGTCTTCTTATTCGGTTACAATACGTTCTTTATGACTCACCACAAAAAAAATAGTGAGAACAAGAACAAAGAGGCATATGTCTCCACCTACCTCGCTTTGGAAGATTTGATATATAAACTGAAACTGGGAGAGAGAAAAATGCAAAAGAGCAGCAGTTCCAGCCTAGAGGTTCAGGTTAGTGTCAGTGGGTGTAATGTCACTGTATAGGGGAACATTCGACTGTTCTGGCTGCTTTGAGTCCTCGGGGAGAGAAAAAAAAAAGCAAGAGCAGAAAGTGACATTCATATAAACCAGCGGAATATTCCCTCAGAAGCCTGTTAGAGAGTGGGTGGAGAGTACAGGCATCCGACATCAAGTACTTCTAGGGCCTCCCGCGGCATGTAACGCTATGACAAGGGCGTAAGGGTGGTGGGCGATCCAGGGGTCACGTCCTATCACATTACAGCACGCGGGACCCGAGCAGTCACTGGTGTTAGAAGGTAGCCTGACCCTATCCAGCGCTGTTGTAGCCAGTGCTGGCGAGTAACTGGTTATATGTAATCCGGATTACGTCATTTGATTCCAAAAGATGGCGTACTTGTAATTAGATATACAGTACCGGTCAAAAGTTTGGAAACATTACTATTTTGAATGTTTTTCAAAGAAGTCTCTTATGCTTATCAATCCTACATTTATTTGATCAGAAATACAGAAAAAAAACCTATATTTTTAATATTTTTTTGGAACCTGTGATACTTTTTTCAGAATTCATTGATGAATAAAAAGTAAAAAGAACAGCTTTTATTAAAAATATAAATCTTTTCTAAGAATAAAAATATTTTTATATACTTTTTTATAAATTTTATCATCATCCTTGCTGAAAAAAATTATACATTTCTTTAAAAAAAAAAGAAAGAAAAAAATTACTAACCCCAAACTTTTGAACGATAGTGCATTACAAAATATTTATATTTTAAGAAAAGAATATATATATATATATATATATATATATATATATATATATATATATATATATATATATATATATATATATAAACCCCCACGTCATTGAGACTAATCAAATATTAAAAAGACATGAACATTAATGTAGTCAATATACATTTTTTCTAGTTATGCTCAGCTTTAAAATATTTCATCTGCAAGAAATAGCTTTTTTATGCTTAGAATACATTATCCAGACACACGCAGGGGTCGGCAATTATTGCTTGGCCCGCCGGCAATAATATCTGGCCCGCGCCGCAGCCTGAAAAGTTCTGAAAGACATTCAAAAGAGTCTGTGGATCGCTAGACACACCTCTAAAATAACCGTCATGAAATGTCTAATATTATATTAAATGCGTCTCTTTAGCACGCGTTGTGTTTATCGTGCAATTTATACACGAAAATGTGTTTTTACGTGCATATGATACGCAGTTTTTCGCGTGCATTTGATACGCACTTTATTGCGTGTAATACACACGCATCCCACACCACTAATCCTACCCAACGTATAATACACACGCACCAGACACCACTACTAAACCTACCCATGCGTATCATATGCACGTAAAAACTCTTTTTCGCGTATAAATTGCACGATAGACACAATGCGTGCTATAGAGACGCATTTAGTGTGATCGGGTTGTCGTTGCAGATAAGACACACCGGCTTTGCATTTACAAAACTAGGTAGGATGAACGCATAGTTGTCTTTTTATTATTCTTTGTATAACTATTTTCGCTGTCAACTTCCCTTTTTAGACTCTTTGATAGTGCCATTTTCTCTCACCAGCTTAAATGTTAACACGACGTAATAGCGTAAAAAAAGTAGCTATGCAGTTTAGTAGGCTATGCGAGGATGCCAAGGAATAATTCTAAGTTTAAAAGTAGTCTACGTCAAATAATTATTACAAATTGTATATATATATATAAAAAAATATTTAGCAGCACAACTATTTCCAACATTGATAATATATTAGCATATTAGAATGATTTCTGAAGCATCATGTGACACTGAAGACTGGCGTTATGATGCTGAAAATTCGGCTTTGCATCACAGGAATAAGTTATATTTAAAGTATATTAAAATAGAAAATCATTATTTTAAATTGTAATAATATTTCACAATATTACTTTTTCTATATTTTTGATTAAATAAATGCAGGCTTAATGAGCTTAAGAGACTTCTTAAAAAAAAAAAAAAAATATTACAAATATTAATGTTTCCTAACTTTTGACCGGTACTGTATTTCACTTTAATAATACTCATAATCACAATACAGTTACTTTTTATTGATTAAATAATTTCATATTATTCACACAATGCCAGTAAATTATTAATAATGTATTGATTCTCTAATGCTGGTTAATGGTCACATTACATGCAGCTGTTCAAGTGTTTTATTTTTATTTTTTATTTAATTCATTGTTATGATATTAATTATTAGTATTGTCACAAACCCCCAGCAGTTCCTTCACAAACCCCACTTTGAGGTCCTTCATGTTGTTGTTAAAAAATGGAATATATTTTATTTCTTTATAATTTTATATATTATATTTTTTATATAATTTTTTTATTTAGTTTTAAGTTTTTTATATACAATATATCTTCTGTTATGAATATTATGCTAAATACTCCTATTAAAATGTATGTGTTAGGTCAAAAGTAATAAAAAAAAAAGGTCAGAATACATTACCAAAAAAATGTAATTTGTAATCAGTAACGGACTATAATTTGTGTTAGTAATCTCTTCAGCACTGGTTGCAACTCGTTTGACATAGAGTGCTTTCCTGCAGTGAAGACCTTATATCAAACCCTAACACACAAAATAGTGGAAAAAACAGACAGGAAGGTGTTGAAAATGTGGCAGCGCATAATACAACATGCCGAGCCCTACACCACTAACTGTCAGATTTGCTCTTTTCTTGTTTCTTTCTCTCTCTCTCTCTCTCTCTCTCTCTCTCTCTCTCTCTCTCTCTCTCTCTCTCTCTCTCTCTCTCTCTCTCTCTCTCTCTCTCTCTCTCTCTCTCTCTCTCTCTCTCTCTCTCTCTCTCTCTCTCTCTCTCTCTCTCTCTCTCTCTCTCTCTCTCTCAGAGAAAAGTGCAGAGCCGTTGGCTGCTCACAAAGTCCCTGCCTCCCCGCAAGCCTTTGTGGCAGCTCCCGCTGCGCCCGCGGTGGCATTAGTGCCCAGCCCATGCAAGACGGCACCCGCGCATGCCAGCCCACCCACCGAGCCGACAGGGCACGCGGCAGCCCTGAAGAACACCTCCAAACCAGCAGCGGTGCCAACGGCCCCGTCAGAGCCCAGCGTGGAGTCCGAGGACGAGAAAGCCAAGAAGCTCCTGTACTGTTCGCTGTGTAAAGTGGCTGTCAACTCCCTCTCACAGCTGGAGGCACACAACACAGGTGTGGCCAACATCTGCCTCCGCATCACACTCTTTCCCACGGCTCCCTCGCCATTATGCCTTCTTCTTTATCAGAAATGTTTCTATGAAGTGACCCTCTGAGGCTTGGGAGTGTGGAAATGTACTTGCAGTTAAAACATAAATCAGAACCAGTGTAGCGATGTGAAGCTCATCATTGATAATGTATGAAGAACAGGAAAATGTAGACGGGTTTCCCACAGTCAAGGAAAACCTGGACATATTGCGGAATTTTAAAAAAGCCTGGAAACGTCATTGAGACTAATCAAATATTAAAAAGACATGAACATTTATGTAGTCAATATACATTTTTTCTAGTTATGCTCAGCTTTAAAATATTTCATCTGCAAGAAATAGCTTTTTTATGCTTAGAATACATTATCCAGACACACTATAGAAGAATGTGTTCAGAGTCGGGCGGGTGATAAAGCTACAAAATATCGTGATATTTTTCAGCCTTTTGACAATATTCAGTATGTACACACTGTTTAAAAGTTTGTGTATATTTTTTTTTTTATTTCAGTCAGTTCAAAAGAGTCTTCAGTGTCACATGATCCTTCAGAAATCATTCTAATATGCAGCTTTGTTGCTCTTTCTTATTATTATCAGTTAAAAAGTTGTGGAACCTGATGGGTTTTTTTCTTTGATTAATAGAAGGTTTAAAAGAACAGCATTTATTTGAAATAGAAATCTTCCGTAACATTATAAATGTTTTTACTGTAACTTTTGATTAATTTAATGCATGTAATAAAAGTATTCATTTCTTATTAAGTTTTCAGGAAACACAGGGCGAGATGTAATACATCCTTTAACCCTCTGGGCTTCTTCGGTCAAAAATGACCGAAACAGTATACGTTTTGAAATGTTTAATTTTTTTGCTTCATCGGAGGGGATGAAACTTGGTGACTTTTGTTGTATTACCTATGTGAACACACAAAAAAATCAAGGAGATGATTCGGATATGTTAAAGGCTCTTAAAAAAAATAGTCACACTTAGCTTCCTTTCGGTCAAAAATGACCGACTAAGGAAATGAATGGGAAATACGAAAAAATAGGAAAACTCAGAGAAACTTTTGGTGGTACAAACTACAGATCAGCCACTGTGCAGAAAAAAAGTGTACAGCAATGAAGGGGTGACACTCTAAAACATCAAGAGTGCAAATAAGACACACCCCCCCCCCCCCCCCACACACACACACACACACCCACGCACACAAACACACACACACACAGAGAAATGAATAGGAAAGACTGCAATAGCAAATGTTTAGAAAATGCTAAATAAAATCAAAAATTAAAATAAAGTACAAAAGATAGGCTACTCTTTCTCGCTCAAATACACACACACACACACACCTCATCATGTCTAAAACAACAAAATGAATCAAAAAGCCTTTCTATGTATTTATATAGGAAGCCTACAGGCGGTTACGGACATTACACACATTTATACATTTTTACTTATCTAAAAAAAAAAAAAAAAAAAAAAAAGTAGTCTTTTAGCATATCTAAATATATATCTAAATAAAAAAAAACGAATAAGAGAGAGAAATCATGTCTAAAACAGCAATAGGAATCAAAAAGCATTTCTATGTATTTACATAGGAAGCTATGGGCAGCCTACAGGCGGTTACGGACATTACACACTTTAAAACATTTTTAAAGCCACTGGATGGCGGTATTCTCACTTAAAAAAATTATATTTTATATTTAATTTTATTATATTTTAATGTGCCACGTTGAGTTTTTTGAATTTTTTTATTTTTATAATAATAATTAAAATTAAAAAAAATTCTAATGGAAAAAATAGCTCATAAAAATTATATAAATAATGCAAAGTATCATAAAAATCTTAAAAAATTCTAAATAATAATAAGAAAATATTATTGAACAAAAATATATTTGAATGGTTTTCCTGGGGGGAAAAAAAGTTACATTTTAAGGCTTCGGTCTTTTTTGACCGAAAGGAAGCCAAGTGTAACCCCTAAACAAAGAAGCCCAGAGGGTTAAGTGCAAGCGCGTAGCAGGAGAATGTACTTGACCTGGGCAGTGTAGTTGTCAAAGTGGAGGTTTTTTTCGGGTGGGCATCCTCCCTTGGTGGGTGATCCGAGGGACACATCGTCAGTAGTACACCTCAAGCTTCATTGGATGTTTCGACTATTATAACTAGACATCCTCGGTTGAGGAAGGCCCTACGGGGGTGATCAAGTCCCCGCAGTGTATCCCCCCAATCACCCAATCAAGCTGGAGCCCAGCAAGAGTCTTGTCTCTTCATCCACAGCCACTGGCTGCTTCTCTCAGCTGCCTCAGACATTGCTTTGATGGCCTGGCGCAGGCTCTGGCCTCTGATTCCCAGGGGCCTCATTTATAAACGTTGCGTACGCACAAAAGAAGGCGTACGCCGCTCTCTACGCAATAATTGGTATTTATAAAAAGCAAACTTGACGGTAAAATGTGCGGTCTTTCACGCAAGCTCTGACCCAGGCGTACGCACAAAAACGGGTGAAATGAGAAATGGCGACACCGTCGGCAGATGGAAGAAACACGTGAAAGTGTGTGAAACTGTAGACCGTTGTGTAAAATAAATGGCAATACTGCCTCATAAATAACACGAAGACGTCACAAAGCAAGTATTACAATTAACAGCCTACACGAACACCCGTTTGATCGATCTGCAACAGAAATGCAAATTAACACATATTTGCAAAAAGAAAAGTGAAATGTTCTGCAATAATATTGGCATGTTATACAATTCATCCTCATAAATAAGATGGTAAACAGAACGAAATAATGTACAAAACTGATATTCTCGCCAATGTGTCCGTCTGGCGGAGCAGATATAGCTAGATAGTCAGTCAGATAGATAGATAGATAATTAGGGAGAGATAGATAGATAAATAGATAGATGTATTATTTGTCCACTGGGGAAAGTTGTTTTCATAGTAAAAATGTCTTTATCAGCTACGGAATCATGGTATTCATGCAGGTATTTCATGCATATGCCTTTAGTTTGTTTTATTTTTGATAAAATAACGTATGACGTATGTCTAAACCATTCAGAAAGCTGCAAGAAATTACATTTGCGCTGAACTATTTCCCATTTCCAAGTAGATTATAACCGACATCTGTAGCTTGTCATTTCTTTTTTATTTCGGCCACAGTCCGAGGTTGTGAGGCTACAGCATACGGCGTCTGCAACCTTTTGCCACTCAAGTGCCTTTTTGGCATTAGTAGCTAATGCCCACACTGTGCCCTCCAAACAACATTTTTTCTCCTCTTTTCCACCTCGCCAACGATAACTTCTACTTCACATTGAATGAAGTAACGTTTTTTTGATTTCCTCTATGTTTGCCATGATTTCGCAATCGATGAATATTAACTTGTGGGCGTTTCACGGACTATTTATGTGTAACTATGGGCGTGACATGAAGCCGCAAAAGCTGCGCTACATTTAGAATTGATTGTGATTTATTAAGGGGAAAATGCGTAGGATGTGCGTGCGCACGGTTTTATAAATCCGAATATTTCTGTGCGTACGCACGTCCTATGTTTCATCCGTACGCCACTTCTGACGCAAATCCTACGCAAAGTTTTATAAATGAGGCCCCTGGTCTCCAAGCAGTCTGGTGGTAGACACTGCCACAAACCCCCTGCACCCCACCTCCACTGGACGGACTTCAGTTTTCCATCCGCGATCTTGTGCTTCAGCAGCTAGCTCAGCATAGCGTAGTTGTTTTCGCTCGTATGCCTCGTCCACTGAGTCCTCCCAGGGTACAGTGAGTTCTTCTTCAGAGAGGGGGACCGGAGAACTACGTCAGGCCTAAGTGTGGTGATTGCAATCTCTGGAGGAAAAACGAGCCGCCGACCAACATCCACTAGCATCTTCCAGTCACAGGCCCCTCGAAGCTGACCATGCTCCAGAGAAGTTGGAAGAAGTTTTAGATCATTTCTAAAAAAATCTTACTGATCCCAAATTTTGAATTGATTCAATTGATAAATAAACGTAGTATTTGTCCTGACATTTTCATACTCATTTTGTGATACGCCCTTGTCTCACAACTTGCGAGTTAGTGAATATTTAGGAAACTTAAAGTACACATAAGCCCCTTTCACACAGCGCTTTGAACCCGGCAAATTGCCGGCAAATTGCCAGAGTGCCTTCTGTGTGAACGCAAACACGACCCGGGATTGATGCCGGGATCGATGCCGGGTTGGGGACCTAGTAACATTGCCGTGTTCAGACCGGGAACGCACGCTGTGTGAACAAAAGCCGTAACCAATGCCGTGTCGTAATGATGACGCTGAAGTGAAGTGAAAGCAGGCTAGTGAAACGGTATGTAATACGCTAGTTTATGATCGAATCAGAGAAAAAAATGCACAAGCGTGGTTTCTCCAGAGAGAAATCGCAGCTCATAAGCAAACTACACGTTGCTGAGACATTACATGTCACATCGATGTCACGTGTCTTTCCGGAACATACACGGGTTGTGTGTGAACGCACTCTCTGATTCCGGCAAATCACTGGCAGTGTGAATGAAGCAAAATCAAACGAACCCGGGTCAAATCCCGGGTCGCTTTATCCGTGTATTTTCCGGAATCTCTGTGTGAAAGGGGCTATACAGTCTTGCTTAATATTATACCTTCAACAAAATCACTGTGTACTAGTATATTCCACAACCGTAGGCCGTAAAAATAAGCATAAGTAAATTCAAGTTCTCATCTGACTTAATTGAAATATTCGGTGTTAGAAATTGTGCAACGTTAGATCAATGCAGCCGAAAGCCTTACAGCTGCACTGAATAAACAGATTTCTTTCTTCTACTTTTTTTCCTTTAAGCCAGAGAAAACATTCTACTTTGTCTGTTTCACCAGGCTCAAAGCATAAAACCATGCTGGAGGCACGAAATGGAGCTGGCCCCATTAAAGCGTACCCCAGACCCGGGTCCAAACTCAAAGTTCAGGCCACACAGCTTAACAAAGGCTCGGGCTTACAGAACAAGACGTTTCATTGTGAAATCTGTGATGTCCACGTCAACTCAGAAATCCAGCTCAAACAGGTATTCAGTTCAGTTTCAGTGTAAGAGGATGTGTTCTTGTTAGCACGTGTCTTTGGCTGCATTCGGCATGATCATTACTTATGCAGTTTACAACAAAACATAACGTGTGCAGTGATGAATAATGAAAGCACTATAAATAGTAATGTGATTCTGTGGCTTGATCTTACCAGATTTGCATGCGGATAAAATGAAGTTGTACTTCCTGTTATGCTGTTTATGATGGTTCAGTTCAGTGTTAAGTTTGGTCACAAATGTCTGTTTTCTTCACAGCATATTTCCAGCAGGCGGCACAAGGACAGAGTGGCTGGCAAACCCACCAAACCCAAATACAGCCCGTACAACAAGCAGCAGCGCAGCTCCAGCTCTCTGGCAGTAATGCATTATTTATACTCTTCATAATCAAGCGCTTTCATCAAGTGTTTCTCGCAGCTCAAGTGTCAGTGCTGTGAGGAGTTGTTCCACACTTTCTAGGCTGACAAATACCTCTCTGGGATGCTAATGCATCAGAGGGGCTTAATGCTCGCATCTTCAAATTATATGCAAAATATGCTATTTGTAGTACAGTTGGCCCTTCGCCAAGCTCCGCCTCGCTTGGTTACTGTTGCTGGCTCAGACGAGCTTTACAGAATGTCACATAAGAAGAATACATTTTTTGGTTTTTGTTATTTTTCTGTTTACAATATTTTAGGATCATTTCTGTAAATCGCATTTGAAAGTATTGCACAGATGCACAGATTCTCCAATCTATAGACTTGCATTAGAAAACTGTAACATTTGAATAATTACTAATAACAACAACAAAAAGAATATTAATACTAATATTTTTGTTTTTTTTATTATTTTGTATTTTATTATTATTTCCAGTAAAGCATTAAAATATTTTAAATTATTATTAGTAGTAGTAGTAATTATAACAACAACAATATTAGTATTTGTAAAGTATTAAATAATATTATCATCATCATTATAGTTGTTGTTGTTATTACTATTATAATATTTACATAAAGTATTAAACTTAATAATAATTATTATTATTCATATTATATCATCATCAATAAAGTATTATTAATAATAATACTTATTATAATATAAATAATAATAATTTGTAAAGTATTAAAATAACATAAAGTATTATTATTACCAATAAAGCATTAACATATTTTATATTATTATTATTATCAGTAATAATTCTAACAACAATATTATTATTATTTGTATTATTTGTAAAGTGATAAATAATAATAACAACACCTTCAATAACTCTTCTTTTGTTATATTATTATTATTATTCATAAAGTATTCAACTTCATAATAATAATATTAATTATTAGTAGTAGTATATCATGTATACAATGGAGTATTATGTTCAATAGTAATACTTGTAATAAAATGTATTATTATTTGTAGATTGGTGAACTGAAGGAAGAGGTTTTAATTTCTGCTTATAGTTGACTATTTTTACATTCCATGTCTAAAAACAATTTCATAAAACCTCAGATGTACATGATGCATGCAGACCAGAGTATATATGTAATTACATCATCACAGGCTTTCAGGTTCAATAATCACTCTAGGCCATATAATCAATGTGCTTTCGATTAATTGTGCAGTCCTCGTTTCTTTATTGATGCAGACACTGTTCTTTCTCCTTCACCAAATTGATTCAGTGTTTATTTCTTTCCTTTTCCTCCAGGCCAAACTCGCCCTGCAGAATGACTTGGTGAAGCCCATCTCACAGGCTTTCCTCCACACACCCTTCGCCCCCACCACCGTCCCGTCCATCTCCCTCCACCCTCGTCCCAACACCTCCATCTTTCAGACGGCCTCGCTTCCGGCCTCCTTTCTCCGCGCCGCTCCAGGACCGATCCGACACACCGCGGGCTCCATCCTATTTGCGCCTTACTGAGACGTTTCTGGAACTATGCCACACTACGTTCAGATCTTGAAACAATGGTGTGTTTAGTGAAACTTTATCCTCAACTGTCCTCACCATCGCAAAACCCAGGAAGGATATTCCGTCTTAGTGAGGACTTTTGCATTTGAAAACACTTCAAATAAAGTGTTGAACTGCTTCCTGAAAGACTTGAATTATCATGGTCTTCCTTTTCAACTCAACCAACCCCGGACAAGCACATGCCTGGAGGCGCTGTCAGAAACGACCCCAAATCTCACGTGTTCAGTCAACGGCTTGATGTTGTCAGGGAGCCTGTGATGCAGTTTTTGTCTTGTATCGTGTAGTCAATAAGCTCAATCACCAGTTCACTCTATCCTTATCCTTTCATCTGACAGGAAACACAGCATTTCTCTTCTCCGTGTGCTCTTTTCGTCATATGCAGTAAGTAGATTCAGCCTGTTTTTATCATGATTCAAACTCTCTTTTGTGTAATAGGAAAAGCGTGGGCCTTTCATCTCTCTATGATATCCTTATTTGTCACGAGACTGTACTCTGCAGCTCTCTGACGATGCAATAATGTATAGATCATTAATATTGATATTCTCCATTGTGTATTTAATGTTTACCTTCCAGGCTGCAATACTAGTTGTATTTTACGAGCTGGAGGAGAACTAGCTATGTTATTTGGTACATTTATTTTTAGAGATCGAGAGAGAACAGTTTCCATTCACTGAGAATTCTTTAAGTCCATAGTATATATGTATGAGAGGCTGTACATAAAGATACTACATTTTCAATAAAATAATATATTTAAATGATTTCTTCATTAATTTATACTGTATATTTCTTTTCATGAATCTTTATTGCTCATTAATAAATGTTTAGTAAAAAAAAAACACACTATATGAATCAATATTACATGAATCATTTTATTTATTTTTTTATTACATTTCTCTGAGTTCGTTCATTTGTGCAGGAGATTTGTTTGCTGAATTTTATTAAATCCTTCAGTTCAGTGTTGTGTAATTTGATTATTAGTTTTTCATAGTCCCCAGGGTTTTTAATGTTCATTCATCTCTGTAATGAATGACTCAAGTCTTATTTGCTAATAATATAAACATGATCATATCTCAGTTCTCTGTTTGCACAGTATGATTAATTGATCTAAGTAATGTGTTTAACTTAATTGACTATAGGATATATATATATATATATATATATATATATATACACACACACACACATTTATTTATTTTGTATTAATCAAGAATTTAAAGTGTCAATGTGGGCCTTTCATAATATGGGCTTCAAATCTGTGAAACCACTGGTGAAAATGCTTCTGTTATGCTTTCTTACTAATAATTTTTTTATCCTTTTTTTTTCATTAGAAATTATTTTATCATCACAATTTTTGGTGCAAAAATTGTCCATGAACTTCAGAAAGTCTTAGTATTTTAATAACTCTTACTTGTTTAATTATAGTGCCGTATCCTTAATATTATTATTTTTTAGTATCCCAAATTATAATTTATATTTTTATATTTATTTCTCAGTTTAAATGAAAAACATCCCAGTCAAAGTGGTTTCAGACTTTTGCACAGCACTGCCACTTTATTAGGTACACCTAGCTTGTACCAGGTAGGAGCCACTTTTGCCTTCAGAACTGCCTTCTGTCACGCCCGGCTTTGCCGTGTTGGGTGTGCTCACTCCACCATGGATAGTATTATGTTTGGGCCGTTTCTCTCCTCCCAGTCTGAAGGGGGAGCTGTTTGTTTTAGGTCCATCCGACAACAGCTGATTGGAGGGACTATTTAAAAACATCTCCTGTCGGTTGTTTGGTCTGCTCTGTGCTGCGCGGCTCGGCATTGCTCGGGTCTCCATGCTGGTGGCAGCAGCATCATCCCACTTCTTTTTGCTTTGTATGCATTACACATAGTCTACACTTTACTGATCTGCAACACACTTTTTGATTAGTTTCATTTCGTTTCTCATTTACTGACTTGTTACATTTATTGATTTAAATTATGATTTCATCGTATAATTTAATGTTTAATAAATTATGTTTGCTTTAACTTAACAAACGGTGTGGTCTCCCCTATGTCATTGCTACTGTGAGCCAGGTAGTCGTGACATATGGGGGCTCGTCCAGCCATTTGGATCCCGAATTGTAAGTAGACTACTATAATTCGCAATATTGTGTAGGCTGGGTTGCGTGGGTAGTGCTACGTCATTGGTTCACATTTTGTGAATGACACGTACCGGTGATCAGCTGATAGTAGTCTAATCAGCTGGCACGCGTGCGTTGTGATTGTTTGTTGGGGAGTTCCGCATCGGGTGTTCAGTTAATGAATTTAATGTTACTTTAGTATGTTGATCGCTAAAAGTTAGTTCTTTGGTTGTGAAAAAGTTGGGAGTAGGTTATTTGCGCAGTTTAGAGCAATTTTTGCCAACCATAGTTTGTTTGTTGAGTTTGAGTGGCGAAGTGTGTTTGTATGTCTACTTGTGTTGCAGGATGACAGTTTACGGAGCCTGTTTTATCCCCAATTAGTGCGCTTAGGCGTTGTGGGTTTAGGTTGCTGGTCACTGAAGTCTGAACGAGGGCACCGCCGTGGAGCACCGGCTGAATTGACTTTTGTCGGGACAGTACGATTCCATCGGTATTGGTGAGTAAATGAGCCTTGTTCTTGGACTTAGTGTGAAGATAGGTTAGAATAGTAGGGGGGTAAATGTTTAGGGGGAAACTCCGCTGTTGTCCTGTAACATGAGCTGCATTCCGCTTCACCCGATGTAATTTGTGTGGTTGGAATTGTTTAGTAACCCGAAAGACGTTGAGGTTTAGTTTTGATTATTTGACTGGATTTATTGCTGTTGGGTGTGTATAGACCATAGCCTGGTTTGATTGTGATGGGTGACTCGTAATTTAAGTTGTAATAATGAGTACACTTGAGGCGTTTTTGGCTGCTCCTTCAGTGGTCTTGCTTGCGGCGTTGAAAATTAAGCAATTGCATAGTGTGGCTAAGCACTATAAAATTGATGTAACATTGCCGAGGGGAGCTAAGAAGCATGAGCTGCTTGACTTTATTCGTGCGTGTTTGATTGACAATAACGTGTTACCTGACGAGAAATTGCCGGAGCGCTATGGTCAGGGAGAGTCGAGTTCAGATAGTGAGCCCACTCCGAGTTTGTTTGTGGACCCACAGCCAAAATCCAGTATATTAACATTTGAACAGCAAGTCGAAATGTTAAAACTACAACATGATTTGCAAGAAAAAAAAAAAATATTGGAATTGGAACAAGAATTAGCAAGGAAAAAATTAGATGATGAGTTGTCTCAAAGAAGGCTTGATAACGAAATGGACCTTAAAAGGTTAGAAGCTGCACAGAAAGACAAGGATCGTGAGTTGGAATGGGAAAGGCTTAAAAATTTAGAGCAGGAACGTGAGATTGAGCGTACTAGGCTGCAATTAGTAGCTGAAGGTAAGCTTGGCAAATCGCAGCAATCTGGCCTGGCCGGTATGATTAAGTTCCTGCCTAAATTTAATGAGCACGATCCAGATGTGTTTTTTTCGTTATTTGAAAATATTGCTACTGAGCAAAAATGGAGTGATGAGGATAAAATTGTATTGTTACAAACTACGTTAATTGGCCGTGCTCAGAAGGCATTTGTGGCTTTACCGTCTTCTGAAAAGAGGGTCTATCGATCCGTTAAGACAGCTGTCTTAAAGTGTTATGAGTTAATTCCCGAGGCTTATAGACAGCGTTTTCGATCATGGAAAAAGTCAGACAAGCAGACTTACGCTGAATGGGCTGGTGAATTAACCAGTTTTTTTCATCGTTGGCTTACAGCTGAAGAGGTTGATTCTTTTGATGAGTTGTGTGATATTATAATATTGGAACAGCTTAAGAACACATTGCCTGATCGCATAGCTACTTATATTAGCGAACATCACGTGAAAACAGCAGCAGATGCTGCTGTTCTTGCTGATAATTTTTCTCTCATACACAAGACTCCAGCTCGTGATTTTTGTCCGCGTCCTAACATTAATTACAAAGAACGTCGCTATAGTCGTGGTAATACGGACACATCTGTATTTTCAAATTCAAGTGCACGTGGTAAACCATCAGATTTCGATATTAAAACCGACTGTAATTACTGTTTTGGGAAAAATCATTGGAAAAAAAATTGCCCGGTGTTATTGGAGCGAAATCGGGGGAAGGTTGATGGAGGAAAAATTGGTCTCTGTACCTCATCTGTTCCCGGTGTGCGCTCAGGGAGTACATGTAAGAAAATTCCAGAAAAGACATTGGATCGTGCACAATGTACTGTGTCAGTTGATAAAGGTAATGTACAGAGTGATGAGTTTGAATTTTCTGCATCTATGATAACGGATTATGCACCGTTTGTTACGGAGGGTTTTGTGGCATTGGTTGGAGACGCACGTCGCGTTCCAGTGAAGATTCTGCGTGATACGGGTGCATCAGAAAGTTTCATTTGTCAATCTGTCTTGCCTTTCTCGTCTGAATCTGATACAGGAAATTGTGTTTTAATACGGGGAATTGGTCTCCAGTCATTTCCAGTGCCGCTGCACAAAATTCAATTGTTTTCTGGTTTTGTGAATGGGGATGTAACCATTGCGGTGCGTCCTTCTTTACCTATAGAGGGAGTTGATCTGATTGTGGGTAATAATTTTGCTCATGATCGTGTTTTTCCTGATCAGGTCTCACCACCTCCTGTGGTTAAGATTGGAGCTTCTTTATTGGATGAGTCAGATAGTTGTCAAAAAGATTTTCCAGATATTTTTACAGCGTGCGCTGTGACGCGCGCTATGGCGAATAAGCAGGATGTAAACTCGTCTGATGTATCCAAGCACACGTCTGCTCAGGTATTTATTCCACAGTTACCAGTACCTTTGTCTCGTTTTGACATTGCTGAGGCTCAAAAGAGTGATCCAAGCTTAAAGAAATACTTTGAGTTGGCTGTAGATGACAATTTAGATCGCTGTTATTTTGTGAAGGATGGTTTGTTGCTAAGAAGGTGGTCACCTACTGTGGGAAATGATGTGAGAGATCAAATTTTGCAGGTGGTGATGCCTGAAAAGTTTCGTGATGTGGCACTAAAAACAGCTCATGGGGAAACAGCGGGTCATTTTGGGGTAAGGAAAACATATAATCAACTGTTACAACATTGCTACTGGCCACGGATAAAGAAGGATGTTTCACGGTTTGTTCAAACTTGTCATGTCTGTCAGGTGGCAGGTAAGCAAAATGCTGTCATTAAGCCTGCGCCTTTACAGCCCATTCCATCTGTTGGTAAGCCTTTCGAGCATGTGATCATTGATTGTGTGGGCCCCTTACCCCAGTCAAAATCAGGCTGTGTTTATTTGTTTACCATCATGTGCCAAACGACTCGCTATCCTGCTGCGTATGCTCTGAGGACCATTACGACAAGGTCTGTGGTGAAGTCATTGTCGCAGTTTATTTCAATATTTGGACTTCCTAGAGTCATTCAAAGTGATCGTGGTTCAAATTTTACATCAAAAACGTTCGCAGCAGCCTTGAAACAGCTGCGTATCCAGCATAACTTGAGTAGCGCGTACCATGCGCAAAGTCAGGGGGTTTTGGAGCGATTCCACGCCACTCTTAAGTCTCTTTTGCGTGCATATTGCATAGAGATGAAACGGGAGTGGGAGGATGGATTACCATGGCTTTTGTTGGCGGCTAGAGCTGTTGTGCAAGAAAGCACAGGTTTTAGTCCCAATGAACTGGTATTTGGTCACAAGGTTCGTACCCCATTGTCTGTGTTGTCAAGTGATCTGGATTCAGATGAACCACCCAAGAGTTTGTCCAGTTATGTGTATGGTTTCCGCCGCAGGTTACTTTTGGCATGTAAAATGGCAACCGAAAATTTGACTGATGCCCAAAGAAAAATGAAGCAAAATTATGACCGTAAAGCAGAAGCTCGTGTCTTTAGTCCAGGGGATCAGGTTGTGGCATTGTTGCCTATACCTGGTTCTCCTTTTGGGGCAAAGTATTCAGGGCCTTACAGTGTGGTTCGTCAAGTGTCAGAGACTAATTATGTGGTTGCTACGCCTGACCGTAGGCGGGCGACACAGTTATGTCATATCAATTTACTTAAGCCATATTATGTATCGTCACGGTCACCTAGTTGTAAGGGTGAATCGTCTGTCTTGGTTGTGGCAAGCACGTCGGTAGCCTCTCCAGAGTTAGAGGATGATGTGCAGGGCCCTGACGATTCCATGCTGCATGCTCGTCTAAATAATTCAGAGACGTTGGGCAAGTTAGAGGGAGTTTTAGATCATTTGGATTTGCAACAGCGGGAAGAATTGAAAGCTCTAATTTTTGAATTTCCATGTCTGTTTTCAGATACTCCGACCTGCACAACTTTAATCGAGCATGACATAGAAGTCGGTGATGCAAAGCCAATACGTCAGAGGTTTTACCGCACTGGTCCTGATAAGCGTAAAAGTCTGGATGATAGTGTCCAATATCTTTTGGAAAATGGTCTTGCCGTACAGTCATACTCTAGCTGGGCTTCGCCCTGTTTGTTAGTCAAAAAACCTGATCATACGTACAGATTTTGTACGGATTACAGAAAAGTGAATAGTGTAACAAAACCAGACTCGTATCCACTGCCTAGGATAGAAGATTGTGTTGATCAAGTCGGTGCGGCTCGTTATGTGAGCAAATTTGACTTGCTTAAAGGTTATTACCAGGTTCCTCTTACTCCTAGGGCACAAGAGATCTCTGCTTTTATTACGCCGTCGGGTCTCTACTCTTATACAAGAATGGCTTTTGGGTTGCGCAACGCCCCTTCTAGTTTCCAGCAGCTCATGAATCGAGTCGTTGTGGGACTGGAGGGGTGCGCTGTGTATATTGATGATGTGGTCTGTTATTCAGACACTTGGACGATCCACCTGGCTCGCATACGTTCATTATTTGAACGTTTTGCGGCTGCAAATCTCACTGTTAACTTAGCAAAGTGTGAGTTTGCTCAGGCTACAGTGGTGTATCTAGGAAAGGTGGTCGGACAAGGGAACGTTCGGCCTGTGAGAGCGAAAGTCCTGGCCATTGACAAATTCCCACGTCCTGTCACTAAGAAAGAATTGATGCGCTTCCTTGGTATGATAGGTTATTACAGGAATTTTTGCTGTAATTTTTCATCTGTCGTTGCCCCACTAACTAACCTGTTGAAGGGTTCAGTTAAATTCAATTGGACTGCTGATTGCCAGCACGCATTCGAAAACGCCAAGTCTCTCCTGAGTTCTGCACCTGTCTTGGCTGCTCCTAGGTTGGAGGAGCCCTTCCAGCTGCAAGTAGATGCCAGCCAGGTAGGGGCAGGTGCCGTTCTCCTTCAAAAGGATGAAAATGGGATAGATAGACCAGTTTCCTATTTTTCTCGGAAATTTAATTGTCACCAATTTAACTATTCAACCATCGAAAAAGAGGCCCTGGCCCTTATTTGGGCACTCCAACATTTTGATGTGTATGTTGGTGGTGGGTTACACCCTGTGGTGGTCTTTTCTGATCACAATCCTCTGACTTTCCTCTCTTCTCTTCAAAATACTAACCAGCGCCTTATGCGCTGGGCTCTTTTTCTACAGCCTTATAATCTATCTATTAGACACATCAAGGGGTCTGAGAACGTCATGGCTGATGCTTTGTCACGGGCTCTTGATGACTGTTAAGGGGTGCCTATCTCTTCTCCAGTCTCTGGTTCTTCTCTCTTGCCTCCGGTCTTTCCATTCTTAAATTGCTATCCAGGCGCCAGGATTTGCTGGGTGGGAAGGAGGGGGGGTAGGGGGGGGGGGGATTATGGGAGGTGAGTATGGGTTAATTTTTTGTAGTGGCTGTTGTATTAAAGGGGTGGATGAATGGGGTCGAGAGTTTGGTTTAATCTAATCTTAGTCTTTCGGGATACTGGTTAAAAAGGGTAATGGGTTTAGACATTTTATTGTTTTTTGGGTATAGTTTTTGTTTTTAGTATTGTTTATGGGAAATGGTAATGAGTAGAATGTAGTTTTACAGAGTCCCACATGGGTCTCTGTTTTGTGGGGGGAGTGATGTCACGCCCGGCTTTGCCGTGTTGGGTGTGCTCACTCCACCATGGATAGTATTATGTTTGGGCCGTTTCTCTCCTCCCAGTCTGAAGGGGGAGCTGTTTGTTTTAGGTCCATCCGACAACAGCTGATTGGAGGGACTATTTAAAAACATCTCCTGTCGGTTGTTTGGTCTGCTCTGTGCTGCGCGGCTCGGCATTGCTCGGGTCTCCATGCTGGTGGCAGCAGCATCATCCCACTTCTTTTTGCTTTGTATGCATTACACATAGTCTACACTTTACTGATCTGCAACACACTTTTTGATTAGTTTCATTTCGTTTCTCATTTACTGACTTGTTACATTTATTGATTTAAATTATGATTTCATCGTATAATTTAATGTTTAATAAATTATGTTTGCTTTAACTTAACAAACGGTGTGGTCTCCCCTATGTCATTGCTACTGTGAGCCAGGTAGTCGTGACACTTCATTTTTCATGGCACAGATTCAACAAGGTCTGGAAACATTTCTCTGAGATTTTGGTCCATATTGACATTATAGCCTCACGCAGTGGCTGCAGATTTGTCGGCTGCACATCCATGATGCGATCAATGATCTATCATGATGCACATCCATCATGCGAATTACCCGTTCCACCCACTGATCTATATAGACAAGTTTCCTGAGTGAAATAGGCGGGCCGCCATTAGCCGTTCACTCTGCCAACGACTTCCGGTTGTGTCTGCCAAGCACTTCCGGTTAGCGAGTTAGCGTCTTTTACTGTCTTCTTTGGTTAGCGTGCAGAAAAGGTAAACTATGGATGGTGTTACACGCCGACACGGCTCCGGGACATATTGTGCTGTTCGCGGTTGTAACAACTCGTGGCGATTGCTGAATGTTTGGTCGGAGGGAGAATGTTTCGACCATCAACCATCTACAAGGCGCCAATGTGGATGTGCTCCCCCGTATGCGTTGTATGAGAAACCAAAAACAGATGTTGAATCTCGGAAGTGGCTAGCGGCTTTGAAGTTGAAGAATCCGCCCAAAAGACTGTTTGTTTGTTCTTATCACTTCATTAATAAAAAGCCCACAGAGGAAAACCCTTTCCCGGAACTTTTTTTGGGATACGAGCGACCTCCCCAGCAAAAGAGACGTAAACTCGACAGAAACACAAGTGACACGCAATCGGATGGTAAGTGTATCTTGATATTTTTCTGGTTAGCTAAAGTTTGCAGCATAAGTTCGACTGTTGATATATGTGTCTCTGTCCTGTGTTAGTAGGGTATATACATTTATAGTTGATGCTGTTTGTCTTTTAGAAGTGTGCATCGAGCCGAAGTTTAAAGATGCTGCAACACAATGGGAGGACCTAACAAAAACTGACCACAGCTACGCGGCAAAGTTGGACCACGTGAACAAATCGACGCAGACTGGGGTTCAGACTGTGGCTGATGATATGCTCCTGGATGATGATACCTCGCTGCTGTACACAGGACTGCGTCTATTATATTTTTTTACTTTGGTGAAAACAATGTTGCCATTTAGTAAACCATCATGTAGTATTCCTGTTGTTGACCAAATACTGATGACCCTCATGAAACTGAAACTGAACCTTGTGTTAGGGGATGTGGCAAAGCGCTTTAAAGTGTCTAAAGGTGAAGTAAGTAAGGTGATTGCTCACTGGATTGATACATTGGGTGAGCAGCTTGAGCCCATGGTTGCCTGGCTGCCAAGAAGTGTTATTCGTGCTAACATGCCACCATCCTTTAAAAAGAACCACCCCCAGACCACTTGCATCATCGATTGTGCTGAAACGGCTATTCAGAGAGCTACAAACCTTAACTGTAGGAGTGCCACTTTCAGTCATTACAAGGGAACGAATACTGCCAAATATCTTGTTGCTGTGTCACCTCATGGGCTGATAATGTTTATATCAGAGGCCTATGCTGGTAAAAGCAGTGATAAGTTCATCACTATAAACAGTGGGTTTCTGGAGGCCCTAAGGCCTGGTGATGAGGTAATGGCTGACAGGGGTTTCACGATTCGAGATGTACTACATGAAAGGAAGGTGAAATTGAATATTCCTGCCTTTACCCACAAGCGTGGTCAATTGACCAATGAGGAGGTAACGCGCACTAGACGAGTGGCCAATGTCCGTATACATGTGGAGAGGGCAATCCGAAGACTTAAAGTCTTCAAAATTCTGTCCCAAACTGTCCCCATCTCCATGACCCCGAGGTTGGACAAGATTCTTATCATATGTGCTGCTTTAGCAAACATGAGGTCCAGACTCATCCGACTGCCACATGAGGTGTAAGTCCCTATGAAAAGTAAAACCTGGGTTACCTGCAGGTTTTTATTTATTTAAATTGTACATATTCCTTATATATATATATATATATATATATATGGTAACACTTTATTTTAAGGATCAGAAATTAGACACTAATTCATGACTACTGCATTTGTAATGGCATACAAGTACATAACAAGTTACTTACAAATGCAGTTATTAGTCATTAATTAGTGTCTAATTTCTGATCCTTAACAAAGTTACCATATATATATATATATATATATAAATTTCAGCTAGAAAACCTGCGTAAATGTATTGTTATTGTACCCTTTCTGGTGTTGTGATTTATTGATAAGGTTCACTTGCAAAAAGAGCAGTGTGAAAGCGAACTGTACCAAAAAAAAAAAAAATTATTTGGTCCGGACCAAAGCAAGTGAACTATCGGACTTTCCTGGTGTGAATACACCCTAAGAAAAACTTGTGTGAGTGCTATTCTTTTTCTTGTATTGTAAATATTGACACATGACAATAAACAATTTGTTTTTTTGAGAAGAAATGAATTCATTTTTATTTATCCTATTCCATAACAAAGGGACAATTTCATTCACTCCTTAATGGCTGCATTTTTTTTTATAATTAAATAAAAACAAAGTAAATACAGGAAAAAATCTCAATTTTTTGCTGCCCAGTATTGCTTTTTGTCCCGGCATTCCAGCAATTCTGCACATCAGTGCAGGCAAGCCCTGTCTTCCCTTGCCTCACAGCATTTTCTACCTGCAGACAGATAGAAACAAAATCACACACTTTTTAAATAATGGTTTGAGCATCACAGCACAATTGACTTCTTTTAGAGACAACATTTTATAAATCAAAATAACAAGGGTATGATGAAGGTAGAGCGTTTTTGTTACTTTTCAAAACAATTAATGAGCTGGGCCTGCAGCCATCAACATCAATGTTTAACACCTTAATGCCTGCATTTATTTAGACATATAAAAAAATCTTGAAAAATATGAAAAGAATAATAAAAGAATAAAAGAAAATATAATTAAATATTAAATAAATAAATAACAT
The DNA here is from genome assembly GCF_029890125.1 of Rhinichthys klamathensis goyatoka. Lineage (NCBI taxonomy): Eukaryota > Metazoa > Chordata > Actinopteri > Cypriniformes > Leuciscidae > Rhinichthys > Rhinichthys klamathensis. Next base: position 829,466 of record NW_026606760.1, read on the forward strand.
TTAATAAAGTGATAAATGATAAGTGAGTAATATAAAAAAAATGAGTAAAAGCAAATAGATAAATAAAATAAATCAGTTTGATAAAAATAAATAAAATAAACAAAAGCCAGAAAGGGTTTGTTGCAAATTTGCCCATTTCATACGGATTACACCGTTTTCTTTTGTTTTGATTTGTTCTGTTTAAAAGTATCGTTCCTAGTGTTTGTTTTATATTGGTCTGTGATTGGTTCACACACCAACCGCATTATATATCATTAGATAGGCTGAAGTAACATTTCTCCGTTTTGGGGTAAAATGCTATAGATTTGCACTCAAATACGGAAGGCTTATCATTCGCGGAAGTCAACACTGTCTACTCATTATTACGCAGATTAACACACGGATACATACAAACATCTTAATACAAGCATAAGATGGGCTAACGTACCTTCCAAAGCACGGCGGCTGCATGGCTACATGGCTGCATGGCTACAGGAACGTCCAGGTCCGGCGATACAGGTACAGCCTGCTGTCTCCACATCTCCCGTCTTGGTAACCAAAACCCAGGCGTTATGCGCTGAATTGTTAACGGACTGGCTTGGTTGAACATCGGCCTTTAGGTAAATTAAACTGCCCATATCGTGTAAAAGTACACAGCCCACTTTGTCTGAATGGAGGTACTGAAACGCCTCTGAGCTTTTCAGGTTATTAATTGCATTCCCATCCACCGCCATGGAATCAATAAAATAAGAAAATATCTTGGATGTTGTGATGCTGGGCCATATCGACATGTTGTCCGCCCATGATGTTACCTTACTTGGATGCAGAATGGTCAAAACAGCATTTTTAATAAGATTTTCGGTCGAGTGTTGCCATTCCAAAGCCATGTTTACACTACTACTCAGCCGGTGCGGCTACGCCGGAAGTTCTTGGCAGAAACAGGAAGTAAACCGGAAGTGCCCGGGAAACTTGTCTATAGAATGACTGGATAGCTCATGACGTCATAAACAGTGAAGCCACCGCGCCGCCATATTGTGATTCCCTAGTGAGCTCACGCGTTCTATTGAATCAATAGGAAATTGTATGATTTGACTGAGAAAACATTGCATAACGAGACACCGTCTTTAAATCTAAAGTCTCCCTGAACAGTCTTACAACGCAAACATCCTAAGCATTTAAATGGGTATTTGTTTAAAGTCGGAAATTATTCCTGCTTAATAAAAATTAAGTATATGTGAATTGTGAACTTTTAAAATTTAGCTCTTTCTGATTGTGTTTTACAGATAGATCAGTAGTCTGTTCAAGTATTTGATTAGTTAGCAAGAACATGTCCAGGAAATGCATAATACAAATTGTATGGGTTAATGTACACCTGTTTCACCTCTTATTTACACCTTATTTACACTGCACACGTCTGCGGCGCGTTTACAGCTGCGACACGGCTACCGGAGCTGATCGCGCCCACAAATCGGCAAATTACGTGGAAATGCTCCTGGTGTGAGTTGACACCGCGTGAAGGTAGGAATAAAACATTGTCGGAGCCATAATGATGTGTGCAGTGTAAATAAGGGGTTTACACATAGGTCTACTCCGTTTGCAGTGCATATTTTTTACCATACCCATGTCAACAGGTTGGAGCTTTCACTGCACGCGGATGCCCGTTTGTGCTGCAGGCGCTGAATTAAAGTGACAGTGCATGGTTCGTGGTCAAACTGAGCACGGATTGACATGAAAATATTAAATATATGCATTTAATTAAATTTATAAGAAGTAATGCATTGAATAATACGTTTATTGGGTTTAAACTTGAATACGTCTGTGAAAGAATGCATAGTAGGCTATACATTTTTTTTTTTAAACAACACGGAAATAGCGACAATTGTGCATATAAATTACTATATATGGGCTTAAAGTACAACCTGTGAGCAGTTTTTCAAGATCCTTTTGTGATCTTCGTTTTACACTTGTTGATGCGCAGCGGGTCATCTTAAAAGTGCCGTCGGAGCTACCTATCTCTGTATAACGGCCGTTGGAGCCCTCTGCTGGTAGGGAATCGTAAGATGGCCGCTCGAACACTTCCGGTGGCTTCACTGCCTGGTGGCAGTTTAGAACGTCATGAGCTATCCAGTCATTATATAGATCAGTGGTTCCACCACATCCCAAAGGTGCTCTATTGGATTGAGAGCTTGTGACTGTGGAGACCCTTTGAGTAAAAGAACTCGTTGTCATGTTCAAGACAAACTGTTTGGCCAGTCAGAGATAAGTTGAGCTTTGTGACATGACGTTTTATCATCAATAAGGCATTTTCGCCCACAGAACTGCCGGTCACTGGATAATTTCTCTTTTTCTGACCATTCTCTTTAAACCCTATACAGTATATGGTTGTGTGTGAAAATCCCAGTAGATCAGCAGTTTCTGAAACTCAGACCAGCCCGCCTGGCAACAACAACATCACATCCTCATTCTGATGCTCAGTTTGAACTTCAGCAGATCTTCTTGATCATGTGCCTAAATGCATTGAGTTGCTGCCATGTGATTGGCTGATGACTAGATATCTGCGTTAGCGAGCAGTTAAACAGGTGTACGGTACCAAATAAAGTTGCCGGTGAGTGTAGCTATATATTGTGATATTTGTGTAGTAAATGCCAAGAACAATGTGTCATCACTATTTATTTGTTCCGGCATTTTGATTCACCACCTCACAATTACTTCCATATTGTGACTTCATTTTTTCATGATAATTTGCCTGTGATTATGTTTGCAATGACAACTGCAACAAGACCCAGATCAGGACGTCTAGCAGTGAGTGTTGATATAATGGGACTGCTCTTCACCTCTGCTTTTCATTAGGACTGATAGTAATACTGGCTGACAGATGTCCAGCTCTCAGTGAGAGGAGTTTAAAGACGCTGAATCCTTTCTGACATACTCCCTCAAACACCCAGATGAGCACGTCAAGATGACCGGTTCACTGGGTACAGAACACCCCACTGACAGCACGCCACCCTCGGCATTCATAAAAGGAAGGCGTTACATTCCACGTACAGTACTTTTAGAGAGGTAAGTCATAGGTAATATTTCGGGATGGCTAAATGAGTCTCAGTTTTCATAGCTCATAAATGGCTCCAAAAGTGACAAGAAAATGCATTTTAAAAAAACATATTCCTCTAAAATTGTATGTTTCATTATGTTCTATTGTATCCATATATCATATGTAATGAGTTCCTGTGGTGAGTGTTGTTGAAAATGGAGCTATGACGTCTATATTTGATAAAAAATAAAAAATAAATGACCTCTGAAGACCCAGAACTTGAAGACCAAACGTTTCAAAAATGGCAGAATCTAGTAAAGCGCTGATTATAGTCGTATTATTACAAAAGTATTCTAGTACAGCATTTATTGTGTTTGAATCTCATTTATTTGAGCATTATCTACAGCTACTTGTCTATAGGCCTATTAACTTTTTTGCATGACATGAAATAATAGTCAGTTCTGTAAATACACTTACATTCTGGCAACCTCAGCTGCCAGTTGACATGATTTCAAATAATTGAAACTCAAATTTTTCTCGTAAGATTCTCTAAGAGCAAATGATCTGAACTTTGCTTTACAAAAGTATGCTTTTTGTATGTCAACAATTGGCTCATTTGTGTTTTGTCTTTTTAAGAATTTTAAGAGAGAAAAAAAAGATATTTAAAAGCAATAAATGAACTCCATAATGAGCAACCTTTGTGCAATAGCATGTCAGAGGGCCACATGAGATGGCGACGATCCTTTCAGACAAATGATTTCAGTTCTTATTGAAATGCTGAGCAAACAGAGAGGATTAGCTGCCCTTTCATTTGAGCTGAATGACAAAGCTGCACTTATTCACAGATTCAGTCTCCAAGGCTCAATGTTGTCTCCATGTAAAGATCTCTACAGCTGATTTATACTCGTCTCTGTCCCGTTCAAAACACAAGAGAGCAAACCATGAGCCACTAGCAGCTCAAATATCCCCCCACTGTCCATCAGCGGGATTTACAGTCAGCCCGCATTACTGGACACGTATTATATTTCATTAGTTCACTGCCAGCACCTCTTTATGTATTTTCGGATAAGGCTGGAGTGAACGGGACGCTGTAGTCATATCCTCTGACAATAATTCCTGTTCTTTTTTTACACCGATTACAGAACCTATACATAGACAGCACAAGAACTGTGTATGTTAAGCATCTAGAACAATCTATCCTTCACTTTTATACCAAAATGACTCACAGCTCAACCTGGACTCGACGACTTTGACGCAGAACGCTCTCTGAGTAGGCCTACTTTGAAAATCAGCAAATGACACAAATAATTGGGGCACTTTAACTGATCTGGCTACTGCATCAAAAGTGCTGTATGAGTCAATGGAGAACATGTACATTGTTTAACGTATCATAATTTAACAAGCAAATGTGTTTTTAGATGAAACGTCTAATCTTTAATCCTTTCAGCAAAACCTCCTTTGGGAACAGCAGTCGCAGTACCTTTCTGCCTACAGGAAAAAAAAGATGAAAAACCTTTAAAAAAAAAAAGACAAAAAGCTGTTGTAGAATTGATGAGACCAGGCGGCATTCACCCGCTCCACGCAGAGCCCATTCTTCTCAAAACAACTCTTCTCTGATGGGATTCAACTGTGCCTTTCTTGGGCATCAAAGTTACAGCAATAATAAACCCAAATAAAACGACTGTCAATGTCTGACAAAGTCAATAGCAATTACAGGAATTACCTTTTTATTACAATATTTATACTCTAGAATTGATTCCTGAGCTTGTATGTGCAAATTTGTTTTCAGTGTGTTTGTGTCAAATTGAATTAATTAACTGAAAGAAAAATTCTATTTGTGAAGAAATATGGCTTATATTTCAAGACGAACACTTACTGGACTGAAGCAACTTAAGTTCACTTGATTTTCCATACATTATTTTTTATGTTCAAATGTAGGCTAAGTATCAAATATGATTCAGGCTTTTGAGGAACGTTTATTTGAGCGTCATCATTGTATTGCTTTGCATTGTATGTTTTGCCCCCACATATGCAAAAAACACATATGCAAACTGTTCCATTTCAAAACTGTACGTTTTATACATAGGCTACAACACATTTTAAATCGATAAATTCAACAGCCTTTTTCTGCTGAATTGAGGCCATGCTATAGACCTTATGCACCAGAGAAACGAGGGCGCCGCCATCTTTACAATATTGTCTTTGAACTTCCGTTTTTGCGGTCGCTCTGTATATTTCTATGGCATCGCTGTCCAGGAGTAATTAGCTGGTGAAGTTGATTTACTTATTGTAGAGTAAACGAAAGTTATCATGAGCATTGTAATGTTTATGATAAGCATTGTAAAGCATATGTCTTAAAGGTGCTCTAAGCGATGTCACGCGTTTTTTAAGCCAAAACATTTTTTGTCACATACAGCAAACATCTCCTCACTAACCGCTGGCTGCCTGTCCCCTGAACACACTGTAAAGAAACGCGATCTCTGTAGACAGCCCAGGCTCCACAAACAGCAACAAAAACAAACTGGGCTAACCCGCTCCCCGAAACATAACAAACTGTTCCAGCCAATGACCGACAAGAAGGGTTTGGGGGGTTAGTGTGCGGATGAGGAGGGAGGGTGTAGCTAGCCTCCCTTTTGTTTGACAATAGTTCAAACGTCAACAAGAAGTGACGTCACCCGACATCGCTTAGAGCACCTTTAACAAATGGAATTTTTTAAACGAGCCGTTCATTCATAACTACGCAAGATCACTGTGAAAATACAGACCGGAAGTCAAAAGACTATGAGCTCAGCGCGGAAAAGGGGCGTGGCTACATAAGGTCTATATACCAAAGCCCGTCATTCTCTGTCTATACTATAAATCTGTTTTGTATACCTTTAAAATATACTGACATCCACCATAATAACAGGGTAATTAGACATTTACATGATGAATCAAAGATCATAACAGGAAGCTTTTCCACAAGCTGAGGGAAATTCTACACACAAGCAAACACAAAACACCATCATGGTAACACATCAATTACACAACATAAGCAACACAGACTAATGACAATAAAATAAGAAGAAACATAATTATTAAAATGTGAAGTGTCACACAATGAATTCTGGGAATGTCAGGCTTTTCACTATAAATATATAAAATTATCTTTTTTTTGTTTTACTTCCAAAAGGGTATAACAGTATTTTTCAGTAAAATTACATGTAAGGTTAAATTTAATGTTAGATCTATTACAGTTTCCCCCGTATAGTAAGGGAATTTATTGCAGTAGCAGGTTTTTACTGTAGCATATACAGTCTTTTAAAGTCAAAATTACAATAACTGTCTTACAGTTCGCTTTAATTGCAACGTGCTTGCTTGGCAAATGGGAACGCAGTTTGAGATGTGTGAGAATACTGGGGTCTTTTTCTCAGGAAAACATCTAATCTCATTGCTTATGAGAAAAAAGAGAGAGATATTAAAGAGATTTTGTTTGTGATTATTCATTCATGGGTAAACAACTGCTCCTTAGGCTTGTTTCATTCTCACAGTTCTTCTCCGCTTATAAGCACACAGCCTACACCAGTGGTTCTCAAAGTCCCGTTGCCAGGGGGTCCGCGGAATCATTTTAGAACCCTATGAACGGAATCGCGGAATCCAGTCAGACAGGAAGTGGCCATCGGGAAAATTCTTGATGGGCTGGTCATAAATTGGGCCGGCAGCACTTTGATATAAAGGCAGTTTCACAAGGGACAGCGCAAGTGTGTGCGTGGGGGGGGTCCTTGGAACATTTTCTCCACTGTAAGGGGTCCCTAGTCCCAAAATGTTTAAGAACCCCTGGCCTACACAACTTAAAATTGCTTGTATTCAGCTCTTCTCTGACAACAAGCACTCTTGAAATCCTTGTGTGCCAAGTTGTCCTAACTAAAGTAGGCCTACACTGACTGAAAGGCTGTTAGTGTAAATCAAGCTCACTGTCACTTGCTGCAGTAAGACAGTTTAACATTTTCACAAGGGCTCTTCTTTACTAATAAACATCAGTCAACGCCTCAGCAAAAAGTTGTATAAGTGTTTAGAAAATGTATTTTGGTAGTAAAATAAGTTACTTTTTATGATGTTATGCTACAAACCAGCTGGTATTCCAGTATAGACCATTTCAAACTTCCACCAGCTGCATGCTGAGTAAATACACTCTCATACATCAAGACTGTCTTTAATGGAATTAATTTCAATTTGTAAGATGATCAATGCGGTTTTTTCTTCCTAAAATGACCAATAATCCAGTGCTAGCCTATAAAATTACACTGAATTTCCCAACAGACTATCTATTTACAAGGATGAATTGTTTTCATTCAGACTTGTTTGTTCCAATTTATTTTTTTTAAATTAGATTTGTAAGATAAATTTCTAATCTCATGAGACCTGGAAACTGCAGAAAATGTAATCATAGAAGACTTTAGTTTACATACATAAACTAAAGTCTTTACATACATAAACTAAAGGCTACTCTAATACGTCCAGATGCGATTGGCATTTTAACTGTATAAGGCGAAATTTGTTAGCCTGACTACGTCAGACTTCGTACTTCCGCTCAATTTCATTTCGCTTCTGTACTCAGTCTGAGACAGCGGCCTATCTCTCTATCCATTTTCCTCCGGCCTAAAAACAGCCGGCCAATCAACGAACAGAGGGCGGGCTGAAAGCCGTGACGTAGTCGCTAAGCGCCGAGTTTAAGATTAGGTTAGGGAAATCGAAAACGACCGCGGATATGGAGACGCGGATGCAATTCGCTCTGTTGTGGAGAATATTCCCGGCATTAGCAAACTGAAGCCCGAACAAGAAGAGTGTGTATTAAACATTGAATGGAGGTGATGTTGTGGCCCTACTCCCTTTGGGAAAAGTTTAATTTATCAACTATTACCGATCGTCAGCGAGAAACTGGGGAGCCTTTTGACAGGTCAGTGTCTCCTTTCTTTTCCAGGTCTTAAATATTGCCATGACATGCTGTAATCTTGCAATTAAGTTGCAGCATTTCCGACAGACTCGAGATGAACAAAGAGCTGTGTTTAACAGAACTAATCCTAACTTTGACAGTTGGCTGCACATATTTTTTTGTTTCTCTCTACTGTCAAATATCAGTTTAGAGGCCCTGATTGTACCGTGGATGCGTAGATTAACTTCGCATAATCTGCAAAAGTCGTTTACAGCCATGTTCACTCCGGTATTTCGCTCGCATCATCAAGTGTTTACAGCAGGTTTACAGTGGAAGTTCGATCATAGATTTGAGTTCGATGCATGATGTCTGTGATTCGATGTGGCTGTGTCGGTGCATAACATACGTCATATATAAACTTATCTGATTGGCTTACAGGTAACCAATGATTTTAAACTTCAGACAAGCGCCCCCTAGCGAGAGAGAAAACACTTCTCTGTTATGCCATTCCAGACTCTGTCTACGAAGCAAAGTGAAGTATAGCAGAGTCTGGTATTACCAGGCTAGAAATTTGTTGGTTGCCTTACAAAATGGGAATGGCTTTTTTAACTGATTTCTCACAACACCGTATCCTTCCCTTTAAATCTCTCACATCCACCTTTTCCTCATAGTCTGACTCTGAGGCTTAAGATTAATAAAAGAAAAGATGGATTCAAAAGTACCCGCACATCATCCACCCAAAAGAGGATGAGATCCAATTTAGATGGTGCCTGAGGAAAACAGGAACAGCACTAATAGTGGCTGGATACACTGTCCTTGCAATGTGAGTTCCAGTAGAACCCCCTGTGTGGGGAACACAGATGCCCTGCCATTCTGCTCTTGTCAAACTGTCCCCAGGGGTGACAGGCAGTAATTACATATCAGCACAATTACTGCACACTGGCATGAGAACAATACGCTGAGCTGGCCGTATCTTTGCATCTGCTCATTACCGCAGTAAGCTCATTGTGTAATCCAGCGGTAACCGTCTCACTATGGTGAATGCATATAATCTCCTCCTCCAGTCCATTCAGCCCAACACTTTTATTTGACCAACAACTACATGATGAAAATTTGTAAGCTGACATAAAAAGTTTCTTATTAAGTGTGGGAGACCAAAAAGAATCGCTTCTTCAATTCCGCTGCATTGGCGTTGATTCCACTCAGAGATTCGACTCAACTGAAGAGCCAAATTTGTCCAGAAAAATTCCAAAACAACTCCTCTTGGGATTTTATCAATCCAATTGGCCAAAAAGAAGCATCCAGATTTGTTCACTGATTCATTCTGTCAATCTTTATTTAGCTTCCATCATTTTACATTTACATTTACATTTATTCATTTAGCTGACGCTTTTATCCAAAGCGACTTACAATTGCTATATATGTCAGAGGTTGCACGCCTCTGGAGCAACTAGGGGTTAAGTGTCTTGCTCAGGGACACTTTGGTGTCTCACAGTGGATTCGAACCCAGGTCTCTTACACCAAAGGCATGTGTCTTATCCACTGCGCCATCACCACCCATCATAGGCTGTGTCCGAAATCTTAAAAATGCTGCCTTCCAAGGTAGGAAGGCATCAAGGCATGTCTGAATCCAATGTTAGCTTCTCTTCCTCTCTCTCCTGAGATAGGCTACCTTCACCTGATCGGTTTTTGAAGGCAGCATAGATGTATCCTTCAATGCATTTGATATCCCACAATCATGTGCTTTCCATTCTGTGACAGTTTGAGCTAAAAAAATAAAGATGGCATCTGACAGTTGCGGTTGGTGTCCCAACCGCATCAGATCGCCTATGGAAAATACCCTAGCGCTGACGCTAGCCAGTTGCGTTCATGCAGCACCGGAAAAGTAATGTGATTGGCTGTTGTCACTATGACGGTCACGTCAGCACAACTATTCAGTCAAAACATAATAACAGGACTAGTCTAAAACAAAGGACAGTGGCTACATTATATCTTAATGACTCGAAAATGTGTTTTATGACTACAGTTTAAACAATGAAATGTTTTTCAGATTTGACTGAAATTAATAAGAGACATGACTTGCGCAACTGTATAGCTCAGTTTTGAAGCATATCTTCATTTCTGATGTATCTTTTTGGAATAAGCTCTATTCATATGGATTAGTTTTATGATCTCTTTATGAACTTTTTGAAGCGTCAAAGTGGTAGTTGAGTAGACTGTCAATGGAGGAACAGAAAGCTCTCAGATTTCATCAAAAAGATCTTTAGTTGTATTCCGAAGATGAACAAAGAAGGTTGAGTTAAAGGTGCAGTGTGTGACTTTTAGCGACATCTAGCGGTTCGGTTGCGAGTTTACACTAAGGGCTCAGCCCACCGCTCACCCCTCCCTTTCGAAGAAGCTACGGTGGCTAAAACGGGACAAACATCGTCGTCTGAGACAGTAGAGAATAGCCAGCGTAAACCCATAGACAGTATAAGAAGTGGACAGAGCCATCTCATTGGAACTCAGTTGAGACAGTTGAAGCCCATTTTTAGCGATTTTTGAGCACTACCGTTCCTGACGCGCAGACTCAAACCGACTCAAACTAAGCTTGATGACGTGAGCAACCTGTCTGACAGACGTAAATCTTCTAGTAGCTGTGCGTGAAAATTGCCAACGTTAATCTTGCAGAGACGGGGAACTTGAGCAAAGAGTTCTTTGGCGTGAGTGAGCAGGAGTAAGTATTCCGTTGCTTTTATGGACTCATTATCTATGGGCTTTTCCCTTGACGGGACGTCCCCCCGATTGCCTGCGAGCTTCTCCTCCTGTCTGTATGGTAATTTCTGTACAGTGCGACAGAGAGTCGAGTGGTTATGACGCAATCGTTAGCCTATTTTTACTAAATCTGTTTCTACAGGGCCATAATGTAACATAGAAGGTAATGGAGCCCTTTATACATTGTCGTGTTTCTTTAGAAATAAATAATGGACAAATGGAGTCTTTAAACGCCTCAGATGTAAAGTTATTCGCTGTCAAAGTGATGCCAAAATGAATGGGAGTCAATGGAAATGCTAACGCAAGTGAAGTTCTGCTACAACATGGCGGCACCCGGCCGGCTTCAACTTCCGGTCGATGGATTACCCCCTTGCGTAAACCAAGTTTCTGTACCACAGTCCATTATAAACCACATCATGGATAAAGTTTCAGGTGAGGATCAAGGGTCTTAATACATAATATAATAATAGTAATCAGCTGATTGTCTCACGAACGTAACCAGCACATTCTCCCCACATAGCAAACCCATAATACAGCGAGGGAGAAGAACCACATGAAACTATGCAACTATATATTTTTTCTAACAGGGTAGTAAAAATTTAGCTGGCTAATATGAGCTGTTACTGTGGCTGAGCTGGTTAAAGCGTTAAGCCTTGTTTAAACTCGACGCGTCCGCATGAGCTCACAGGTGCGTGCGGCAAAAATGAACAGCGCGCGCGCCTCCGCATCCCCTAGACACCATTTACTACACACAATAGGCTTTTTTTCTCTGATTTTGGAAACTCGATCGACTTAAAATGCTTCCAAGATCGACGGGTTGGTGATTCCTGTAACTGTTTTACGGTCAATGACAAGAGTAGCCTACTAATCAGCTGTCTCACGAACTTAACCAGCACATTTATCCCCACATAGCAAAGCCATAACACAGCGAGGGAGAAGAATTAAGTTACATGAAACAATCCAACTACATATTTACACCACTGACAAGGGAAAAGTCACTACTCACGGTGTTTATGACTAGCTTCTTCTAGCTTCCTGCGGCTTCTCTTTCAAGGTAGTGACGAAACGCGCTCTGTAACGCTGTTTGTTCGCGTTCGGCTACTGTAGAAACATGACGTCACAATATGGCGACCTTCATAGAAGGGGATTCCTGCGCCTATGTAGATATAAATGCCTCATTCTAAGGTAATAAAAACATTACGGTTTATTAAGTAAGTTCTTTATACACCACTGAACACATAGTTATGGATGTCATATTGCATTTCTGTTAATAGATACTCAAAAATGTTACACATTGCACCTTTAATGCCAGTATTTTTATTTTTGGGTGAACTATCCCTTTAACACTAGCTGTTAAAAACAGTTGATATTCTGTTTTAAGATTTTTTTACATAACTCAGTTTAGGGCATAACCTCTTTTCTAAAGCACTTCTCATACGTTTATTATGGTTCTATTTTAAGAATATATGAATTGTTTTTATGTGGCTCATTTTAGGGCATAACCACTAAGCTGTTATAAAGCATTTGTTATATGTTTTTATATTTCTTTTTTATAAATATATTAGTGGCTCAGTTTTGGGCATAAAGTGTTCAGTGCACATTACAAAGTACTTTGCAAAAAGGCAGTTCGTATGTTAATGCCTGGAATGGATCTTTTTAAGTTTCAGGAAATTAAATTACATTAGAAACTTTGTTCAATTTGTTTTGCAAATGATTTCTCAAAGTTACATTTTTGGGAATGAGGAAAATACTATGAGTGTATAAACTGAATGAATGTTAATAAATATTTCTAAAGCAATTCGAGTCTTGTGATTAATTTAATTATTGCATTTTCAGGAAAAAATAATTCACAACTAATGACAAAAATATTACTCTTAAGCAATAGTATGTTTGATATTGTTTCTATGTTGATTCAGTTAAATACGTGATTTAATTTAAGTTGAACAAATATTGATTTTATGTCCATCTTGATCTATTTTTCATTGTTGAAATAACATTATTCCAGGGTGCAGACCTGATGAAAAATCAATGTTAAATGTCAACATTGATTCAGTGATAATTTGGTTGATGCATTAACATTGATTCAATGTTGGTCTGTGATCTGGATCCGCATTCAGTCAACTCTACAAGGACTGTACAGAGTATAGGCAAAGCATGAAATTATTCATCTCTAACTCAAGTGACAACCCAGAACAGCACTAGAAATAGCTTGCAGTGACTCAATGAGCAAACAGAGACATCTAGTGGCATCTTCTTACGTCCTTTTCAGATAATTAGGCTTCTCTGAGCTAATATTATTATTACCATAGCAACTGAATCTATCCATCCTCTTCTATTTTTGGAACCCATTCAACATAGCACAGACCTTCTTATCTTAATTCCCCTTTCATGCATCTTTTTATTTAAATGAGTAAATCAAACACACACACACACACACACACACACATATATACAGTCGTGCTCAGAATTAATGGTACCCCTGGTAAATATGATCAAAACTGGCTGTAAAAAAATAAATCTGTATCGTTTATCCTTTTGATCTTTCATTAAAAAAATTGCCATTGAAGTAAAAGAATTGAAAGTGTGTGGTGGGGGGGGGATGAAATAAATGTTTTTCTCCAAAATACATTGGCCACAATTATTGGTACCCCTAGAATTTTTTACGAGTAAAATATCTCTGAAGTATATTCCCATTAATGTTTACCTTTTTTGGCACGACTAGGAACATGAAATTGTCCAGCCATGACTTCTTGTTTCCCAGGAGTTTAAATATGAGGAAACACAAAGGCCAAATCCCCTTAATCATCCATCACAATGAGTAAAACCAAAGAATATAATTCTGATGTGCATCAAAAGATTGTTGAGCATCACAAAATAGAAAGTGGCTGTAAGAAAATATAGCTAAAGAATTAAAAATCCCCATTTTGAACATCAGGGCAAAAATTAAGAAGTTCCAATCAACTAAAGATGTTAAGAATCTGCCCGGAAGAGGACGTGTGTCTATATTGTCTTAATGCACAGTGAGGATGAAAGTTTGAGTGGCCAAAGACTCTCCAAGGATCACAGATGGAGAATTGCAGAGATTAGTTGATTCTTGGGGTCAGAAAGCCTATATAAAAAAAATCAAACAACCCCTACATCCCCACATGTTGTTTGCGAGGGTTTCAAGAAAAATCCTCCTCGCTCATCCAAGAACAAACTCCAGCATATTCAGTTGTCAGACATGACTGGAACAAACGACACAGGGTTCTGTGGTCAGATGAAACTAAAAAAAGAGCTTTTTGGCAGCAAACACGCTAGATGGGTTTGGTGCACACAAGGATAAAAAGTACCCCATGTGTACAATTTAATAAACCGTTGGATCTTTAATGTTGTGGGCATATTTTTTCTGCTGGAGGTCCTGGACTTCTTGTTCAGATACATGGCATCGTGGATTCTATCAAATATCAACAGATAAAAAATCAAAACCTGACAACCTCTGCTAGAAATCTTATAATGGGCCGTGGTTGGATCTTCCATCAGGACAACGATCCAAAACAAACATCAAAATCAACACAAAAATTTGTTACGGAGCACAAAATGAAGCTTCTGCCATGACCGCCCCAGTTCCCTGACCTGATGAGTGCAGAACTGAAGAGAAGAAGCACACACATGGATCTGGGAATCTGCAGGATCTGGAGAGAGTCTGAATGGAGGAATGGTCTCTGATCTCTTGTCAGGTGTTCTCCAAACTTATCAGGCATTAAAGGAGAAGACTCAGAGCTGGTATCTTGTCAAAAGGAGATTGCAAAAAGTATTTAATAAAAGGGTACCAATAATTGTGGCCAACGTGTTTTGGAGAAAAACATTTATTTCATAATGTGATCCCCCCCCCCCCCCCCCCCCACTTTCAATTCTTTTACTTCAATTTAAGGTTAGATTTTTGGCAATTTTTGAAAGATCAAAAGGATAAACGATGCAGATTTATTTTTTACAGCCAGTTTTGATCATATTTACCAGGGGTGCCATTAATTCTGAGCACGACTGTATATATATATATATATATATATATATATGAGTAAATCTATTTGTATTTATATTTGATTCTATTTGTTAGCTCCTTTGAATTAGATGTTTATTGAAACAATGCAGTGACACTGTATTCATGCAAATTAGCACATTTACCATATTCCAATATGTATGAAGTTTATAAATGCCTCTTAAATTACTGTTTACAATCCACAACATATTCAGCTAAAATCATTAAGACACATAATTGCCAAATCTATTTTATGATAGCATTCAGCAGATGGATTTTCGACTGCTTGTCACCGTCCCTCTAATCGTTGTAAGTTATACTATACAGATAGAGGATAGAAGCTAATGAACAGCATGTGATAGTGATTGTGAGAGTAAACTCAATGAACTTTGAGCGGTCAGCAAGGTTTACATAGTTCACTATGTCATTTGTATTTCTTTTGTTTACTTATTTTTATTGTTATTTATTCATAATGCAGAATCATTTCATGTGGAGTACAAGTCAGCCGTGTGCAGCCGCAGCGTCTGTGTGGAGTGGAAGAATCAATTTGTCTTGTTTAGAAACATGGATACAGTTTTGTTTAAAATTAAAAAAAATATATATATATATTTTTTTTTTATTGACTTGTAGGCCCGCATAAACACTATGCATGCACTTTTTGTAAATAGGAAAGAATGGGGCTTACAATTTTCCCGTGTAGATTTCAGGGTAGGTTTATTTGAAAAGTCAATATATTTCATATTTCAAAATAGACACCTAGCTTGACTATACAGAAAAAAACTATTAAACGTTATTATCACCAATGAAAAAAGTACAGTTCTTTGAACATATTGACCTCAGTCATTCCTGTTTGTAGCCTACCTTTGAAACATTTATAAAATGAATATACCTGTGTTGTAATTTAAGGAGATATTTCTATAATTACTGTTCCCTGGACTTCAGAAATATAGTCCACTCAATGTTAAACACTTAAACTTTTTTATAGGCTATAAACTTTCTCTTTCTTTCTTTCTTTCTTTCTTTCTTTCTTTCTTTCTTTCTTTCTTTCTTTCTTTCTTTCTTTCTTGATAATGTTATTTATTTATATGTTAATGTTATATTTTTGAAGTAATCTTTACTCGTCTGTTATCAATTGTCTGATTCAATATTTTGTAAGTTTTTCATTTGAGAAATTACCTTTCTATTCATCTTTATGTTCAGTTGATGTTCTAACTTTTTGCATGGTCCATTTGATATCAGTGTTCCTCTCAATCAATCCACAAATATCAGATATCATTTATTTGAACGATGCACTGTCTGTTTAAAGAAACTCTAGACCCCGCCCACTACAGTGAGCGACACGCCCTGTGCCGACATGTGGGAGGAGCCATGCGAGCAGGACCAGCCCCTTTCTAACAAAACACAACGCCGAGCGTCTTCTCAGTATCAAAGGCGATTATCAATAACATATATCGACTCCGGGGCTCAAAACGGAGAAAGGTAATTTTATTTTTTTATATAATAATCCCTCAGTGTGATTAAAAATGCAGTGACTTTGTGAGCGAAAGCACATGGATCATGCATTCGCGTCTTTAGCAGTGCTAACAATCACGGCATTATTGTCGACGTTTATCTAAGGTAAGTTAGTGAGGGATTGTCCTTGTATTCAACCCCGAAATACACCGCATTCATGTTTGTCATGTATTAACCTCCATAGAATGAAATATAGGTCATTGCATGGTGTTCTGCGGCTCGCGCATGCCAGTAGCCATGCACGCTGCCAGAAAATATGGTTCATGGTCATGTGAAATAAAAGCCAAACTGCATTTAAATGTGTACTTTCACGTGGCACCCAGCCTCGTGCGTTGTCGTTATTTGTGACGATCGTTTTACTGCGCAGATGACCTGTAATCATAATATTATGTAGGCCATATAGGTGGATACCCGTCTTTGTCTCGAGCCGCGAGTCATTCCTAACTCAGCCAGCTGTTGGTTTGATTCCAGACACTGATTCCCAGGACTGGCCAACTGTTGTCCTTATGTGGCCAGAAACGACTCTCAAAGACCACAGTTTGAATCGTAATTCTCAAGTGTATATGTTTATAGTGTTGCTAGTGCTCTGACATGACAGGACTCATGAGATTCACTGTACAAGAACAATCCCAAGTCCCCTTTTACCACTTAATCAAAGCAAATGAAAACAGTTATGTTTTGCTTAAAGAAAATTATGACTTGTAAGCACATTTATTTTGATTATCATCATAACTGTAATGCAAAATCAGTCTCACATTCATTAAAATTCATCAACATGAAAGTATTTCTAGATTAAAACATAGCATCACAGTATTGGTTTAACTGTAATACAGTCATGATAATCTAATGAATGTGATTTGCAATGTGAATTTTGATGGAAAACATGGCTATTTGTCATTAAAATATAAAAGGTCTAAACATTGTATGTCATCACACAATTTAAAGCAAAAGACTATTAGGATATTAATTGTTATTTGTTTACTTTGCATTAAGACTCATTTTAATTATTTGATAGTTTATCCATAATGTTGTTGCACTGCCCTTAGTTTGCATATCTAAATAGATGGATGTTTTGCAGCCATTTACAGTAAAGATAAAAAATACCTGAGAATTTGGTGATGTGATGACAATTTGGGGGAAGATCATGAAAATAATCTTAATTGGTCCCAAACGGCATCATTTTCAGGTGTTTCTTTTGATTCTGGATTGAATATACTTGTTTGTTATTCTTTTAGTGTTTTAGTAACTCAATTCATTCTTTGTAAATGCGAAATATGCCGCTCCTTACATATTGAAGATGAAATTGGCATTGCATCAGTTTTAGTGCAGTGACAATGCAGAATGATATTATGTCCTAGAACTAGAACACAAAAAATTTGCATTGGGATGGGCCAGTGGGTTGCATGGTAAATCATTGTGCAGCAGTGCAATGTAATAATTCTAAAGGTCCACTTGTGTTTATTTGTTTGTTATTTACTAGCACCCATTCCTGGCTTGCAGACACGACATCAGCAAACTGTAATCGCCGCTGAGCTGTCCTTTTCTAAATGATGTGGCACATTTCTGTGCATCAGCTTATGTTAAGATCACTTTGCCAAGCTGTGCTTCCTTTTGCAATCCTCCCTAAATCCATTATTGCAGTTGAGGAGGATTTTGATAATCTTTTTTGGGGAGCATTTAATTTTTATGATTTGTACTCAGTCAACCAGCAACACTCCATTGGTATTACCCTATTGGATGCTTACGTGACCACTTCCATTCTCAGCAGTTTATGAGGAGGTCTTTACCACTCTGATTAATTCTGATGTATTCAGATTGGTTGAACTAAACTGGATGGCAAAGAAGGTCTCAATGTAGTTTTTTTTTCTTTTTTCATTTTACTCTCTCTTCCTGTAACTCTTTCACGTGTTCTGTTTTTCCTCTTTCTCCTCCTCCTCCGCTCTCCGCTCTTTGCAGAACATGGACCAGGAGGGAATCGCATGAGATGTACTTGATGTGCTGCATCACTGTTGAAGGTGAGTGGGACTGTCAGCTTTTTGAAATCTAGTACAGCCTGCATTTGAGGACTCAGATCACTATGTACTTGATAGGGATTTAACCTACTTTTCAGCTTGTTTTGACAATTTGTTCTTTTTTGTATCGTTCTGGTATTTCTGGCATGGTGAAATGTTGCTTCTTACAAGCACAACTTTAAACAAGAAGGGCTTCCAACAAAACCTTTGTGTGTTTATCCTATAAAATTGAACAGGAATGCATTGTATGACTTGGCATTAAAGGAATAGTTCACTGGCTGTCAACCTCTGAAGTCAAATTATCCCTTTTTGCATGAAGCACAGACTTGAATATATAAAGGGAGAGAGAGTTCACCCAAAAATAAATTCTTGACTCCCCCTCATGTTGTTCCAATCCTGTATGAGTTTCTTACTTCTGTAGAACATAATATATTTTGAGAAATGTCTCAGTTTGGGTTACTGGGTTAGTCGCTTTGGATAAAGGCGTCTGCTAAATGACTAAATGTAAATGGAGAAAAAAAGAAACAGTGTGGTTTCTAACATTCTTCAAAATGTCAGCTTTTATGTACCACAAAAGAAAGTCATACAGGTTTGAATGGTGAATAAATGATGACCAGTCACAGCAGGTTTGACATTCTGTGATTGAATAATGACTTCAACTTAGCTTGGTTTCTCATGCAAAGCTGACGCTGGTGTATTTTATGATTCTTTAATGGTGTTTTTGGTTCTTTTTGGAGCTTGACAGCAGTGTTCACTATTTTGGGGTAAACCATTCCTTGACTTCTTTCCTGTATATTAGTGTTTAATTTAAAATATCTCAAAGAACTGTTTTTTATATCTGCCTGAAGTATTTCTTATTTCTTTTGATGTTGAGTCATAAGCCCCTTTCTCACAGCAATCCCGGTAAATTACTGTAAAATTACCAGAATGACTTTACCGGTAAATGCACAAATATGATGTCACACAAGCAACGGTGTTCTGGCTTTTTACCGGTAAGAGGCCATTCACACATCAGCACCAAAATACCGGTAAATTTTGTGATGTCAGTCATCGGATATGTTCTTTAAATGCTGCGTTGTTGTTGTCTTTGTCCGCTGGCATGAGGAGAAGCACTTTAGTCTACTATCTGTTCAATTTGACAAAATGTTTTGACGTCTGAGTGACAGGCATGAGGGATGATGATCAAACAGAATGCGTTTTTGCTCTTAAAAACACAAGACTAATATAATAGTCTATTAGACTAGTAATATTATCCAACTGCAGAGCCGCAACGTTGATGAATGGAAAAGAAGGCTGGGTCTCGAGCGCGACACGTTGAAAAAGCTGTGAGACGTGGCGCAAACGTCAAAAATGATCATGTAGCGCATATTTAAATAGGAAAAATATTAAAAAGCTTACTGTAAACAGCACAGAGTAATCACCTCATCTCCATAAGAACTTTGATTGGCCCAAAGAAGACTTCTTACCTCAGCGCGTTCTGACTTCGTAAATGTTACAACTTCCCTTACTGGTAAATTGCCGGAACTGATTTACGGGTATTTTTGAAAAGGTCCTGTTCACACATGATCTCTTACCGGTAAAGACTGTTTGTGTGAAAGGGGCTAATACACACAGATGTAGTTTTATTCACTCTATGCCTATGGGACATTTGAGGCTGCTATAATCATGAAAATGCGTTTCAAAGTCATTTGTTTTAGCCCTAAATCAGTCGTGGCCTAATGGTTAGAGAGTCAGACTGGGAACCCGAAGGCTGCGGGTTTGATTCTTAATACCGGCAGGAAATGACTTGAGCAAGGCACTAACCTTCAATCGCTCCCCGGGGGCCGCAGTGAATGGCTGCACACTGCTCTGGGTGTGTGTGTGTTCACTGTTCCCTACTCGCTGCTCCTAATGTGTGTGCACTAACTTAGATTTGTTAAATGCAGGGGACAAAACACTTAATGTCATGTCACTGGGCACTAAATTATCACATACAAATAAAAAATTTGTTCTTTAATGTGTTATCTAACAAGTTTTTCTTCAACTTTTTTGCAGCTGTGTAAGTAGACAATAGACTTGTTCCAGGATGGAGGCCTCCATCATACTGCCTGTGCTGAAGAAGAAGCTGGCCTTTCTGTCAGGTAAAGACTAGTAACATTATATTAAGATTTTAATTAATTAAATGGAAAAACAAGTCATCAAATAGTTTAGAGTAGTTTGGCAAAAAGTATCACAATATTACAGAAATGCAATTGCTGCCGGCATCTCTCCTCTCCTCTCTAGGATGTGATGTGAATACTTTCTTCATGCTTCATGATTAGATTTGATTATAACACTGAGCCAGAAATAAGCTGCTATCCAATAAAATGGACAGTGTCTAGTGATTATTTGAAACCCTTCACTTCTTGCTTTCTTGTTTGCTTTAATGGAAGTGAAAGATTGTGTCTCTGGCAGCAACATCTTCATCTTAATATAATGTAGTCAGAGATCATTATATGATCTGTTATTACTTTCGGCTTAATCTCAGTGAACCTGAACACTGTATTGATAAAATGATAGGCTATATTAGGTTTTTGCTGTTAAAATTTTCTTCAGAGTGTTAGTAAGACATTTTTGGGACAAGTAATTTGTATTTTTATTTTATTAGTTATTTACTACTACTTGACACTAGTTGGACTTTCACTCAAATGTCCACATATTATTTTAGATGCCTTCCAGAACTCAATATATACAGAGTATGAGGCTGTTTTGTCCGTTATCATATGCTGAAGGTTGTATAGATGCCTCCTGCTTCCAACAGTCTGCTGGATAACACTTGTCAACAATGGATGTCAACAAGAACATTGGCAAAATTGGGTCATATACTGAGGTGTTCTGATGAACTGATTCTTTTTTTTATATTTTCGTGTGTCTCAACATTATTTTTTATCACGGTCTTTGCACAAAAATTGGATAATGAAAGCTTCTAGGAAAGGAATTACTGAAACATTTGATGCTTGGTGTCCTTGAAATGGCGCATGTTCCCATGAAATAGTCTGAATTAATTACAGTTTGCAATGTCACGAGGCTCTACTCCTCCAAAAGGCTTTTTGTATAACCTCCGTACTGTTTTCTTCAGTCTTTTCCTTGAAGCTTCACACTCTTACACTGTTTTTCCATTCCTACATCATATTTCACTTTGTGCTGCTGGATTTTCTGCATATCTCCTGACTCGGCCCATTTGGTTTTCCAGGAGGCAAGGACAGGCGCAGTGGTTTGATCCTGACCATCCCACTATGTACCGAACAAACCAGCATGGAGGAGCTCAGCGCCACTCTAGACTACCTACTGAGTATTCCTAGGTAAACACAGCTCTGTTGCAAAGGCTGTACATCAAGCACACGTCAAAAGTATTGAGAGCAGAAATGAAACATTAATCTGATCATTGTAATTATAATGCACACTGTTACGGTATTCACACATGGAATAGAAAGTGGCCATAATTCATGGTCAGACTGTGGTTACGAGTTGAAAAATACTTTTATTGATTTCTCCAGACCTTTGAAGGTCTTTTAGGCTCCAAGGCACTGGAAAGATTTTGCTGTATGTTTCTGTTAGTTTGTCCATTTTACATTTGTGTCGGCTGTTACAGTATAAAGGTTTAACAAATAGCGGATAGTTATGATTCTAAATTCTGACTGGATGAGCCATGTTCAAAACCACTAAATAAAAATGCATTGTTGCTTGACAGTCACAAACTATGTTGCTTGACAGAATAAGACCATCTATGTTGCTTGGCAGTAAGACCATCACTTGTTCTGTAATCCCTTTAGTTTTTTAATGGTTTCATAGTTGACCTTCTCCAAATTACTTTTCTACTGACATTTTAGAGGCATTTTACGGGGTGAGTTGGCTGTTCTTTTCCCCAAAGAATGAAAAGAAATGTTATTCAGGCCTGCAATGTGTTTTTTTTTACAAACCAAAATAGTAACTGTATGATTGAATACATGTTTCTTGGAATCTGTGAGTCCTTGCTGCTCACACAAGCTCAGTTTATTCATTTTTAAATGCCACCACAGAAGAAACAAATTAGTCTGTTTAACGACACCGCCACAATGGAGGCGTTGTAATTGATTCATTGTATCTGTACCGACAACATGTATTGGCCTATCATTTGTGTTATGCAACCGAATAAATGTCATGTTTTTCTGTTGTATCTCTGCAGCGAGAAGTGCAAAGCTCGAGGTTTCACCGTCATCGTCGATGGCAGGAAGTCTCAGTGGAATATAGTGAAGACTGTTGTTCTGATGTTGCAGGTAGGATAAGAGACTTTTATTTGATTTGCCCACTTTTGGATTTTGTTCAGATTGGCAGAAAGCAACAAAGGAAACATTATGTGAAACATATGTCTGCTCTTGTTTATTTGACATCTGGTGCTTACTTTTCCACTAATGAACCCATTAATATTTGTGGTGATTATTTAATGAGCACTTAATTCCCCTGTAATAGAGCTCACTTCTTAAGGAATACCTGTAAATAATGAGATTTCAGTGCTATTATCAGAAGACAATGCTGCTTGCGTGTTGGCGGCCTTCCCTGGTTTTGTAGAGCGTGCTGTTGGAAGTCATTCACTTTGAGCTTTGTTGAACTGAATGGATGCTTGTTCTGCCCTGTTATTTTCCCCTGTTTATGGGACACAGCACTGAATTGCTGCTTTAAATAAAGGCTGCTAGTTTTTTCTTTTGCATTACGACTTATTCTGCATTACATTAAAGTCCCAAAATGCAAGTCCGGTCACTCTGTGGCCATCTTGGCGATCTTTGGACACAGCGGACCGCTATTTTCTAGGCAATAACAATAAAATTTGACACAAGTGGCATCATAAATTGTGCTAAAAAACACTTTTTCAGGCTGTACCAGCTAAGACACGTTTTGAAGGGGAAAACAGGTGGTTGGCTCTTTTAATTAAAAGGTGGGATGTCCTTCTATTGAGCGTTTCAATTTCTGAGTAGTCTCCTTCATGCTGTGTCCAAGTCAGATTTTCTAACCCCTAATATTTCATAATTCTTTTAATAGAATTTGTTTTGTGAAATTAGTGATGCTGCTGGTGTATGATGTTGCACAAAACATGGCGACACCCAAAAAATTCAGCAAGAATAATACATTTTTAAATGTATTAGATTAGAAAACAATTTATTTTAAATTGTAATAATATTTCACAATATTACTTATTTTACTGTATTTAAAATCAAATAAATACATCCTTGGTGAGCAAAAGAGGCTTCTTTCAAAAACATTAAAACAATGTTGCTGAACCCCAAACTTTTGAACAGTAGTGTTTTACCGATCAGTTACTAGGAGGCAATCACTTGCATTTTTGCACTTGCAATTTTGTTTCCTTACAAATATATTGTCTTCTGCGCTTCGGGCAATGACATGCCTTTATGTTTGCAAGTAGGAGATTGTGAGTAAGACTAGATTCTCTGAAGGAAATGGCAGCTTAAAGGCAGCATAAAAATAGTTTTAGCTTCAGGCTTGGGATGAATCGCTTTGGTGTATTCCTTGTTTGTAAGGCGCTTTTGAATTTATTGCTGATGATATTTGTGAAGAACAACGTTTGAGAAAAATCAATACCCTACATCTGACTTTGAATGGAACACAGCGTATGACTGTTATTATAAATTGCAATATTGTTTCGCCAAAGAAAGCTGAATTGGTTGTAGTTGGTTATTAAAGTGGTTGTAGTTGTACCTTGTAGATTTGTGTAGTTTGGCACTTTCTATCAGTGGAGGAGATGGTGAAGCCTCTCTGTTATTGTTGCTTGACGTGTCCTCTGGGTGATCTGCAGTTTTTAGTTATGAGTGAGTGCATTGTACATTTGCAGTGTGCAGATAACTTAATTTCAACAGCTTTAAAGATAGGATTTAAAAATAGAATCAAGTACTTGTATCTCTCAGCCTTTTCTCACTTTAAGAGCCTTTGGAGGAATGACAGGAGTTTACTGTCCTTCAGACCAGTAGCTACAATAACATTGATCAGCCGATTTTAAATGGTTGATTTGGCGATTATGTTAATTAAACTGAAAGGATTATGTGACCTTGGTCCCCTTTATATCTGACTATCAATGATTGATCCATCGCTATTCTTCAATAAACAGAGTGATCTAAATGTAAGTGGTGTGTGTGGCTGTCATGTTTTTGAATGATTTAAACAGCTGGATTGTGAACTGTGATATTTTTCTTCTAGAATGTGATCCCAGCTGAGGTCTCTCTTGTGTGTGTGGTGAAACCTGATGAATTCTGGGACAAAAAAGTGACCCATTTCTGCTTCTGGAAGGAGAAGGACAGGCTTGGCTTTGAGGTAAGTGTACTAGAGATCTTTTGTTTTAGTGGACAAAGAGCTCAATTTTTGACATAACTATTATTTGACATTAGGGTTGGGAATGAGTACACAAGTACTTAGGAGTGACAGCAGTGATCAAACATGAAAATGTAGTATTAGTGTTTTTCATTTTGTGAATGGTTGCAGTGGCCCATTGGGTAGTATCTTGTGCTCTGATTGGTTAGAGTTAGGTTGAGTCTGTTTTATTTGTATATTGTCGCTGAGTTTTAACAGCTCGCAACGTGGATCACAGTTCATATCTGGACTGAAGCAAGTGTGTTTCAAGTTTTTACGGACATATTTTGTTTACTCTCCTCACATATGCTCACATATTTCATCATGTCGTCTTCAAATGAAAAATGTTTGTGCAAAAAAGGACACTGATACAGCGGTACGTCTGATCATAAACACGATAACACAAATTTTTCTGATACACAGAAGACAATGATGTAGACAGAAAATTCTTCGCAATCCTTCAGTATTTAAAAAAACCCAACTGATGGGTCAATGGCTTTTTTGTTCAACCTAAATGGACTGTTTAGAAAGGTTCCACTGCAAGTGTTTTCCATACATCAGACCTCGGCTTCATCGTTTTACTCTTGGTGTAGCTGCACATAATACAATCACACATGACGACAGTGTATTTAATTAGGGACGCCAGAAGGATGTCATGCGTGTAAGTAGGTAATTTCCTGCATTTGCTGTGAATAATGAAACTCCATATACAGTAGTTGTGCATCTTCATTACAATGGTCTGGGGCTTCACGGTAAGACAGTGCTTTTGTTATTGACACTGATGCAATGGCTTCATTTCTCTTTCATTTGTCAGGGCACAAAGAGAGCGGTGCTGTGAGTAAAATAAGGTTTTCAGGGCTGTTTTAGGGCTTTAAAGGACATGGAGCACATCTGGGCTTGTCTGAATGAATTCTTCTGGAAAACTGGCATCATGAAGGTTGTTTGTTTCTTTGCTTTCAATTAGAGATGCACTGAACGACAGGCCAGGGACCGGAATCAGCCAATTTTCCACATGATCGGCATGGTCCGGTAACCGGCTGGTCAGTCTCACGTCTTACCGATTCCGAGCCAGTCAGTTTTATTGCCAGCGGCACAGGCAATAACGTCAGTTGCATGTTCTCGCTCTCTTCTCTCCGACGGCGAATTGACCCTCGCTCGCAAAGACACATGACCTTCTCTCACTCACTAGTCTCATTCGCTCTGGTTAAATAGTGCTTGTATTGCGCATAATTTTACTCATTCCAGCAGGTTTCGTGCTCACACTAAAATATATGTAAGTGGAGCGCACATAAGCCGCCTCCGTCTCAAGCAGCTTGTGAGTCGCAAGTTCCAAAATGAGTGGCTTACTGCGCTTAAATGGTCAAATACACACAAAATTATGTCAAAATGCCCGTCTTGGCGAGTATTCAGTTAAACAGTTAGTTTTGGAAACTAATTAATTGAGAAAGATAAGTAGTAGGCTATATTGGATCCATGCGTAAGCTCTTAAAGTGACAGCAGTCTAATATTCCTGCTGCTGTTAATAAAAGAACAAAAGACAGAGAAAATCACTCTCTGCTCTTGACTGAATATCTTTTGTAACTAATTGTAAGCATTTATCTGTATTTAATTTTTACAATGAAGACTCTCCCGTGTTACATTTTATTTTACAAATCCACTATCGGTCGATCTCTAAACCCAATCCTAGCTTGAATGAAAATGTTTCATACTTTGAATTATAATATTAGAATGCCTAAATTCACTTGTATAATCTACATGTTTTTGTTGTTTTTTTTGTATGTGGTTTATTTAAGAATGATTTATTCTGGAAAAATGATTGTCTTATTGATAATGGTCAAATTTTAAGCATGAGGTAAGTGTTTAAAGGAGAACTCCGGCGCAAAATGAACCTTTGGTCTAATTACACATTGTTACCTAGTCAACCGTTCTCTGAGATTTGTTTTCATGATTATCGAATGTAAAGAGTTTTCTCTCTAAAAACTGTTTAGCCAATAACGCTAGTATATAGGGCATAGAGTAATGGCAAATAAAAATCGCTAGTTAATACCACTAACAAGGCTGAAAATAGCCCCACACTAACACGGTAGCGTAATGAGGGTCCCTACCTGCAAACCGAAGCATTGAGAACTTTGTCAGAGTCCAGACAGTTTAATAAGAAGATACTTTATAAAGACAGTCCACTTCGCGTATACAGGCAGAAGCCATCTTTGTAAAACAGTCTCGACCAGTAGAACTACGAACGCCGATCCAAGTGAGCTGAACTGTGTCTTGGAATCTCATATGGTCCGTTGTTTCCGGAAGAAACCACTGAGCGCATAAGAGAAGCACTGAACGCAACACAGAAAATAAATAAATAAAAATAATTTAAAAAAGAGAGACTTAGATCGGCACTTAGATCGGCGTTCGTAGTTTGACTTGTCGAGACTGTTTTTCAAAGATGGCTCCTGCCTGCATACGCGAAGTGGACTGTCTTTATAAAGTATCTTCTTATTAAACTGCCTGGACTCTGACAAAGTTCTCAATGCTTCGGTTTGAAGGTAGGGACCCTCATTACGCTACCGTGTTAGTGTGGGGCTATTTTGAGCCTTGTTAGTGGTATTAACTAGCGATTTTTATTTGCCATTACTCTATGCCCTATATACTAGCGTTATAGGCTAAACAGTTTTTAGAGATAAAACTCTTTACATTCGATAACATTCTCCTTTAAATCGCTATACAAGAGAATGTTTCATATGGGTTGGTTTGGTTCCTTCACTTTCATGAATCTCTCCATTTCATCATCTCTCCTGTAATATCATAAATTAGAGCAGACTGCAGTGTTTCCTTGTAATCGGGCCATGAAGAAAATGGGTGAAGTTGGCAGGTGGTTGTGTTTACATTGAATGAGCAGCCCTCCGGCATTCACTTCAGGAGCAGGAAATTGGGCTATATGTGAACGTAACCGTAACATGATCATGCAGATGCGCACTACAGTATGCAGTCATGCACAGTATGTGTGCTGATGAAGCCTGGCCTCGAACCGCATGCTCATTTGTCTGGCTGTCTTGCTTAATGCCCTCTCTGGGCATTAACCAAATGCCATGTTGCCTGGCAACCATCACATGGATCCAGCCAAGAGCCGAATGACGGGTTTAGAAGGACAGTCGGACCACTGTCTCCTAAATGGAAACCTCTGTATGTGTATGTTTGTTGGGGTCATTGTGTTGTTTGTGCCGTGATCTGGGCCAGCAGGCCCCTCTAGCTGCCTACAACTAGCAGATGGCACAGTTTTGGCTGAATGGAGGTCAGTGTATCAGCATTAGGAAGTGTGGAGGCTTGAACACGGAGACTAGTGAAAACAGTCATTACCATACTCTTGACCTACTTGAAGATCCATACTTGAATGGGGGTTTTGTATCTGCATCCGATCGCTGAGATGCACGAGGACCGTGCGCTCTGCATTAATCATTCTGTCCAAGAACCTCTTCATCACTGATGCTTGGCCTGGCGTTATTGAGCATATGGGAAGGAAAAGACCCGGAGGCCTTATTAAATAAGTGGATTCTCGTTCACTGCCACTTAGGGTCCATTGGACCGTCTGTTACAGGGCTGCACTTTTTTTTATCCTTATAGACCTTATTCAGAGCAGCGCCATGACAGGTATGAAAGCGAGGCTGTGATTGATAGACTTACTGTGTTTTCAATGGCATCCGCTGTAAAAAGCTGTATAGAGCTCCTAGATCACTCATAATTTTCCACAGCTCATATTTTCTGAATGATGGTGATGACTGTTGACCGCCATTGCTTATTGAACATTTCATATAGATGTAAATATAAGTATAACCTTGTATTTTTTTTTGGATGATTTGTTTAAAGTAATTTTAAATGCAGCTTTTTTGTGTGTAAACCTTAATTGCTGAAATGCGTATATGTACACTATATCGGGCACCTTGCTCGTAAATACTAAAAAATATTTTATTTCGTTTGGCTCACGCTGCATTGAGCAGACACGTTCAGTTTATAATTGTTGTGTCTGTTCTCTAACTAAACTAAATATTTTGGGTATAAATGGGTAAGTGATGTAACTAAGCACATCAAAAAAAAATTTTAATTGTACTTTAAAATATATATATATTGTGTTTAAATACTTGCAAGGTAACCAGAATGCAAGCTGCTTTGAGGGACCTGTATTGATCAGACAGCTTTAGCAGACACAGTGTTTAATCTCCTCCAGCTAACCTTGCAGATGTGAGGGCACAGCTGGCACCAGTCCAGGCGGTTGCGTTCCTGCTTCAGCACCAGGCCTGCGTTCAGGGTCACTGGAGGATCTCAAAGAGCGCACATTACTTTGCTTAAATACACATCAGATTAAAAGTTTGGTGAGCAGATGGTTTTTAAAAAGATTTGTTCGTCCTAAAATGAAAATACTGCCATTTATTTACCCACATGTCATTATAAACTTGTATGTTTTTGTTTTTTGCATCCATCACAATTTATAGTGACCACAGATGTCAAGGCCCAAATTGGCTTCTGAAATCATACGATAGCTTTATGTGATCTCCACACTATGTCCGGTTAGAATATATGCAGGTGTCGATGAGAAAAGAGTCAAAAATTACAAAAAGGAGTGCACATTCTAAATCTAAGTTAGGCTCCGGTGCAGGACAAAAAAGATAACGATAAAATAAGCTTCCGATCAGACACGATGAAGGCACTTCATCATCACGAGCCTGAAGAAGACCCGATCGGTCGAAACGTTGCACTGTTTATAATAAATATTTATGTATTGAATCGATTTGTAATTTCAGTGTGCGGATATATCTTTTCTTTTTGTCAATGAGAACAGAAACATGAATGAGATTTGAGAGCTGCAGTGTAGGGGAAGATTATTAGTGAATGGCTTTAGTTTCAGATGACTTCAAAGGCCACGTTCAGACTGCCAACCAAAATGTGTGTTTTTTTTTTTTGTTGCAAATCCAGATTTTATCCAGATGCGGTTTTATCTCAGTCTGGATGCTCAAATCGGATTTCAAACTGTCTTTTGCATCACTAATCGATAACACGCAACAATAACACATAAACGATAACGTCAAAACTGGTGGCAGAAATGCTGGAAGCAATCATACGGTTTTCAAATGGTTTGTCAAAAGATTACGGAGGATTTCTGCACCGCAACTCGACAGGGCGCTCATTTGGAAAGCGAGATGATGCACCTCCATTTTTTTTTTATACGTGGGTATGCCCTTGTTGTTTCCAAAGCAACCCATTGAGATTGGTTGGTTATTTCTGGAAACACAAGTCTTATTTGATCACTTGCAATTAATCGTGCGGACAGTCTGCCTGAAAAGATCTAATTTGAGAAAAAAAATCCAATTTGCCTGCAGTCTGAACATAGCCAAGTAGATATTGCAGAAATAGTATTGACTATTTTTCAGGGTGCTCTGGCCCTTCCCCTCCCCCCAGCCCCAGCATACTGATGACATGAGATGTGACAGCTCTTTTTTGTTTTGAGTGAACATTTAAGCAAGGTGTTGGGTTTGTGTTTTAGTGATTTTTCTTTCTTTTTTTTCTCTGCATGCCTTTCATCTCGGAATTTGCAATGATATCATGACAGAAGGAGATAAGATGAAATCCAGTTCAAAAGCTTTTATGCTCAAGCTGCATTTTAGTATCTGCCACAGAAACTTCATGGCCCAAAACAAGGCTTTTTAGATGCAAGAACACCCGTTAGAGAGAGTTTGTGAAAACTGACATGAAACAAACCTGGCTTTGGCTCATCCTGTAGGCTTCTTTTCCCCCTTAAATTGTCCCCGGCAGACAGCCACGCAGCGGAGGCAGACACGCCTCTTACATCCTGTGAGTAATGTACCCCAGATATTATGAATCCAAAATATTTTTCTTCATCTCCTCTTTGGTGACACAGGCTGGAACTGTTTGCAGTGAGGCCTTGTCCCTCTGTGCCGTGTGTTGACTCAGCTGAACATATTTGTAAAGACAGCTGTTCTGTCGACACACCAAAGTGCAGTGAGGAGGGGTGTCCTTATTTTTATTGAGACTGCATACATTAAGCGCAGACAAAGGAATGATAAACATTTACATGTAAAGTATACCATAAATCAATGTGTGTGTATAATGTTACAGAATATTTTTTACTCTGCTTGGCAGCTGTAAACAGGTTTGTTTCGTATTAACGACCAGTCGATTGTACATTTTATTCCTCTTATTACTTGGCTGCATAACAATTAAGTAAATAAATAAATAGACATGACATATTGATTTGAGCTGAAGTGTTTGATTATCTGAGAAGAAAGAAAACGCTGAATGGTGAGGAACATCAGTCTCTGACAAGGTTTTATTTTGTCTAAGGAAAATATATAGTTTATTCATCATTGTACAGAATTTATTTATAATAAATAATCATAATTTATTATTATTAGTAGTAGTAGTGGTAGTTTGTTATACAGTATTATGATTACTTATTTTATAAACGGAATAAGTTAAGGTGGTCTCTGTTAGTGATTTTTACCAAAGATTAAGTAATGTTCTTAGGCACAACGTGAGATAAATTTTTAAAATCTTCATTACACTAATCATGTTTAAATATTTGGCTATTTAAACCTTTTTTTATCATGTTAATTTTCTCAAAGATGACAGGCAACACTATATAAAAATCTTGCCTGGTGTTCTTCTATAGAAACAGTTTTGGGTAATGAGTGTGACTGACATTATGTGACCCAGCGGAAGGGCTGCTTCACCTGCAGAGTTTGTCCTATATGCCTTCAAATATCAAATAAATTATTCACGGATTTTAACCTTGCATGACATTTGACTGCTGCAGAAGCGATTTCAGGTTATGCTACATTACGCGCACAGATGCCTGTTTAGTTGGTTACATTAGTAAATGGTGCACTTTCCCCTCTGTTACAACAAATAATTCTCAAATGGGTGGGTTTTATTATCTTGTCTTTTACATTCACAGAGCAGATATTGGAAAAGGTCCTTGGTCATGCCTGAGAGTAAATTTTTTTGTGTTTCAGGTGATTCTGGTGTCTGCCAATAAACTCACACGCTACATCGAGCCATGCCAACTTACAGATGAATTTGGCGGGAGTCTGGTTTACGATCATTTGGACTGGGTCAACAAACGATTGGTGAGTACCAAATTGCTTTATTAATTGGTAGACTACAATAGCCACAATACCACAGTTGTTGTGGCTAGTAGGGCTGAGTGATGTATATTCACATGACCTTGCTGGCGATATAAAACTAAGCAAAATTGTAAATATCAGGGGATTATTTTAGCATTCTTTTCTTGTGGTTTTCTGTGGTGTCATTAGTCTACTTTAGTTCATTTCTGGGAATCAAACTGTCTGTTTCAATGAATTGCCTCGTAGCCCTGATTCCACACTTGTTTATAGGGTTGTCACAGTACCGATACCAGTACAATTTCACGGTTCTCGGTACCAGTTTCGGTAACAACTAAAACTGTTGGAACTAGTTTACTTTTTTATTTCACTCTTTGAAATATTAATATTCATTCAATTTAATTAGTTTACTATTTATTTAGCCTTCAAAAGTTTTATAAGTAAACATTGTTTATAAAAAGATCAAGTGAACATTTTTTTAATAAAATGAAGGACAAAAAACACATACACTTTACATAGAGCAAGTGACAGGTCTATTAGTTTGCATTTACAGTCTAATACTTAATGCACAACTATTTTGACATACAGTATCAGATTGTTTTGTCACATCTGTTGCTATGGATATATCACTGTCAATCTTTGCAGTTTCGGATTCGATTGCGCATTTTAAATACAGTTGTGAATCCAGAAACTTTGCAGTGTACTGAGCAGCATGAAAAACAATACTTTTATTCCAATTGTATATGGGCTATAAACAGAAAGCGTGCAAAGAGCACTCCCTTTATAATCACTGAAGCTGTCAATCACTAAAGTTCAGAGCTTGACTGAGATCTACACACCTGCAAAGACCGTGAAAAGCAGCGTTGAGCGAATTCTGACACGTTGTAAATAGAAACCTTTGTTGCTCTTCACAGAGTGCTTACACATACACACGGGAGCGTTTGAAAGCAGCCTCTATCAGCGTGTACTGAATATGATGGTGTCACTTTTTTTTTTTTAAAGCTGCAGTCTAACACTTTTTTTTGTTAAATATTTATATAATAAGCGAGTACATCATAAATCCATTTTCCAAACCGTGTTTTTGTCTTATCCTGAATCACTACGGTACATCTATAATAAGTGCTTATATTCTGACTATTCAGACTGGTTCAGGTCGGCACCACTGCGGAGTAGCCCAGTTCCTGCTTGACTCGTCATAGACCCAAAAAAAAGAGACTGTAGCTCCGCCTACAATGTTCTCCCGCAATACACCATAAAAGTTACGGACTGCAGCTTTAAGTAAAAAGTTTCGATGTTTTGACAACCCTACTTGTTTACATTATCATTAAAAATGTTCACTGATATATTTCATATATTAAAATACAGTATGTTTTAGAAACAATAAATGTATCTAAATATTCGTCTTTTTTTTACTATGAATTGTTGTATTGGTGAATAGAAATTCACATTTAAAATATTATTAAATTGTCATTCTTCATTAGTTAAAATTAGTGTGTGTGAACCAGGTCTTCATTATTTAACTCAATTTCACTTTGCATTTTGAATCTACTTGACAGTAGTGGCTGTTTAGTTGAAACTAGTGTTATGTTAGTGTTGTAGTATTTAGTAACATTTCGAATTATCGATTTATTATGTTATTTACTTTCGTCATTTCTTTTTTAAATATTTCTATTCATCTTTTATTTATTTACATTTTTTTGGGTCAGTTTTAGTAAGTGTAGTACTTCAACTTTTATTTCAGTTAGTTGCCAAAGCAACATTTCTAATTTTCGTTTAAATAAAAATTTGTTTCCCATCTAACTTTATATTTTATTTTTCTTCGGGGTTTATTTTATTTAACAAAAACAATTCATAGTTTCAGTTTAACAATAACAACACTGTTTGAAACTGTGATCCTGCTTCAGTGCAAATACAGAAATATTGAGATGGGTATTGAATATCATTGAAAGGCTGAAAAATATTTAAGTGTGTAGCTATATCAAT
Source organism: Rhinichthys klamathensis goyatoka (assembly GCF_029890125.1). NCBI lineage: Eukaryota > Metazoa > Chordata > Actinopteri > Cypriniformes > Leuciscidae > Rhinichthys > Rhinichthys klamathensis. The sequence continues at coordinate 863,145 of NW_026606760.1, forward strand.
ATAACGGTATGCTGTTTTTAACTGCAGGTCTTATTTGCCATTTATCCCTCATTTAGGTCTTTGAAAAATTCACAAAGGAATCCACATCCCTTCTGGATGAACTTATCGTCATCAATGAAAATGAGAAAGGAAGCCAGGCAGAGAAGGACAGGTATTTTATGACTCATCTCCAGGCATGAGCTCCTAATTATGTCTGCGGTTTCAAGGGCCACTGTTTTTCTTTTAACTATTAGCTGTTCTTAAAGGGGTCATTTAAAATGCTTTTAAAGGCACTGAACAATCAAATACACACAGCAATCAATTAGTTTGTTTCATTAAATGGTCATAATTTCATAGAAAATGCTCAACAACAACATATTGTTACAATCATAGGTCTTCAGAGAGCAACATCCTGCCTTCATTTGACCCTGAAACGGTCCTTCAGACTGGTGAGTGCTGTCTGTGTTCACATGCATGTAGGCATTGCTTTGAAATTGCTAAACTTTTAGATGTTTCTGAAATGGTTTGGGTCCATTTGAAAACTATTTGCAAAAGCAGATTTTGGTTTGGGGATTTGAACTGCTATGCTGTATCTAGCATGTGGTGTCAATGGTGAAGCTGTTTTTCCAGCTGGCCTGTGACTCCATTCAGTTTTATTGGTTGGGTAGAGCTAAGAACTTGGCTTTTGTGCTGTTTAGCACTCTAAAGCGATTTCACAGCTTTTGTGTTTGAAGCTAAAGCTGGTTTGTAAAGTGAGCTGATTCTTCCCTGAGCAGTATGTCCCTCACATCATGCCCTGCACTAAAGAATGGCTTCATCAGTTTAGTGATGTTGTGCCCCATGCAGTGGTGGATAAAGTACCTGAAAGCCACACTTGAGTAAAAGTATGTAAATAGATGGTAACAATCGTGACATTAATCGTTTGGGTCGGACTTGCGTGGGTTTTTGTCACATTGCTTTAACCGCTTGAGGTACTACTAATGTTAGCATCCTCTCAGCGTCAACTGCAAACATACTGCTGTTCTCCTGTAATGCAGCATCTAGTCAACAAACTTTACTTTATAATGATATGAAAACATGTACTGTAATGTAGACTGCATAACATACCATATTTTTGTCTTTGTTGTCTCCGTTTTTGAAGTGTCCCACTCTGTGCAGCACGCAGCCTCACGTCACGTGTCAAAACAAACTCCACGAGGCGTCAGTGATAGTTTTTATTTCGCCTCTAGAGGCTGTTCTCGTACTGTATAATGACAGCTCACCCTTCTCAGCCACTCCAGCAACGGCTGCACTCGGAAAATTAATGAATTAATCAAATGAAATCAACCGCAGTTGTGTGAGCACTTGTTTGCACATGCTTGCTTGCTGGCAATCTTCCGACTTAATTTTTTTGTAAGTAACGAATATGCTTTGGGGAAATGTATTGGAGTAAAAGTATACATTTTATAAAGTAAAAGTTGACAGAAATATAAAAACTCAAGTAAAGTACAGATTCTCCCAAAAAATACAAAGTATTATTAGTTTGTTACATTACACCACTGGCCTAAGTGATTTTTCTGTGAATAAACTGTAACAAGCAGGGTTGTGCACCATTCAGAATTGAACTGAGAATGCCTTTTAAAGGGATAGTTCACTTTGAAATTATTTTTTTATATGTTTTAGCTTACCTCAAGGGCATCCAAGATGTAGGTGTCTTTGTTTCCACAGTATTTTCAATTTTGATAATTTTAGGTCAAACCGTTCTTGTCTGTCAGTCATATAATGCAGGTCTATGGTAACTTCCTCAAAGAGCATGCACAGAGAAGTCCAAATTAAACATGATTTAATGACTTGTAAATGTAAGTAAACATTGATGGCCTAAGACACGAAACGAGCGGTTTGTGTGAGAAAACGAACAGTATTTATATCGTTTTTACCTCTTGTAAACACAGCCACGTCCAAGTGATCTGAGGTCGCGGGCGCTTCAGTCTTTTCCGGAAAGCGCCGGAAGTGATCTCTCGCGCGTGTACGTCACTCATTGTTTACACAGAACAGAGATTGTAGGTAAGACGGCTAATTAAAATGGTACTAATTTGCGCTTATCCGGGATGTTTAAACCGTCGTAAAAGAAAACAATAATAAAAATTTAAAAAATAAAACAATTGTATGAGTGACGTACACGCGCGAGAGATCACTTCCGGCGCTTTCCGGCGCTTGCCGGAAAAGACCGAAGCGCACGCGCCCTTAGAACATCTTGGATGCCCTTGAGGTAAGCTAAAACATATCAAAATTGTATTTCAAAGTGAACTATCCCTTTAAATGCCTTAAAAATTCAACTTGCATTGTTTCAAAGTAGAATTGGTGATCGGTGCATCTCAAATATAAACTACCAAAATATTTTAGTTTTTATCGCATAAATGTTTATTTGCCCTGTTGTCTACCTCTTTCATAGGGCATGAGTTGCTCTCTGAGCTCCAGCAGAGGCGTTTCAATGGCTCTGAGGGTGGAGGAAGTGGCACAGCCTGGTCACCCATGGACGATGAGCTGCTGGCTCAGCCTCAGGTGATGAAGCTCCTGGACTCTCTGAGGGAGCAGTACACAAAGTATCAGGAAGTTTGCCGACAGCGCAGCAAACGCTCCCAGCTAGAGGAAATCCAGACCAAGGTCATGCAGGTAAAACAGCAAAATGAAAGATCACCTCCAGATAGTCAGCTTGTGTTTAAGATATATCCTTCAGGCATTCCTGTTTCATAAGGGAGGACATAGCCTTGTGTTTATTTCATATCTTTGCACCGTCATCTTTCACAAACCCACAACATGATGTAGTGGAGTGTGAGGGAGTTTCAATGTGAACCATTTTGCTTTATTTCTATATCTAAATACCACCCAAGGTTTGAAAGAGAAGACATTGTACTCTTAGTTCAGACTTTGGCTGGGCTTCGATATTATGGTGAATCAGCAGTCTTTAGTCTACAAATAGAAGTTTTTGGTGGATCTCTGCACCATACAATCTGAGTTTTTCCACAGAAAAGATTCGTCACATAATTTTCTGTGCTGCACTGTATTCTTGGAAGGCTTACAAAACACACTCCCACCAAATTCCCTCTGACAATCCGATTACTATAGAGAATCACTGTTAGAGAGCAGGGCTGTGGCGGTGCATTCATACATCTATATATTGTGCTTTTGCTTTCTTTTTTTCACTACAATGATATGAATTGATTTATATTCTTGTATCAAATTGGGGCCAGTCATATTTTTATTTTATTTTTTGAATGCATGATCAAAAGTAACAGTAAAGGCATTTATAACGTCACAAATTCAAATAAATCCTGTTCTTTTGAACTTTCTGTTCATCAAAGAATCCTGAGAAAATATATCAAGGTTTCCACACAAATAATTTCTTAGTTTAATGTAATGAAGAATGTCTAAAACATCTGGAAATCACCAAGGTTGATGCCAAGATCAGAAGTTGTGTATCCTATGAAAGTCTCCCAAAACCACTCCTGTCAGATGAAATACAATGTCTGTTTCCATGGTAATCAGGATATTGGGAGGTGCACATCTTGTGTGTTGGAAAAGGAGTTTGGCCTACTACTTATCTTCTGTGAAAAATTGTGCAGGGAAGGGGTGTAATCCACAGTGCCTGAAGCAATTACAAACAGGAAGCCTTGCAAACTAAGCAGCGATTCTTTAAAAGTTCAGGCACATCAGCATTAGACAAATGAATGACTTTCTTCACAAAGCAAGTTATCTTGCTGCGGTTCCAGACTTTTCATTTGCTCCCCCAGTTCATTGAACAACAGAAATGAAATGAAATTTTCTGCCATTTCAGTTGTAATTCCCATTTTTAACTCTTAGCTATCAAATTGAGACTGAACTTGCAAGTTAATTAACGGGTTAGTTCACCCATAAATGAAAATTGTTGTAGTTTTTTTCACCTTCATGTTGTTCCAAATCTGTATCCTTTTCTTTCTGTGCAAAACAAAAGGATGAATTTTGAAATATCTTTACAAAGAGCTTCGAATAACACCATTAACGCTGTAAATATTATACTATACACTCACCGGCCACTTTATTAGGTACCCCATGCTAGTAACGGGTTGGACCCCCTTTTGCCTTCAGAACTGCCTCAATTCTTCGTGGCATAGATTCAACAAGGTGCTGGAAGCATTCCTCAGGGAGTTTGGTCCATATTGACATGATGGCATCACACAGTTGCCGCAGATTTGTCGGCTGCACATCCATGATGCGAATCTCCCGTTCCACCACATCCCAAAGATGCTCTATTGGGTTGAGATCTGGTGACTATGGAGGCCATTTTAGTACAGTGAACTCATTGTCATGTTCAAGAAACCAATTTGAAATGATTAGAGCTTTGTGACATGGTGGAAGTAGCCATCAGAGGATGGGTACATGGTGGCCATAAAGGGATGGACATGGTCAGAAACAATGCTCAGGTAGGGCGTGGCATTTAAACGATGCCCAATTGGCACTAAGGGGCCTAAAGTGTGCCAGGAAAACATCCCCCACACCATTACACCACCACCACCAGCCTGCACAGTGGTAACAAGGCATGATGGTTCCATGTTCTCATTCTGCCAAATTCTGACTCTAACATCTGAATGTCTCAACAGAAATCGAGACTCATCAGACCAGGCAACATTTTTCCAGTCTTCAACTGTTCAATTTTGGTGAGCTCTTGCAAATTGTAGCCTCTTTTTCCTATTTGTAGTGGAGATGAGTGGTACCCGGTGGAGTCTTCTGCTGTTGTAGCCCATCCGCCTCAAGGTTGTGCGTGTTGTGGCTTCACAAATGCTTTGCTGCATACCTCGGTTGTAACGAGTGGTTATTTCAGTCACTGTTGCCCTTCTATCAGCTCGAACCAGTCTGGCCATTCTCCTCTGACCTCTGGCATCAACAAGGCATTTCCGCCCACAGAACTGCCGCTCACTGGATGTTTTTTCTTTTTCGGACCATTCTCTGTAAACCCTAGAGATGGTTGTGCGTGAAAATCCCAGTAGATTAGCAGTTTCTGAAATACTCAGACCAGCCCTTCTGGCACCAACAATCATGCCACGTTCAAAGTCACTCAAATCAACTTTCTTCCCCATACTGATGCTCGGTTTGAACTGCAGGAGATTGTCTTGACCATGTCTACATGCCTAAATGCACTGAGTTGCCGCCATGTGATTGGCTGCTTAGAAATTAAGTGTTAACGAGCAGTTGGACAGGTGTACCTAATAAAGTGGCCGGTGAGTGTATTTGTGTGAGGAAACAGACTGAAATTTAGGTGCTATTCACTGACGATCTTCCATTTAGCTGCAGGTCTGAGATCTCATTTTGCTCTAACATTGATGTTCATTCAAAATCTGACAGCCAAAGGATTGTGCAGCCCTCGAGACGTGCAACCTACTTTTTGTCTTTTTGTAAACAAGTACATATCTAATTAAGTAAATCTTTAATTTGAGCTCTCATCGACCTGATCCTGTCATTTAGTTAATTAGATTTGCTCTTTGTTCCTCCTGATTTATTTCCGATTAGAGTCTGCTCGGGGGACAAATGTGGTAGTGCTTCACTAATTAAAGGTTTCTTTGTCTGTGTTTATGTGTCTTGTGTGTGAGCAGGTTGTGAATTGGCTGGAGGGTCCTGGCACAGAGCAGCTCCGCACGCAGTGGGGGATTGGAGACTCCATACGCGCGTCTCAGGCCTTGCAACAGAAGCATGAGGAGATCGAGAGTCAACACAGTGTAAGTACAGCTGTCATCTCTGGCTTGTGTATGTGGTTTTTGTGGAATGTATAGCACCTCTGAAATGCAAATGGGGAATTTTCAATATGGGTCTGTTATATACAAGGACATAACGGATTGACCAAATCAGTTATGATCAAGAATTTACACAAAAAAGCATGATAGTCATGTTTTGAAGTCGTATAATAGCTTTGTGTGAGGAACATACTTAAATCTATGGTTCTTATTCACTAATAATCTTCTCTCTCTTTTTTTATTTGAGCGATTAACAAAGAACTGATGCTGCTGGATCAGTCAGCGAGTTGACATCAAGGACCGTACCAGTTTGCTAATTGTTATTTTTGAGTCTGCAAATCAGACTGAATCAATTCACAAATCAGAAATAAATTATGTTCAGTTCAGCAACTTACTCAGTCTGGTCACAAGTTAACAGCATGTGAAAGTGAAGATTATCGGTGTATAATTTTTTTTTTTTTTTGCATTTTGGAGCTTAACAGCTATGTTCAATGCTTGTAACATGTTTGTTACTTTTGTAACACTTTACTTATAAGGTGTCATTTGTTAAAGTTAGTTAACAAGAGCGAACAATGAATACTTCAATCTGTCAATCTTAACATTTACTAATAAATTAAGATCAAAAGTTGTAAATCGGTTAACATTAATTAATGCACTGTGAACTAACATGAACATTAAAAAAATCACTAACTAAGAAAGGTTAATTAATGCGGTAAAAATATACGGCTTATTGTTAGTTCATGTTAGTGTATTATTAACTAATGTTAAAGGGTTAGTTAACCCAAAAATGAAGATTCTGTCATTAATTACTCATCCTCATGTCGTTCCAAACCCGTAAGACTTTCGTTCATCTTCGGAACACAAATGAAGATCTTTGCTACTCAACTACCTCATTGGTTCTTGCAGAAGCTCAAACGTGCGGAGTAACACAAAAATAAACCTCATTGGTTCTCGCACGTCATGTGAACATGCTTGAGCTTCCGTTTACCACAACTGATGTGTGTGTTGATGAATGTTTATATGGGAATTTAAAGCCTACATTCAATCGGTTCATGATATAAAGCGATCGTGTCTCTTCAGAAAACCGCTCAATTCATATGGATTAGTTTTACAATCTCTTTATGAACTTTTTGAAGAGTCAAGTGGTTGATGCGTAGCTGTCAACGGAGGAATATAAATTTTCATAAAATTTCATAAAAAAATCTTAATTTGAGTTCCAAAAATTAACTATAGTCTTATGGGTTGGGAACGACATGAGGGTGAAGAATATTTGGGTGAACTAACCCTTATTGAGACCTTATTGTAAAGTGTTACGATTACTTAGTCTTTCAACCTGTTGAATGAAAATTGCAGTGAAATAAATCATATTTATTTTTAGCATTTTGCAGCTTAACTGCCATTTTCACTGGTTATAACATGTTTGTTACTTAGTCTTTTAACTTGCCTGCTGAAAGAAAACCACAGTGAAATTTGAATTAGAACTGGTGGTAACTTTGTGGTACTCGGATGTTCTGAGTTGCTTGAGAAGCACTGTTGTAGACCATTGAACTCCAGCAATCAGAGCTGCTGAGATGAGGGATTTCATTAAAAAAATATATTTTGTGCTACTTTTTTGTGTTTCAAGATATAATTGCTATCTTGAGTAGATTTGTCAGGTCACAAAAGCAGAAGTCAGAGAAATGACACTGAAATGCCACAATCATGCAGTTTATGTCCCGCCAGTAGGTGGCAGTATTGATGTATTTTACTTTAGGGAATCGCATTCCAATTTTCTTAAACATATTTGTGCTTCAGATTGTACAAACTTTATTTGAGGAAATAAGAATATGATGTATGTAGATACATGTTAAATCTTTGATTCAGGCTACCTAGGATATTTTAGTACATATTTCATCAATACTATGTCATGTTTACAGTCTTTGTTAAAATGCATTTGATTTGCTGTAAAGATGTGGTTTTCACCCACAGTCACAGTTTTCCTGAAGGTCAGCTGTTTGGCTGTCTGTCTCAGGAGTGGTTTGTGGTGTGCTCTTGGCTTGTCTGAAGTAGTTACTGCCTCTGTATTTCTTCAGTGTGGTTTGTGGCTCAGTGTGATCACAAACAGCCTCTGTGATTTACTGGGATCTCTGACGTAGAGTTGTTGTTGGTATTGATGTTTTGTTACAGGAAGGTGTTGTTCTGGAGTGTGTGACTCAGTGGCTTCATGGTTTGTTGAACAGTGACCTCTTTGTCACACTGAGCCAGGAACTGAGCCAATTATAGACATGGTTCAAACCGTAGGTTACGTAAAAGTGATTTCATGTTAGTCAGCATGCAAAGTGGTGAGCTTTCTTGCAACACTCCAATAGGGATTTTGGTCACAATAGTATTTTTTCTAGATATTTCCTAAAGAACATGTAGGCTAAGTGATCTTTGTCTATGCAAAAGTCAAAAATGTGAGGGTATGAGGTTGGGATTGGTTGCCAGGACATTATGCGGTTACTAAGGTGTTCAGCTTGGTTGCTAGGTGGTTATTTATTGGTCTCTGTGCTGTTGAGTCTATATATACACTACTGTTGAAAAGCTTGGGGCTTGAGTCTTTTATGCTCACCAAGGCTGCATTTATTTGATCAAAAGTACAGTAAAAGCAGTAATATTGTGAAATATTATTACAATTTAAAGCAATGGTTATCCATTTTAATTGTAATTTTTTCCTGTTGGCAAAGCTGAATTTTCAGCATCATTACTCCAGTCCTCAGTGTCACGTGATCCTTCAGAAATCATTCTAATATGCTGAAACCTGTGGTGAACCTGTGATCTTTATGAGTGCTAGTGGTTTATTTAACTGTCTTAACAGCCAATGTCATGCTGTTTGCTGCAGGAGTGGTTTGCTGTTTATGTGGAGCTGAACCAGCAGATCGCAGCATTGCTGAGCGCAGGAGATGAAGAGGACCTGATGGAGCTCAAGGGTCTGCAGCAGCAGCTCAGTGATGTCTGTTACCGGCAGGCCAGCCAATTAGAGTTCAGACAGAACGTCCTGCAGTCTGCCCATGAGTTCCACATGACGGCACAAGATGTAAGATTCTAGACTATATCTGATCATGGAATCTGCACCCACAGAATTCTATTTTAAGCTCTGCAGATTTCAACAGAACACAAACATCTTTTGAATGTAGATTTAAGTAAATATTTTGGCTTCTTGGATGCTTTCTGCTATCTCTAGATACAGTGTAATACTATCAGTTTTGTCTAAAGTCAACATGAAGTCAAAATTTTACTTTTCCAATGTACAGTTCTGGTCTTATTGTGCACAGTTCACCTATAAATGTTATTCCAAATGAAATGCAATCATGTAATAACTTGCTCAGCCTCTGAAATAAGTTAATGGCATGAATCCCTCTTTCATATTTTCATCCCATCCCCTACAATCAGCAGGCTCCAATGTGGTATTTATCACCCACGCTTCACAATCCAATCCAAATTCCAGTTGGTTAAAATCAAGTCTCATCCTACTTTCTATTTTCCTCTTGTTTTACTTGTCTTAAAATGTCTTAAAGTCAACATAAAATGCTATTCACAAGCCATTTACGCATATTTAAAGTGCTCCAATTGTGCTTTTTCAGATTTTACCTTTCATGTAGTATGTAATAGCGATGTTTGTGAATGTAAAAGGTCTGCAAAGTTTTAAAGTTAAAAGTGCATGATAAATGGAGTTATTGTCTCCCAAAAGAAAGAACCAATTCTGGACTGCCTGAAACGAGTCGTCAGTAATTCCAGTCTTACTTCCTGCACAAACGTTTGTTGGTTTGTAAAAAAAATTGCATAATGCTCTTCATTGGCTGCCCACAAACAACATCTAGTTTGACCCGTTTTTAGACATTTAGTTCCAAGTTCCAACACAACAAACTGGGCCATCTGACCAATCACAGCAGAGTAGGAAAGGAGAGGTTTAGAGAGACCAAATCCTTTATCAAACCATTTCAGACAGTGTGAGAAAAGAGATTATGCTCCAGTGTACATATAAGAAAATTAAAGGTTTTTTTTAACCTTGGATGCATGTAAATCTATTGTTTGAGACCTCTAAAACAGAATTAGGAACCTTTAAAATAGCATAATGGGGGCTCTTTAAAGCCATTCCACAGATTTCCTCCCCAAATCGTCACAAAAAAGTGTAAAAATTCTTTGTTGGCCATATATATATGGAAAGCTTCTTTCTGACGTCAGTGTCTGTGTTTGTCTCAGCTGTCCCAGCAGTTAGACGGGCTGTTGGGAATGCTCTGTGCAGACGTCGCCCCTGCAGATGGAGCTGCAATCCAGCAAACTCTAAAACATCTGGAGGAGAAACTCAAGAGCGTAGGTTAGGAAGCCCTGTTGTCCTACTCATATGCCTGACGATGTTTCATGTAATTAAAGTTTGATAAAACAGAACTTCTGGTGCTAATTCATTAGTCTTACATAACCAGATTTTTGATTTTCAAGAACCACCCAGACATAAGGTTATTGTTCAATTTGTTATACAGTTAATTTTGTTACTGTGTCGTTTTGTCGTTATAATCTGAATTATATAGAATTTAAATAAAAGTTTAGTCTTAAATTAAATGCTATATACTATGCACTGTCTACTTCGCCATCTAGTGTATGAATTTTATAAGGTTATTTTGTCATCCAATATCAAAGTCTGATAGCCCCTCCTCCGCTTCATAAGGAAAGCTGTGACAGTTTTTTCGGTTAAATAAGTGCATCATCCGGGTATTTGAAGTGCCCTTTTTGTATTTGGAATTTTCAGTGTGAACATAATACTTGCACTATTTATAATATTAATAAAACTTAATAAATTACTGCATAAGTACATGAATTGGGATGCTTTTTTTAAAAACACAATTTAATTTACATTTAGCAGACGCCAAAGCGACAAAAAAAGGATAATTCAACTCTGACATTCTGTAATTCATGAAACAAAGCGGAATATGCTGTTCTGCTTGTAGATGTCTAGTTAACTTGCTAATTAGTGCTTCAAACTAAAATATTGTGAGTAGCAAAAAAAGATTTGAACAGAATTTTTCCATTTTTGTGCAATATGCATCGGGCAGTCACTGGGCCTGCCGTCCATCTCTGAGACTAAATATGCGTGAACATAAAACAGGAGAACTGTTAAATAGAGACGTTTCATCACTTTCAGTGTATTGAGTTCCTCTCACTGTCTTCCAGAGGGTGCCTTGCAAAGTTTAAGAGAAAAAGGCCAAGTGCTGCTTGACCAGATGTCTACCCAGACGTCCTTTTCCTACGGCAAGGATGTAGGCATTGAGAACAAAGATAATATCGACCACATTCAGAGCGTCATGGAGGACATGCAGCTCCGCAAACAGAGGTTCCTCTCCTCTTTTTATGATTTCTCATCATGGACACAGAACTCCTGGTGTACCAAGAGCAAGCGAAGAGGGTCTTATGTGTTCGCTTGTGTTTTACAGGTGTGAGGACATGGTTGATGTCAGGAGACTCAAGATGCTGCAGATGGTACAGCTCTTCAAGTGTGAGGAAGACGCTTCGCAGGTCAGAGCTTGAAATTCAATTGAAAAGACTCTTTTGAAGTGTGTCTGTTGTTCCTAGGGGTCTGTAAGGGCCGTTTCATTTCTTCTCAGGCGGTGGAGTGGTTAGGAGAGTTGCTCGATGCTTTGTTGAAGACCCACATCCGACTGGGAGATGATGCACAAGAAACCAAAGTTCTGCTGGAGAAACACAAGAAGTTTGTGGATGTTGCACAGGTATTTGAAACTGAGGTTTTGATTTTCTTCTTCTAATGAACCTTGCTTTAATAAGTTGGCACATTGAATCGTATTGAATCCGCTGCTAAAGACGTTGTGAACAGCTCAATTTTCCACATTATTATTATTATTGTATTTTATAATATTTTAGTTTTGATCAAATAATAATTTAATCCCGATTTATAGATTCTCATTATTAAATAAATTCCAGCCTTTTATATCCTTATGACCTATTATGTTGTCTTTTTCATCCGTTATAGTTTTTTATAAGATGTTTCACTTAAAATTTAAATATCATAATTGCCTTGATCTAAAGTATTTAATCCTCATAAATGATCATGTATTAAATAAATTCCTCCCTTTTTTTTAATGTTTATTGTTACAGAAGGCAACAATTACTCGAGTAATTTTCATTATAAAAACGGTCATTATAATATACGGTCATTTCATTATAAAAAATAATATTTCAAAAATGCAATTTTCCCCAGTATAAATGTAAATGTACTTTATTTATATAGCACCTTACATCGACCGATAGGTGAACCAAAGTGCTTTACAACAGATTAAACAACAATTTAGAACAATAACACACCAAAAACACAAGTACAATAATAAAAGAAAGAAACGTAAGAAAAATAGATAAAAATAAAATCAATATAAACGTGCCACCACACTACTAGGTACTAAAAGCCACTATAAAAAGATGCGTTTTAAGTCTTGATTTAAAAAGGCCCAGGTCAGCTCAGTAACAATACGCATCTCACTGGGAAGCTTATTCCAGAGCTTAGGTCCAGAAACTGAAAAAGCGCGGTCTCCCCAGTGTTTAAGTTTTGACCTGGGCACTTCCAACATGAGTTAAAAGTATATATATATAAGTATAAGAAATGAGTTTTCATGCTTCTTAGAGTATAATGTGGTAAGAGTATCCAGCCCATGTGGTGTTAACGGCTCACTGTAAATGTTTGCTTTTCTGCTTCCAGAGCACCTATGATTACGGCCGCCAGCTGCTGCAGGCCACAGTGGTGCTGTGCCAGTCTCTGCGCTGTACCACCCGCTCCTCAGGGGACACGCTGCCCAGACTCAACCGTGTGTGGAAACAGTTCACAGTCACGTCTGACGAGAGGCAGCACCGGCTGGAGATGGCCAGTGCCTTCCACACAGCCGCTGAGAAGGTTGGCGCAGTTCTGCAGAACAAATGTCATGCCAAATTTAAAGGGATAATTAAAGGAAAATTCTGTCATTTACCCACGCTCGTGTTTTTCCAAACTTGTATGAATTTCCTTATTCCATGGAACACAACAGGAGAAGTCTTAATGAGCAGCATGATTCTTTGGATTTTTCTCCCTTTTGTGTTCCATGGAAAATATAACAGCAAATCATGGGTTTGTAGCAACATGAGGATGTGTAAATGACGGAATATACATTTTTGGGTGAACTGTTTTAAACATATAGTTGAAACTATGAAAACTGAAACGGTGTTTTAAAGCAGTTAAAGGGAAAGTTCACTTTGAAATACATTTTTGATATGTTTTAGCTTACCTCAAGGGCATCCAAGATGTAGGTGTCTTTGTTTCCACAGTATTTTCAATTTTGATATTTTTAGGTCAAACCGTTCTTGTCTGTCAGTCATATAATGCAGGTCTATGGTCACCACCTCAAAGAGCATGCACAGAGAAGTCCAAATTAAACATGACTTAATGACTCGTAAATGTAAGTACACATTGATGGCCTAAGACACGAAACGAGCGGTTTGTGTGAGAAAACGAACAGTATTTATATCGTTTTTACCTCTTGTAACCACAGCCACGTCCAAGTGATCTGAGGGCGCGGGCGCTTCGGTCTGCGCGTTACAAGAGGTAAAAACGATATAAATACTGTTCGTTTTCTCACACAAACTGCTCGTTTCGTGTCTTAGGCCATCAATGTGTACTTACATTTACGAGTCATTAAGTCATGTTTAATTTGGACTTCTCTGTGCATGCTCTTTGAGGTGGTGACCATAGACCTGCATTATATGACTGACAGACAAGAACGGTTTGACCTAAAAATATCAAAATTAAAATTGCTGCGGAAACAAAGACACCTACATCTTGGATGCCCTTGAGGTAAGCTAAAACATATCAAAAATTAATTTCAAAGTGAACTATCCCTTTAAGGCATTGCAAAAGCTTTTTATTATGAACCCATAAATAACTATGGTCTGCTTGATGGTAGAGGAAATATGCATATTCATGGTTATTTTTAGGCAAATGAAAGCTGACATTTATAAATCTCAGTGGGGTTCAAAAAATGAATTTGCATTTTATTCTGCAATCTACCCAAAGCTTGATGATTTTGAAGTGATTGATATGATTTTAGATGTAGACTCATGCACCAAACCAGAGCTCTGTAATATATCAGACAGTAACTGTCTTTCTCCCTGCCTTCAGATTCTGAGAGAGAGCCCTGAATTAGCAGAGCTGATGGTGGATGTGGAGGCGTATGAAGAGGTGGAGACGGTGGGGAAAGGTTTGCTGGACAGGCTCACTGTGCCAGTCATTTTCCCTGATGGGTAAGAGCCAAAAAGCCAAAGTACAGCACATTTATGACACTCTTCTACTGTCTTTTTTTCTCTCAACTGTCATTAGTTGTAGTATATTAATTAGAACTGCACGATTTTAATCGTTAAAAAATTGGGATTTCGATTCAAACCCCCATGTGATCTTATTCCTAAATGACAACGATTTGGCTGTGTCTATTAAACCTTTGACAAAATCATACCGGAACATTCAATTCTGTCTTCACGCTGCCGCTGACCCAGAGAGAGCAGTTGTCATGTGTAGGTATGAAACCACTTCCCAGTGCGGATTTGTGTGATTTTCATGCGATTTGGGGTATTTTCATATCATTCTAGAAAGACTTCAGATAATAGGTGGGTTAATGTATAGTGGGATCAAAGTGGTGTAGATAGGCAAGCCATGTTATCCCAGAATAAAGGCTATTAATGGCCGAATACAAACAAAAGAATAATGCTAAAAGTAGAATGAAGATTAGATCTCATTACCCGCCAGAGGTGTGAAAGGTTTGTCGAGTGAGAACAATAGAAACATGAATGGGGCCGTTCGCCACACCAGACATAGACAATAGAGTGCAAGTGTTTACAGGGCAACACAATATTTTATTAGCATCTTATCAGCCTTCTCTAAAAACACACATGACATGATCTCAGAAAATGTTTTATAAAAATCATAGTTTTAGAGATGACATCCTCAGATTTGAAATGAAGCATGACCACACTTGTGTAGACCACACTATAGCCACATCATATTTTTATACATTTAAAAAATATATTCTTCATATTTGTATTTTTGTTTATAATAATGATGATTATTGAATACATTTTTAAGAATAGGATCCTTTAAAACTATTGACGGAGTAACCATGTATGTTCAGTCAGTAGGCGTTAGGGTTCCTAGGGAATGTATGAATTGAAAAAATATATAGCTTGAATGTGGTGGTAGTCACTTTGTATAAGCATAAATGTATAAGCGATAATGCATAAAATATTGCCTCGCTTTAATTGATCTATTTACTAATAATTTATGTACCGGTATCCACATACAACATCTTATGATTACATTATTATTATTATTTATGAATAAATTTTTTAAAAATAGGATCCTTTTAAAAAGTATTGAAGGAGTTGTGATGTAAGTTTCTTTCACTATCTGTTCTGATTCATCCATTACAAGTTTTTTTTTTTTACTTTTGTAAAGAAATCCATATGTTGGGCCAATTTCTATTCGCCTCAAACCAATTTAACGCATTAAACCATAATCTTTTAATATTTATTCCTTAATTGGAATGCTTGGTCGTCTTGACTTCTTCAACAATCACTGAGATGGATATGTCTTGTTTTTGTCATCATTTCCCACCATCCCCATTCGCCCTGGTTGCAGGAGCGAGCAGTTCTTCGGCAGCCCGGGGGACATGGCCTCCTCAGCCGAAAGCATCCGCGACCGGATGAAGCTAGTGGAGGAAAAGAGATTCCTACAGGAAGAGGAGCAGCAGCGGCTGGATGAGGAGGCTCTGGAAGCGGGGCCTAGGGAAAGTTGAGAACCCAATACCCCTCATGCCCTCTTGCAGGAATCGACGCAGTCGGCAGCACAGCGCCTGATTCTCACGTGCTGTCCCGCTGCTATCCCGGTCCGGTCCAGAAGTGACCCCGATCACCCGCCGTCTCTGTTGTACTTCACCTCACCAAACCATCTTAACTTACAGAGCGCAGTTAAAGAGAGACTCCACGGGCTCGCGTTGCATTGCCTGCGTGGACAGCTGAATACTAAACCGACCACATTACTCTGAACTCTCGCCTCCCTAAGAAGCTTTACCTTACCTGTCGACTTGTTCTCCTCCCACGAGGCGCCTTGAGCTTGTAATGGTGCTACTAAACCTGTAGAATGTACATAAAGCACCATCTTTACTCCATTTGTACCTGGTGCTCTAGATTTTTAGGCCTTTCCTGACCGTAAGCATTGTATTTTCTATTTCTTTTCTTCAGCTGCTTTCTGTTGAGAATTACCAAACCTTCTCTCTTGTGCCAGTATAAGTATCCATCCACAAGGCCTTCGCTGAAATGGCAGAAGATGGCGTCTAATGTAGAACCGCCCGGTATTGAAACAACACATCAGAAACTGAAGCTGTTGTAGTTCAACCATGAAGGTACAAAACAAAGCAAAGCTTTAAGGTTCAAATGTAGAATTGTTGTTCAGAGCTTTGTTTTGATGGGAAAATGTGAGCAACGGTTTCATCTCATAATTTGTCAGTCTAATGCGTACGCTGCTTGCAAATGAATGCATGTCATAAAATATTAATGCCATTATATTTATTTTCCTTTTTTTGTACCTTGCATACCATTTAAATTGTATAATGCTTTTGCCATTTTTAAAAGGCTATAGTGTATTTTATGAAAATATAAGTTGTATAAAATAAATGAAGAAAGAAATTGCGACAGGAGAGGAAAGGCTGTCTCTCTTATAAAGCTGGCAGGTTGTTACAGTTTACAGGACTTTGTTACTGTATGTATGCTTTGCATAAATCTGCCTCATAATGTCCATTGCTGTACAGGAATATTCTAGCACCCATTCAATAAACATGGGCAATATTGCGTTTCGTGATTTATTTTAATTTAATTTATTTTTATTTTTTTGTCAGTGCAATGCAAAATAATTAGCATTTCTGGCTGATTATACCAGTGTTGGTACGTGTGCATTTTTTTGAAAGAAGTCTCTTGTGCTCATCAAGGCTGCATTTATTTGAATAATACAATAAATATTATTACAATTTAAAATAACTTTTCTATTTTAATATATTTTAAAATGTAATATTCCTTTGATGGCGAAGCTGAATGATCAGAAATCCATTGTAACATTTTAAATGTCTTTACAGTCACATTTTTGATAAATTCACTGCATCGTGAATGAAATTGTGTTCTTTCTAAAAATCTTACTGACCTCAAACAATTTTAAAGGTAGCATGTGTTTATTTTTTTATTGAGAGAGCGAGAGAATTTTGGCTGCTGACTGGTTTGTGTGCAGTATAAATATTTTACAAAATCTTCATGCATACTGCTTGAACTCTGACTTGTGTTTGTATTGAGGATTTCTTATAACATCCCAAGGAAAAATGCGAGTCAAGCAGGTCATTAGTTGCCTGAGGCTTTGCTATTCACTTACATGCTCTCTGCCATGTTCAGCATTTTAGGAGAAAAGTCCTTGTCAGTTATGGTTAAGAATATATTTCTATATACTGAATATTTAAAGTTGCATCAATGTTTAACTGCAGATTTCAGCAGCTCATCTCAAACTCTTGCTTTCTGGTTATTTACAGGCCCTAAATGATTCACTTAGTTTGTACTGAAAATCATTGGCATAACTGGGAGTCATTTGAATAGCATTCTGATTTGATCTGTCCAGATCGCATTTCACCTAAAAAGTCAAAAGAAATGCTGAAATTTTTTTTATACTAAATTTGTAATTCTCTTTTTTTTTTTACCATTAGTCTATTTTATTTTATCTTATTGCAATATTATTTAATGAAGTGAAGTTCTTAAGTTATTCACATTTGATCTCGATGTGTATGTTTTTATTCCCTTATTATAAAGATGTAACAGGTGTCATTTTTAGCACATACATGCTTGTCAGGTTTCCACAAAGCATAGTCACAGACCTTATGTGATGACTGGCCTGAGAATCAGAGTTTTGTCTAATAATAAACTTGAGTTTATCAGGGCCCCTGACAAATGGCATGGTTGTCGTCAGGGGCCTTCTTAGGTCCTATACTAGTAGCCATTGGTGCTCTCTGAAGTCTATTGAATTTCTCAGCTGTCTTAGCAGCTGCTGCCTCTGTGCTGGTTTTGGGAGGACTGGTGGCATGTCTGTAACAGTGGGAAAAAACAGACCCTCTGTGGCAACTTTCTGGAAACCTTTATGTTCGTTTTTAACAGGCAACCTTTTAAACAGATCCCAGTCTTTGCAGTGAATTTGTCATGGAGATTTTTTTATGCTTCACAGTCTAAAATATTTAACAAAATATTGCTCTTTTGTAGCGTGAAACTTGAGTTGTTTGAAGGCCAACTGACTTACAAATCGGTACAGGTTATTTGTTAGCACTAAAAGTCTGAATTTGAGTGATTTAAAAAAAAATCATATCCAGAAAACAACTTCTATGGTCATGGAAATGCAATGGTGTAAAAATTGTAGAAATCCTGTTTAAAAATGTATGATCTACTACAATATGTATTCTTGTGAATTCCACAGACAGCCTGTAGATTATTTTTCTATTTTCCGTTAGGGTTGAAGATGAAATGACATCATCGTCTCATGTTCACTGTAATGGTTATCACATATAGCTGTATAAAATGCTGAATAATCGTTCAATGTGCAATGCACAGCTGAATTGCTCTTCCATTGCTGCCCTGTTGTTATCAGTTTCCCCACTTTATCTCTAAACATTTCCTCCATCAGGCACTGGTAGGAAGACCCCATAGCAAGACCTCAGGATGTTCTGCAACTGCTATTGTCCTCGGTGGAAAAGACAACATTGTTGCAGCAGTAAGTATGTGGTGGGATGCTGATCTAAAGGTCACTTTTTCCACTGTTCACAGTGATCATTTCAGTAATTAATATTTTGATAAATGTTTAAATAGTGCCTGTAAGTGATTTTCATTTTAGGAATGCCAAGCATAAAATGTCAATATCACCTGACACCTGTCATTCTTCAAAATAATTTTCAGAAACGGAAAATGTGAGGGTAAGTGATGATAACATTTTTGGGTGAATTTTGTCAACATATTGGAGCAAGCTAATTTTGATTTCATGCTCTTTGTAATATGATTGCAACAAAGTTTGCCGGGCGAGTAAAACATGATTTACTCACCCTCATGTCTTTCCAAACCTGTTTGACTTTCTTTTTCCCTGTGAAACCTAAAAGAAGATATTTTGATGAACAATTAACTAAACAGCTTTGGCAACCATTGATTTTCATTACATGGACAACACAATATATTTTATATTCCACAGAAGAAAGAAATGTTGGCCAATACAGGTTTAGAACAAAATGAGGGTACATTTACATATTTTTTTTTTTGTTAAACTAGCCCCTTTAAGGGTGTGTAGGGGACTGTTTCTCTTTGGGACTAGTCACTATCAGAGCTTCTCTCTGGTCTTTTCCGTCAATTGAGCTCTGGTTGACTGACGGACATTAGACTCTAAACACACCAGATACCTCTGCCACCTTCCAATAACTTTTGTTTTATAATTGCTTGCACTTTGTATAACAGTGTTTGTACTATTGTGCATTTACATAAATAGATACTGAGCAATAATATGAACCGCATATAGTACAAACAGTTATTTTAATAATTTAGTAGCCATTACATTTAATAGGAAGGAACGTAATGTGGATTTCTGGTGGTCTGTGGTTTGGATTGGAACAGGCATTTAATGACAGAACAGGCCTCTTCCATGGTCATTTTAAACACATGGTACAACATGGAAAGATGCCTTGCAGATGCATTACACTGAAAATGCCTTTCTGTTATTTCTGACCATTTAATTATGCTGATGACAATATAGTAGCAGTGGAAATAAACACTTCTGATAGGATTAGTTCACCCAAAAATGAACAGTCTGTCATGTCGTTCCAAACCTATGACTTTCTGTGGAACACAAAATGGGGAAAAAGTATCAGTTTGCGAAACAAAAGAAATTCACTTTCTCTTAATGATTATAGGCATGTTGCAATTACTTCTTTGGTTATGAAGTCTTTAATAAAAAAAGTTAGGAAGGAGATTTCAGCCTTGACACAATCAGCACTATGGATCAGGTAGAGGAGTTGAACACACTACTTGCACCTTATTAAATATGATTTTAAAGGGGTGGTTGATTATGATTTCACTTTTCTAACTGTAGTTAGTGTGTAATGTTGCTGTTTGAGCATAAACAATATCTGCAAATTTACAATGCTCAAAGTTCAAAGCAAAGGGAGATATTTGCTTTTAAAGAAAAGGACTACAAAAAACGGCTGGTAGGGACTACACGACATCCCTCCAGGGTTAGTGACATCACTAACCCCAAATGTACATAAACCCGCCCCCAGGAACACAGAAGAGGAAAAGTTGTTGTATAAGAGTACATTTGTGAGTCAGCTCAAACTTTAGCATCCTTTTCACATGCAATAAAAAGTCACTCTGTGTGCGTCGATCTCACAACAGTTCCAATTCAAGCGATTTATAGATTACCAAGACAGAATATCCTAATTGAAGATAGTTAACTCCACATCAGCAACATAAATTCATCAACTAACCATTCAGAGACATCCTGTTGCATTCTACATGTTGACACTTCTTCTTAGTCTCTCCATCTTTGTCTGACTCCGTTTTAACATGAAAGGGAGAACAGTTTCTGTCATTTTAGTGTGTCTGACTGCGTGAGTTGATCGCAGCTGCTAACAGGCACGAGCTCTTGAAACCCCGCCCTCTGCAGCAGCTCATTTGCATTTAAAGGGCCAGGCACAAAACGGTGCGTTTTTGCAAACCCTCAAAAAGTGACAACTTTAACATGCTATATAAACATATGTGTGGGATATTTTTGTGCTAAAACTTCACACACACACTCTGGGGACATCAGAGATTTATTTTACATCTTGTGAAAATGGCATTTTACCACCCCTTTAAGACATTTGGAAGGTACATGTACGTTTGCTTTTCATTGATATTTCCTCTGTTTTTAACTGTTCAGCCACACATTTTGCCAAGAAAACTTATTAACGATTTTCATTTCGAATTGAACATTGTGTGTTGGTTAGTGGATTTTTTTAAACGAATAGATCTCAGGATAGATGTCAACGCTGTGTTGTCTAACACACTGCTGTGTTCCACTGGCACCACACAGGGTTGTGTTCTGTCACCTCTTTGTTTCCCTTATATACTGATGAATGTCAGAGTATTTTTGAGGGGAGACACATTATTCAATTTGGTGATTGTTTCTCTTCTCACTGAGTCAGATGGTAGTCATGGTCCAGTGGTAGATAGCCTACTTTTATTCAATGGCGTGATGCTTCAGTTTTAAACATGAATGCTTCTAAAACAAAAGAGATGTTCATTGATTTCTATAAGAACTCGATACCGGTGTTGCCTGCTGTCTTCATCGGGTTGAAGTGGTTAAGCGTTAAAGATATTTAAGGACATTATTTGATGGTAAAATAGATTTTGAGGTAAACACTAACATTATTAGAGGGAAAGCTCTTCAGCGCATGCATTTTCTGAAGAAACTTTGCAATTTTAATGTTGATGTCTCTTATGAAAATGTGTTATACCTGTTTTATTGAATCTGTCTTAAGTTTTTCTATTATTTGTTGGTATGGTAATCTTAATGTAAAGAATATGAGTAAGTTGAATAGTATAGTTAAAACGTGCAGCAGCAAGATAGTGGGGACCGACTTAAGGACTTTTGTGTGTGTGTGTGTGTGGTGTTGCTGTACATGTATGTATGCTGTCTACATAAATTGCCTTTCGAGGACAATAAAGTAATAGAGCATACGTCAAGATTTTTAGTGAATGACAACTTTAGTTTTGGAATGTAGAACTACTTGTGCTTTTTTTGTTATTTTGTTATGATTTTTACATGAGATGAGTAAATAAGTTTTTAGTTTTTTTCTTCTGGTATGCAATAGTTTGCAATATGTTCTATTGTGATGAAAAACAAACTTTAGGCTAAGTGAGACACATGCAAGGGGTGGAGAAAGAGCAACAGACGCACTAAAGCAACCAAACGGGGGTGTGTCAAATGGCTCTCCGCACAGTGTGATAAACTTGGTGGATATTTCTATTTTTAACACGCCTCTCTCTGCCCTGTCAACATAGACGGCTGTGTTTTCACCATACTGTTCAGTCAGGCCAGTGGCCCTGGTGGAGCCTGCAGGAGCCCAGCTATTGTGAAAGTCCTTTGAGGGGTTGCAGAGTTTACCCGCAGGGCAAGTGGATCTTTGATGTGGACGTGGGCTGTGTCACTTTAAAATCCTTCAGAGACTTTACTCTGTTTGGGTTTAGTTGTGGAGATTTGGATTACAGCAAGAACCTGTGTGTACTGAGCTTTGTTCTGACCTTTCTGATTCTTGGACGTGTGGACTCGAGGGGGAGAATGTCCACAATGTCCAGTGAAGGTGATGCTGGAGGTCAGCCTTCCACAACCACAATCAGCACCGTGGCCGTACAGGCTGGAGACTCCCAGATTGTTGTAGCAGTGCTCAAGGTATTTTAATTTGAACTATTTTACTTTACAATGCGAAGACTTTTTGTTGTGTAAACATGTTTGTGTCTTATTATCTGTATGGTCATCTACATCTAAAGGTCAACTAAAGAAATTACAAACTGCCCAAAACAGAGCTGCCAGGTTAGTATTACATTGTCCCATCAGAACAAACACTATCAGTATGCACCGTCGACTCTCGTGGTTAACGGTAGAGAACAGGCTGGTTTTCAATACAACTACATCTACTTTTCTTCTCAACCCGTTTTCTTATATAACCAAAATGTTAGGTGTGATCAGGTTAATTCTCATTTGACTAGGTCAGCTGATGATGTTACCACGCCCAAAATCAAATGCTTTAAAGAGAACAGTTTTATCGTGCCATCAATCATTGGAATAATTGCCCACTGAATATATACGTAAAATGAATGGCAAAGTCTCTTTCTAGTACCATCTGAGAATGCACTATTTAAAATTGTGTGTAGGGAATGGACATATTTACTGTATGAATGTAATAATGAATATAATACTGTAATAATTTATTTTGAATCATTTCTGATGATGTTTATAATGATGTCTACAATGTTTTACTGCTTTTAGATTATCATTATGTGATTTTTTTTTTCTTTCTTTTTTTGTGGACCCCAGGAGGACTAGCTCGTCTCACTTTGGTGACAGCTAATGGGGATCCTTTTAACAATAAACAATAAATAAACAATATTAACTTGATACTGGTTTGTTACTGGTACACTTATAATTCTTTCAGATGATCATTGTGCAGTTAATAATAAAATTTTTTGGTGATTAAGGTTGACTTGTACTGTAGTATCAGTATGTCTTGAAATTACTTCATAGGGTAGTTCTTTCAAATATTAAAGTTAAATCATTATTTACTCAAATTACTGTTCTAAAGTAGAATCTGTGGAGAACAAAATAAGAGATTCAGCAGAATTTCCCTGCCGCAGTGTTATTTTAGTA
Source organism: Rhinichthys klamathensis goyatoka (assembly GCF_029890125.1). Classification (NCBI taxonomy): domain Eukaryota; kingdom Metazoa; phylum Chordata; class Actinopteri; order Cypriniformes; family Leuciscidae; genus Rhinichthys; species Rhinichthys klamathensis. The sequence goes on from NW_026606760.1 coordinate 886,374, forward strand.
TATTTTTTTACATTCTATTATAGTATACTAATATATACTTTTTTGTTTTTAAATTTTGCAGATTTTAATTTAAGTTAAATTTGTATATTTTTTTGTGATTTTGTCCTTTTATTTTATTTTAGTACTTCCAAGTTAGTTAGTTAGTTAGTTATGAATAAATTTCTATTTATGTTTGATTACCAAAAATATATATTCAATTTTTAGTTTAAAAAGGAATTTAATAATTTTAGTTATACAGTGCAAGTGGATGGGGGCTGAATTTACATTTTGGGGTGAAATATTCCTTTCTTAATAATATCTTTCAATTAAAACTACTGCGTAGCTGCATGTGATGTGAACTCACCGTGAGATCTTTGTTGATTTATCTAAAGCTCTACAACACAGAAAGGAAACTGCTCCCACCAGTGATGTCCTGAGCACACCGCTTGCTTGGGCTATATTCAACAGACGTTTGGCTTAGGCTATCAATACAACCTTTTGTTTGTTTTTTTTGGTGAGAGAATTCCATGCACTGTGAATTTTCCAAAAATGCCTGACATAGTGACTTAATAGGAATACAAAAACAGCTGTGAGACAAACACAGAGCTCTGTAATGGTCCAAACCACTTATGGCATGAATTATTCATAATGGTTCTCTGCGACCGTTCATCCTCCTGTCTGGTTATTGTCTAGTGTGTGCTTGTTAGAAGGACACTACAGTCTCCCTGCTATTGTTTCAAGGAATAGTTCATCCCAGAATTAATATTTTTACTTCTCGTAATTTATATGCTGTTAATATGTATGTTAGGGTCAAAAAGTAGTCCATACAATGCTTGCTCTCTTCCAAATCTCCTGACATCATTTGATAGCTTTGTGTGGGAAACAGTATATTAAATATTTAAGTTGTTATTTACTGATAATCTTCCCTTCACCAGTGTTGCGGGAGGTTTGATATCATTGGCTTTTTAAGTTGAAGTATTCACTTTTTTCTTTGTTTATATGGCTGGTTCTTCATACACAAAGCTGTTAATGGCGTGTTGGTTTTAGCCTGCAATAGACCCTGTATGCTGCCTGAAGCTCTCGTTGAGGAGGGTTTTAGAAAGACTGAATCCTTTATCGAGCTTTTTCAGGCACTGTTAGTAAAGTGGTGATGCTGCAATGTATATTATTATTTGAAAATTAAAGTGTTTCTTGACCTTGGATGCAGCTATTGTAGGAGACCTCCAAAACAAGGAACGTTTAAAATAGCATAATAGGGGCACTTTAATGTATACAGAGCTGATAATTAGCCATCAGACATCATACCATAAACTGTATTTTTTGCTTTTGTTTAACAAACATGACTGGCTGTGGCAGCTGTGGAAGCTTCACATTTCATTCACTCTTAGAATGGCTTGTCCTGTACTTGCAAATTGCAATGCGAATTTAAGATCAGTGCAATTTGCATGCCAAAGTATGCATTGGGACTAGCAATTAATCGGATGAGAATTCACTGAGGGGGCTTGGCATTGAAATCGAAGTGCGCTTTGGCCAGGGGCCAGTGGAGGACTAGTCTTGTTTACAGTCTGTGAAATGCACTTGGGGCCACGTGGATACATAAGGTGCATGTGCAGAAGCACAAGCAAACATTAACACTTCCGTGTGCATGTGTGTGTTTAAAGTGTGGGGAGCTGGTGCATCTACACCTGATTGAAGCACAACCCAACCTCTTGGAGATTGGAAACAACCAAGATGAGACCAAAAAGCTTCTAGAGGAACATGAGCAGCTTCTTGCCAAACTTAAGGTAATCTCAGCTGTACCAACGCAAAATACAATTTCTTTTTATCTTAAAAGTCCCCCTGTGGTGAAAATCAAGTTTGTTCATATGTCTGTGTGGTGTTTTTAATGTGCTTTAAGACAAACCATGTACAAATGCATAAGTCGACACCATTGCTGAGTATTTTCTCCTTAAAACTGCGGTGAACCAAAGACTCAAAAAACACGGTTTGAAATCTCTGGTGTTTCTGACATCACAAACAACCTTGTAACCAATCAGGTCAACGAGTGATCGTCAACAGGTGGATCTCTGAGCTGTTGTGGTTGCTAATTTGCATATTCATAAAATAGCGTATACTAAATGAGGCAAGGGTGTTACATTCAAGGTATTTTAAGACTTTTAAATATGTCATTTTGGTGATTAAAGATGAGTTTTTAAGGGATTAAATGATTGACTACAGGGGGGCTTTAAAGCACAATTGTTTTATTTTGTACTACTAGACAAAAGTTACATTTCTCATGATCTTTAAAACCATTTTATGCAGACAAAATTAGTTTTGTAGACATTTTTTTTAATTATTATTATTATTATTACTACTACTGTATGGAGTTGGACCAGAGAGTGAAGTAAGCAGCCAACAAGTGTCCTTACTGTATTTATTGATCAAATAAATGCAGCTTGAGTGAGAATAAGAGACTTCTTTCAAAAAGTTGGTTTAGCAACTTTGAAGAAGCTATAATATAGTGCAGTTTTGATGATTCCCAAACTACAGTTGTGATATTATATAGTGTTGATGGCAGTTGGTGTGTTCAATGTATTGGCATGTATTTGTATAGTTTTCTGTTCTTTCGGTGCCCTATCTTAAGCCCAATGTCTTCCTCACAGAACCATGAGGAGATGATTAACTGCATTTCCACTGGCGTTTTATGTTGCCGTTGTTGGAGGCTCCTGAACTTTAATGCCTCTTTAAGACCCACCACACAGTTTAACTGCAAGGTTCTTTAATGTTTCATTTGAGCCTTTGAAATATGATTGTTATAAATCTGCTCTTTTCAGTGGGAAGATTCCATTCATGATTAATGTTTTGAAGGTGAATTATAAAGTTATTTGCAGGGTAAAAATCAAGGATTTAATGAAGAGAAATGAATAGCAGATGTTTAACATTCTGTGCACAGTTGCATAAGACATTTTGTACACTTTTATATTGCCCTATCTAAATAGCTGGCGTTACATCTGTCATATGCAACAAAGTGATGCTTTCAGACCTTACAAGGAGAGTTCCTTGCTGCTTTGATCTGCCTTAAAAAATATTTATTTGAACATACAATTATATGCATTTCTGTGCTATATTTGAAAGTGAAAAAATGGTCAGACCGCTCCAAACTGTTTGGGTGAACATCAGAGCTGCTATCTGACCAAAAGTAACTACAGACCCAGAACGGAGAGTATAGCCTTTAATCAAAAAAAAAAAAAAAAATCCTCTACCACAGTTAAAACGGCATTGCACATTAATATTTCATTATGTGCTTGTGCATCTGCCCACCAGACGTGTCTAATCAGCATGGAAGCTGCTTCTTGTTTACAGTTTAAATAAAAGAAAGAGTTGGGTACACTTAATATACTTAATAATACTCTAATAATTGAATTTCAATCCAACAGAAAAATGAAGGAGGTGTGTGGGCTTTGCTGGAGGAGGCAGATAAAACAGCAGCTCAGAAGGAAAGAGAGGGTCTGGTGTATGAGGCAATGGCTGTCTCTCTCAGCGAGGCTTGGAAAACACTGGTGACCCACCTGGAGAAGAGGAGATCCCTCCTGATCTTGGCTTGCTATTTCTTTGAGTGTGCTCTGGAGGTAATGTAGTTGCTTATAGGACCTGCTGACATACTTGAAACCACAGAGACTCGCTGTAGCAAAATTGCATGCTTAAAATGCAGTTTTATTTATTTTTTGAAGCCGAAAATGCAAAGAGAACGGTGTCCTTAAGTGTCCTTTAGGGGCCACTGTGCATGACAGCAGTGAAATTTCGTAACTTTAAAAGCCCATTGTTATATTTTCGCAACATTTTCCAAACATAAAGTATCATTATTTTCATAACCAGCGGCTTTTAAAAAACAATTTATAGAAAAAAAGCTTGGTCTCTGATGGTTAAACATTCCACGGGGAGTGCAGTACGCGGTGTACTGTTCAAAACAATGACGGTTTTTGTTTTTACAGCTTTAAAGTTGGAAACCATGGTGCTATTTGATATTGAACATGCAATGTTGTATATTTCTTCAGTTTTTTTTATAGTGAACAGCCACTTCTGTCTATCTTCTGCAATCTGAAGCAAGTCAGTCACAGTACTTTGAAATCTGCTTCCGCTATAAATTCCAGATAAAAGATGACTCCTCATCAAGGTCACATGCTGCAGTTTTGACAGAAGCCGAAAGCGAAAACAAATGTTGAACATGTTTCAGAACAATATTTGTTTTGCTGCTAAGATTTCAACACGCATGCTTCCTGCTAAATTACCGCTATGATGATGTACATAGTCGACTGCATTCATCCGTTGAAGGTTGCTGCTATCATTTTTGTGACGCGATGGAGTTGTCTTTCACCAGAAACTGGTCATGCAGAGTACACACACTGTTTCCGAGCAGATGTTGAAAGAAATGTGGCGTATACCAGATCTCAGATATCATTCTTTCTCAGAGATGAGAATCAAAAGGAATTTAACTATTTTTTCTTCCAAAGTGATTCCATCAACAATTGCTTTATTATGAACGTTTGAAGTAACCTCCTTACCAATAATTTGATTCCATGGAAACCAAAAATACTCATTAAAACAAAACAGTATTACAGTATTTTGGTAGCATTTTGATACCATCTATTACAACAAAACTCTGTTCTGAATTTGATTCTGAACTACATGTTGTCATGTGAGCAACTAGTCAGTAACAAAAATCTCATAAAAACAACACAGTAACAACTTTTTTTCATTTTAGTTGGAAATGGCTATTAATCAAACAAATAGTTGTTTGATTCAAACCAATGACTCTAGTGTTTTTAGTTCATGGGAGTAATTTGCCTACACTGGTCACATGCTTGTTGCGTACAGTTCTTTCTATAAATCTATACAATTTGCACTGTAATTTATTTTTATTTTTTTACAGTTTCCACTAAAAGTACAATCATTTTCAACATTGACAATAATAAGAAATATTTCTTGAGCGCCAAATTAACACATAAGAATGATTTATGAAGGATCGTGTGACACTAAAAATTCAGCTTTGGAATTACAGGAATAAATTCAATTTTAAAACAGTTATGTTAAACTGTAATAATATTTCATAACACTTTTTTACTGTATTTCTAATTAAATAAATGCAGCGTTGTTGAGACTTCTTTCAAAAACATTTAAAAAAAAATCTTACCGCCCCTAAACTTGAACATATTTCTTTTTATTAATATTTCCATAAGCCTCTTAATCTTACCAGTCTTTTCAGCTGCCTTTTAAAAACTTTTTCGATTATAGTTTGCCATCAGCATAGACGAAGCTGAGGACTTTCAGAGTGTTGGCCAGAAGTCGACCACTGCAGACAACATGAATGAATTGTTTCAGAGACACGGCACTATTAGAAGAGGTAAGAGCTTTGTTCCCCAGGTTTGTCTGTCATTCAAACTAAGTAACTATATAGGCACCATTCTGAACACGCTTGCGACTCACAGCCACCCGAACACCAAAGCAACTGACTAATGATGCACCCAACACCCTTGCAGCAAGAGCAAAGTCCGTAGTGGAAGCTTTGTTAGATTGACAGTAAAAAACACTATAATGAGATCATCATCACATGAACGTCAAAATAAGTGTGCATAGAGCTTTTTGTTATCTGTCATAGACACTGTAGGATCAAACACACCAAAGCTTGTGCTCTATCCTCAGGGATGTTGGAGAAGTCAATGCTGGTGTTGAATAAGAGTCGTGAGTTGCTGGAATTTTTGAAGGACTTCCAGTCTGAGAAGGCCCTGCAGTATGACAGAGCTTCTCATGGGGCCTGGAGCAGCTTTGGAAAGGTTGAAGGTCTAATGGAGATTCTGCAGGACAGACGCAGGCAAGTGGACCTTTGCATGAGACATCAGCAGCATGAGCTGGAAACAATCCACCGCATTTGCCAATGGGAGCGACAGGAACAGGAGGTAAGCCACTCTGCCAGATGAAAAAGTCCTTTTTATTATAGAAACTGGATATATTGTGTCTTAAGTTGAGTAAAAAAAAAATCCGTAAAAGAAGATATGCCATCAGCTGCACCTGGACTTGCAACAGAAGAGTGTAAGAGGCACTATTTTTAAGTGTTCGGCTTGGAGTTTTTTTGTTGTTGTTGTTGTTTTCTGGATGCTACAGCTACAGCCGCCAGGTCCAAGACAATACTGGCCGGTGCAACATTAAAATTTACTGATTGCTCCTTTAAGATATACCACATGACATCAGAATAAAATGAAAACGGTAAATGTCTGGCTGTGCTGCTTAAAGGGTTCTGCAGAAACCAGTCACAATCCTGACATTACTGCCATTGTGCAATCATGAATAGCTTGGTAATAAAATATGATATGATGAATATAGCTAACGTGAAAGTCGTTATTTTCATGATAGCGACTTTTTGTTGTGTTCACTTTAGTTTGTACAAACTCTCACATAGTAAAGGTTACTCAAGCTCAAAGGCACTCTGCAAAAACACGCTGATGACTGGCTGCCTTTTAAAAATGTTGAACTAAAATAACTGTCCAGCATACTTAACATGCTGAGAGGGGACAGGGCACATGCTAGTGTTTGATATGATCCCTGTGGAAATGCTCTTACTGCTTTCACTAATGTTTTGAATCACAATGTTCAATTTAAAATAATAATAAATGTATACTGCTGAATTAAAAAAAAACTGTGAATCAAATAATATTTAAGATTATCAAATAAATAAAAAACAATTAAAGGAAAAAAACTGACAGTCGGCTGTTTTTGCTTCCATTGGAGCTCTTTAGAACATACCTACACTAATCTTGCTGGAAAACATGATCATCAGGGTTTATGTATGTCAGATCTGTACTGCTGTCATTAAAGACAGCAAATAATCAAATATATAAAATAAATAATAAAATCTATTTTTTATGCTCATCATTTGTAATTTAATTTTGTATTAAATTGTAAAATTTACTACACAATTATACTTCAGGTCTCACACTTCTCACACTGTTGCATCTGAAAACTGTGTAATATGTGCTTTTAAACAGGTAACACAATGGTTTAAGGAAAAGACGACTTTGCTCTTGGAAAAAAGTCAGCTGGGTTCATCTCTGTCAGAAAATGAGGACTTACTACATGAATGCAAAGAGTTTGAACAGAAAGCCAAGGTAAGAGATCCCTTTTCAATAAACATTTGGCTTCAGTTTAAATTCAGAGTAAAATAAATGTAAAATAAATCACATAAACCTTAATATATTGGATAAAATATTAAACCTGGGAGGGGGGTACAGTATTTTTTTCTCACAAAACAATGAGTAAATGTCATAATTGAATTTTAAATCATTTTATTGCCATGTTTGCTCTGTCTCAGGTGTTATGCGCTGTCTGCTAAAAAAAATTTAGTATGAATATTTCAGGTGTTATTTATTTCTCTTTTCCAAAATGTTTCAAAACGAAACACACCCCTCCAGTTTCACAGACAAGGCGTAAGTCTAGTCTCAGACTAAAATGCATGTTTGAGCCGTTTTAACTGAAAGCAACTTGCACTGACATATCTTAAAATATGTCAGTGCCATTGCCAAGTGCTCAAGTATTGCTTTTTTTTCTAAGGCATTATTATAGAAGCTACTTAAATGTCCTAATTGAACTAAGACCTAATCCTGGCTTAATCTAAGCCCTGTCTGAGAAACCAGGCCATTGTGTTTTAATTGATTAAATCTATAATTAGTGTACAGGTCTTTGTCCACAAAATGCTATATCACATTCAAACAACTATTTTACTAGCAAAAGTCAGACATCAGGATGTGACATCATTTTGGTAGGAAAACAACACAGACATCAGTAAAAAAAATTGTATACATTAAATAAATACTTTTAATAAAAAATAACATTAATTTAAAAAATAGTTTGATATAATGACATAAATGTGCATGGTATTATATAACTTTCGAAATTAAATTGACATGTAATTTAAGTCCCTCACTGAGCCACAGCTACAGTAACATTAGATCTCTATTTCTGAACTGTTCATCTACTTGCCATTGTGTGAAATAATCAAGTTATAATTAATAAAGTGTCTGAGCTTGACCACAGCACATTACTTAAAATCTGATATAGAAATAGCTGCTAGTATTACAGCACACACATATTCTTTTCCAGTTTAATAGGTACTTCATGTCAGGACTGGCCCAAATAATACTGTTTGTCTTTGTGTTTCATACTGTTATCTTCCTTCAGGACTGGGGTGTGCTGGTCGAGAGGTTACTACAGCAGGCATCAGATCTGCTTTCCTCCAATGAGTCCACACAACTCCAGCGCTTGTCAGAGAAGAGTGACAACCTCAAAACTACACACGAGCAGTTCTGGAGCCTCATGATGAATCGTCTGGCTCATCTACAGGAGAGCAATGCCTTTTACAGCAGTGCTAATAAAGTATGCACTGTAGTGTAGTAGCACTTCACATGCTTTGACTAAGTTGAGGTTTGGATAACTGAGCTGATAGAGCTCTAACTCTGGTAAACACTTAAGCGGCTGTGTTTCTTCTGAGCGCACGCTAGTGACTTATACGTTTTGTTGTTGGAGGTGGTACCCCCTAGTGGAGATGTATATTGTAATAATATGAGTGTGGATTATAAAACAGAGAGAGAGGAGAAAATAGAGTGATTTGTTGCATACGTTGATTTAGAGCTGTTTGGTCATGACATCAAATTGTAGGCTAACCCGGAAGGCTAATTTGCAGTGGATTCCCTCAGGAATAAAGGTTTTTAAAGCCTGTGATTAACATTACTTGAAGAAACGTTCACATTTTTAACAAAACATAAATTACACGGATACCTTAAAGGTGAATATTTGTTGTGTGCTTATAAAATGTAAGTTGATATAGTTAATAAACGCAGAGTGTGTAAAACCTGGAAATATCAGGGAAATTTAATATTGCATAATATATTTAATGTTACTTGCATTACATGACAAAAATTGAAGTTGGTGATGTAATTGTCACAGGCTGTCAAACATGCATGTATCCAAAAAAAAAAAAAAATTATATTATTATTGTTATCTTTAATAATAAACAGGAAGAATACGCAGGAGAATCAAAACAGCAACTACATCATTACAGAAACTTTTACTTTCAGATTACTTTTGACCAAACTCGTTTATTGCATTGAATTGAATAGGATAGGGTTTGTGAAGGAACTGCAGGGGGTTTGTGAGTTTAATGAAAAGCAAATAGTTAAATAAATGTCAAATTAAAATAATTACCCACCCGACTAATGGCTGGTCTGTTCCACAAAACTGGAAGACTTTCTGAACGTATATAAGTGCTAGGCTTTTTAGCTTTTTAGACTGATTTACTGCGTGATAAACATCAGTCTTTCGAGGGCCATAATGGAGACATTTGTACTGCAATAATTCGTAAAGTATAAATCGTTTAAATATATACTTCAAGAGATTGGATCCTGACTTACAAATGGAAATGAAAATGAGTCAAAGTATCCCTATATTTGATGTGTTAGTCAGCATAGACTCAAACATTAGTGATCCACATTTATGTATTAAATACAAAGGTTTTTATGACATTATATATTTTTTGTCATCAGGCATTTGAGGTGCTGGGCACGATAGAGATTGCTATAAAGGAGCTGAAGACTCAACCTCTGTCATTACCTGAGCAGGCTAGGAAACATGAAGAGTTTTCACGCAGTATCAAAGACTCATCCACCGAGCCTCTTCAGAGAGGTCAGCTGTTCCTTCAGAAGCTCGACCCACAAAGGTGAGAAGACAAAGAGCAGATGCTACAGTGTGTTAAAAAAAAAACCCTATCACAGTAGATATCCAGACTCCAGGTTTTCCGTGGATTGGGATGTTCTGTGCAATGTCAGGCATCTGTGTTTGTTTGTTTGTTTGTTAGTGCCCAAGTTGGAGGGATACAAAGGATGCTGGGATACATCAAAGAGAGAATTGAGGTTCTGAGCCATGAGTGTCATGCCCACAGAGTGTTAACAGGCAAAAGGCAGCAGCTGGTGTCCTCCTTTGAAGAACTGGTGGATAAGGTATGGAAAAATTAGATAGTCTCTCTTTTCACTGTTTTAAGACACCTCTAATAAGACAGAATTATGGGAGAAACACATTTTTTTGATACATTATTTTTAAATGATTGTAAATAATAATAATACTTACAATTCAAAGACATCATTTATATGAAGTATTTATACATTATGGTTGTATTTGCTGTTGCCTTTCTAATCAAATGCAAAAATAGAATTATTATTTACGGCTGGCTTTCTATTTATGCTGATTAAAAACAAATCAAATTGATTTATCTAATGTTATCTAATTTATTGGCACATTTCTCCACCTAATAATTATAAAAAATAATAATAATTTATGTACAGTATTTATACACCATTGTTGTCATTGCTGTTGCCTTAATGCTGAATTGGTTATATTTTCTCTTGCCTGTATGCTGATTAAACTAAACAAATGCTAAAATATATTATTTATTTGTTTATTATATATTTAACCTGGACATGTTTTCCCGAGATTCAGCCTTAAACTCTTTTTTTTTTTTTTTTTTTTAAATGCATCATTAGATTGTTTATTATATGTCAATAAATGTGGCTTACTATTTCACAGTAGCTTGTTGAAAAGTGTATATATTTCCTCAATGATCTGGATCTCTACAGGTCTCTGTTTGGATTAAGAGCAGCAACAGTGTCCTGTCTGCCAGCACAGAGCCTGGTTCATCTCTAACTGAGGCTGAGGACACCCTTAACAAGCATGTTGAGCTACTCTCACAGTCTCAGGTGTCTTTATACTCGCCTACACTGAGAGTACAATATGATATGGAAAGTTCAAAGTGAACTGTGTTATTTTATACAACCCCTAAAAAGTTTGTAAAAGTGCTATGAAGATCTACTCATTGTAAACCGTGGTGTTTTTGTCCTGCAGGATGCTATGAGAGAATCAGAGGCTATAGCTAGTTTTATAAAAGAACTAAAGGGACTGGAATCCTCAGAGACAGTCGAGTTTTCGAACAAAGCTTCACTTCTGGCAGAGGAGATGAAAACATTGGCGAGGAACATATCATCACACGTGGAGAGCCTCAGGCCCTATGTGGACTTTTTGCGCTGTGCAGATGAGGTATGGTTATATATTTGTGACATATATTTATAATGAAGTACCCAGTTAGACTAAGGCCAAAAGTCCAATGATGATATTTTCTGTGGTGGCACAGGTTGAGGAGCAGATAAGGACTCTTCAGGAATGCTACAAGAACAAGCCAGAGGAAGAGGAGGAAAATGAAGGAGCATGTGCATCCATGAAGGAAATGTTGGATGCTAAGTGGCAGTCGTTGCTGCAGAGGTTTTTCACCATGCAGGATCTAGGGAACAACTTTATTAGCTCATCGAACATGGTAAGAAACGCTGTAGAGACACATTTTAACACAAGCTTAACAATAAGTGGTCTTTACAAATCTATGGCAGTGTCTTTGGGGTTTAAAACGAACAATAAATACAATATTATGTGTGTATGTATTTATTTATTTTGCAGATCAGTGGCAACCTGAATCTAAACGTTAAAGCAGCAGGGAATGTTGTAGAAAAATATATGGAGACACTGACCAGGAAGAAATCTGAACTAGCAGACTTGTGGACATCCTGGCAACTTCATTACAGTCAGATCAAATCTGTGAAGAAGCAATGGAAAAAATGTAAAGATCAACTTAAAAAGGTACCTTGGGATTTCACTTGGAAATACATCAGAATAGGGCAATTTGTGAAATGTTGGCCCATCCATATTATTTTCAATTAATAGAGCATTTAAAGAGAATGCAATTTTTTTTTATACAACAAAACATTATTAATAGACCATCTTTGTTCAATGCCCTAAATTTGTGGTTAATTGCCTGCAGGTTCTTCATGATTTAAGGGCATTGGAGGAGATTTTTGCTCCAGCATCAAAGGTTGATTTGGGGGGTGATCCTCAGTCTGTGTATAAACTACAGGAGAAATTCAACTCTGTAAAGCCAGAATTCCTGGTGAGAGAAGACTTTTTGCTTTCTCATTAGTGCTTATGATTTGTTTTAGTAACTAACCTAAATTTGAAAACCTTCATAGCAACTGAATGCAGAGGTGGAATTCCTGGTTAAAACATCCGAGCTGCTCGGCTTAAAGGGGATACCAGTGAAAGAGAAGAACGAGAAGGTTTCCGAGCTTCTGCAGCTACATCAGCACATCAGAGATAAAATCAGGGAGTATGAAACCGTTCTCAGTATGGCCGGTAAATTTCACCAGCTTTATCAAGAGGTAAAGTCCCATTTCTGTCAGAACACTTTATAGAATCAGAGAAATCAGAGATTGTGATGGATTTAAAATCAGAATTGATATGTACTGTTAATAGATGGACACCTTCTCATTCTCTGATATTTTCACACTTTTAGACTAATTGTTAATTAAAGCATAAGAATTAAATAGTGATGCAGAAAATGTAAAAGCATGTTCAGTCACCAACCAAGCTGCACATTCTTTTAGCCAGCGTCACAAGTTACATCCTGACAACTATAAATTGTGACTGGACTAAACACTAATTAATAGTAGTAGTAGTAGTAATAATTATAATAATAATCATCATCATCATTCACTAATGGGATGCAGTTTTTTTTAAACAGTACTGAATGTTATTACTATATGATGGACACTTGTTGCCTGTTTTTCTTTACCTTAACTACTATGGCCAGCTCATTAAAAATAATATTTTTTATTTTATTTTTTGTTTTTAAGTTTTGTAGACAAATATACATTTTGGTTAACCAATAGTAGTACTACTAGTAGCAATAATAATTATATTACATTACATTAGATACTGAAATTTGGAGCCTAAGCATAATTTACTTTATTTTATTTTAGTTGGATACCGTCTTACACACAGAACCAGTGACGGTGTTCAGTGACACCAGTCAGGCCAGGACTCAGTTGACTCAGCACCAAGAGAGGCAGTCTCACATCCGCCATCTGTATAAGCTGGCCCTCTCGCTGGGTGCAGACCTCACCAGCACTGTGCAGCAGTCGGTGCGTTGATTGCTTAACAATATTTCATGCCCTCATTATCTTCAAAAAATCCATGCATTATTTGGATTTCCTTACCTGAATCGTTTAACTTTTTTTATTTTTATTTTTATTTTTTACATAATGTCAACAGAACATGTGCAACCATGCTGTTGATTATTTCTTTGCGATGCATAAACAATACTTATTGATTTGATAGAAACTGCCACAAATGACCATCCTTTTCCCCCTTCTTTATGCTCCAAGCATGTGCTGGTGTTGTCAGTGCAGCAGTTACATGAGAAACTGGTAAAGTTGGAGAGAGGAAGCACTGACTGGATCGCTGAGGCTAATAAGTGTGAAGAGAGTTTGATAAGCAATGTCCACTTCTGCCTTCATAAGGAAGAAATCAGTGAGGTCAGTATTGTATGTGTGTGTCAGTTGGTCAGGGTTTAGGTCATTTACTAATCTGTAGATCTCTGACATACTAATCTTATCAGAGGCGCAGATCAGGAAAAACACAGGAAGAAAGATAATATAATATAATAATTTATAAGTGTTTATTTGCACTTGTCTGTGTTTTTCCCCATGAGGTCCACTTATAATATTTTTGTGCCCAAAGCAATCTAACTTAGACCATTTTCCACTATCTTTTAGAACTCAGAGGCGTTATTTGCTGCTGTGCTATTAAGACTCCAGTGAAAACGACCCTTATGCATGTGAAACGAGACTGTTGGGTCCAATATAGTTGTTAATGGTCCCCTCCTTCACAGCCTCTTTGCAAAGCCTGCATTGTATTGTGGAAAGCAATGGTGGATTTAAATGTGCAAAAATGGCAGTCATTTTTTCAAATGTATTCATCTTAACGTTGGAAAGTACAGAACAAGCCAATTTTTGCAGCTTAAGTTTCAACAAATGACCTTTTTTCACTGGGGAACAAATGTTGGGTTCTGGAAGTTAGTATGTTTTAAATTTTTCAGACCACTGAAGCTTTGATTCCTCATGATCCCCTTTTAACTGTATGAAGAAGGATTTTGGCCCAGCCCTTACTGTCAGTCATTTTCCCTAAAGATGTGTTAATGTCCCAGCCCACAGATCCAGGGCTCAGCAACACATGTGTTGGGCTTGTGGCTGCCTCTCATTGTCTCTCTCCCTGAATTATTTATAGCTTGTTAAATTTAGTCTGTGAACTACAGGGTTTGTCTTTCCGTCTGTTGACTGAGGGATCCTGCCATTTGTCTCTCATCACTTCAGATAGCAGGAAGGATTCCACCCTTATCACATACTTAATGCCCCCCAACCACAAAACCCACAGTCAATCCCCAGGATTACACGGCAAGCCTCCCAGGGCACTTTCCTATCACGACTCAGTTTCATGATGTCCTTTATGATTTTTGATTACAGCATTGGTTTCTGTGTAAGAGGAAAACAGACATATTCTCTTATCTTTCTTTTTTTAAGCTGCCACATGGACTGAAAAAAATGTTAACAATACTTTAATTTTAGAGATTGGTGAGAGGCAACATAAATCATTTCAAACATTTTAGAATGTCTTCATAAAACATTTGTTACTGTTGTGATGATATTATAATCTCTGCCTCCCTCTAGAGGACAACAATTTCAGTTTTTTCCTCTCTAAATGAATAAGCACAGGCATATAGACCAGTGATTCTAAACTAGGGGTCTGGGGTCCACTAGGGGGCCTCAGCAAACTTTTATAAAGACAAAACAAGCATTAAAATAAGCTTGAAATTCAATATTTCGAAAACATTTTATTTTTAATTTTATTTATAATTCATCCTCTCAACAACTGTTTTCTTTGAATAATCTTAAAACATGCAGGGAGGGGGGGGGGGGGTGTCTTGGAGTCAAAAAATGTTGAGAACCACTGGTTTTAGACCTTTTTAATAATCGCTTGGAACTTGGAAGCAACTGTGACATATTGCAAGGTTTTGTGAACTGTTTAATGCAGAGGACTGTCACTTTCTGAAGATTACCAGAGAATTAAAAAATATTTTAGATTTTTAGATTTCACGCAAAGACATGGGTTGCATTAAACCAATTAAACTCATGGGTCTCTATTAGTAAATCAGCATTCCAGAACCCCTGTGTCTATATCTTACTCCTCAGTCAAATTCAAAGCTTCTTAAACATATCCAAGTTAACTATGCCACGTGATGTCATGCTATTTCAATGTATGACTGCTGCAAGACTGTAAATAGAGCAAAGAAATTTCTAAAAGTAGCTGTACTTTATAGAGCTCGTACATGTTCTAGTTTTCTGTGAACATTTCTAGTGTGGCTTTAAAATGTAGGGAGTCTTCACTTCAAATCACTGTCTAAACAGTGGGATTTGGATTGGCGCATAGACTATGAAAACCTTTTGAATGAAATTAAAACATATAAGGGTTCTGTATACAGTACTGTTAAAAAGATTGGGGTGGATATCAAGAATAAGGCATCAAATTCAATGTCCATGTGAGTCACCAAACCATATGTTGTCACGTCAGTCTTACCCATAGATCCACCATCCAGTCATAAATATTATGCATGAGTAAACAAGCTGACATTTTAGCTTGGACAGTTGCTGCTGTTCATCTGCAAGGAAGACTGACTCTATTTCTCTCACTGTGAGTTCACAAGTCCAGTGTACTGCTTACAGAAGCTTTCATATGTTACTGAAAGGATATTTCATTGTAGTCGTGCTGACTCCTTTATATTTTAGAGTTGAATTAGAAGTAAAATTTCTTACTGTCCTGTTTAGTAGTGGATCTAATTGCACTCAAGATGGCCATCAATGACTTACATCTTTATTATGCTGTGATATTCATCAGTTTGGTCCGCAGAAATCCCTCATTCCTTGTTTTACAGATCACAAGGCCATGAAAAAACAGTGCCACCATAAATGTTTACTGAGCACAGTTTGAGTAAGTTGTTTAGATGGTAACCATTAATGTTACTGAACTTTCCTCCACGCATATCCCACTGTTTGGTCTGTAGCAGAAATTTCCTCTATAGCCCCCTGTTGGAAAAATCCAGCAAGACAGTTATGAGGCTTCTTTAACTGGCTCTAAGCTGGGCTGCAGCTGTCTTTGGGCGACACTTGAGCCTGTCATTTGGAGACACGACACCATTGCAAAAGCTCATCAGGCTGGACAGAAATGGATCTGCATTATAAATCATCCACCGGCCTGACAATTAATCCCTCTAAAATAATCCCCCTGGACTCTGCCCTCTGCACCCATGTACAACTAATCTTATATTTGATTACACTATTATATTTGGTTACGCAGTTCATAATCAGCATGTTAAACGAGGCGGATATTGTGGTTTTAGAGAGGGGTTTTAAAGGGATAGTTCAACCTAAAATGAAAATGATTCATGTTGTACATGTTTATGTTGTTCCATATATATCCAACACCATGATGATATGCGATTCCCATTTAAAAACATTGACCATATGGATTTGGCATGGCAGATCACACAAGTCTGACTTTATTTGGGATGGGCATTTCAAGCAAAAATAATATTCGATAATCGCTGGGAATTATTCGATTATTCCTCGAAAATCGCACCCCTCCCCCACATGCTCAGCGGTAAAACGGCGTTTGCTCAAATCCAGTTTTGACATTAAAGGGTTAGTTCACCCAAAAATGAAAATTATGTCATTAATGACTCACCCTCATGTCGTTCCAAGCCCGTAAGACCTCCGTTCATCTTCGGAACACAGTTTAAAGGGAAAGTTCACTTTGAAATTAATTTTGGGTATGTTTTAGCTTACCTCAGGGGCATCCTTTGTGTCTTTGTTTTCGCAGTAGTTTCAATTTTGATATTTTTAGGTCAAACCGTTCTTGTCTGTCAGTCATATAATGCAGGTCTATGGTCACTTTCTCAAAGAGCATGCACAGAGAAGTCCAAATTAAACATGATTTAATGACTCATAAATGTAAGTACACATTGATGGCCTAAGACACGAAACGAGCAGTTTGTGTGAGAAAACGAACAGCATTTATATCGTTTTTACCTCTTGTAAACACAGCCACGTCCAAGTGATCTGAGGGCGCGGGCGCTTCGGTCTTTTCCGGCAAGCGCCGGAAGTGATCTCTCGCGCGTGTACGTCACTCATTGTTTACACAGAACAGAGATTGTAGGTAAGACGGCTAATTAAAATGGTACTAATTTGCGCTTATCCGGGATGTTTAAACCGTCGTAAAAAAAAAAAAAAAAAAAAAAAAAAAATGTATGAGTGACGTACACGCGCGAGAGATCACTTCCGGCGCGTTCTGGCGCTTGCCGGAAAAGACCGAAGCGCCCGCGCCCTCAGATCACTTGGACGTGGCTGTGTTTACAAGAGGTAAAAATTATATAAATACTGTTCGTTTTCTCACACAAACTGCTCGTTTCGTGTCTTAGGCCATCAATGTGTACTTACATTTACGAGTCATTAAATCATGTTTTAATGAACAGACATGTTTTAATGACAGACAAGAATGGTTTGACCTAAAAATATCAAAATTGAAACTACTGCGGAAACAAAGACACCTACATCTTGGATGCCCTTGAGGTAAGCTAAAACATACCAAAAATTAATTTCAAAGTGAACTATCCCTTTAAGATATTTTAGATTTAGTCCGAGAGTTTTCTGTCCCTCCATTGAAAATGTATACACGGTATACTGTCCTTGTCCAGAAAGGAAATAAAGACAAAGTAGTCCAAGTGACATCAGTGGTTTAGTTAGAATTTTTTGAAGCATCGAAAATACATTTTGGTCCAAAAATAACAAAAACTACGACTTTATTCAGCATTGTATTCTCTTCCGGTTCTGTTGTCAAGCCGCGCGTTCAGTGATGCTGGTGACGTAAGACGCTGCTGACGCGTAATCTGGTGCGAAAGAGCTTCGTTCACTGTCTGAGGGAGATGCACGCTGTAAACAAAACAATCTTCGCAAACATGTCTAAGGATTTCCACACATTTTTTTGCCCAGCCATATTTATTTCTGAACCCGAATACATGGACCCACCAGATACACGTCAGCAGCGTCTTACGTCATCAGCGTCACTGCGGACTCGTGAACGCGGATTGACAACAGAACCGGAAGACAATACAATGCTGAATAAAGTCGTAGTTTTTGTTATTTTTGGACCAAAATGTATTTTCGATGCTTCAAAAATTCACATGATGTCACATGGACTACTTTGATGATGTCTTTATTTCCTTTCTGGACAAGGACAGTATACCGTGTATACATTTTCAATGGAGGGACAGAAAACTCTCGGACTAAATCTAAAATATCTTAAACTGTGTTCCGAAGAGTCATTAATGACATAATTTTCATTTTTGGGTGAACTAACCCTTTAAATTTCTCTGTAGGTTACTTTACGTGCTGTAGCCATTAAAGAAAACGTAGGCTATTTAGTTTCATATTTATGTTTAAATAATATAATGTTATTTTTAAATTTCATCTATGTTGATTATATGAAAAGTGAACTGCATGAGTAAGACAGGATCATAGGATTGAGTGGCTCAGACATGAGTTTGACCACTTCAGTAAGTTTTGTTTTGTAGAAAGCCTTTCTTTAAAGTAAATGTCGTTTTGTATAAATTGTATCTTAATTTTAATCAGTGTTTCATCAACAAATTCCCTTGATTTAATAAACAAGAAGCAAATATAGCCGACAATATAGTCAGGACGTGGAGGCGCCGGCGCGACCACTTGCATTGTACAAAAAGAAACGGTAGGCTATAGGCCTACTCTCTGCATTTTTAATCCGTATCATATGAAATGTGCATTTCTCATAGGCGCATTATACGGCGAAAATGGCAAGTCAGCATCGTCAACCGACACTGACACAGAAAACACTAGTTCATTAATAAACAATTAAAAACTCTCCTTGCTATATTTGACACATTCATAATTATTACTTTTGCCGGTTCTTAAATATTCTTTACAATTTCTTAAAAATTCTTAAAAATGTCTTAACTCGTGGATATACTATTTCTTCATTCACCCTTAGCTGTCTTTTTAGTAGAGTGTTTTATGCACTTTTTAGGCACTTATTTACATGAATGTTGATCCTGAATCCTTTATTTTAGCTGAGAGAGTCCTTTAAAGATCTCAAAAAGAAATTCAACAATTTGAAATTCAACTACATGAAGAAAAACGAGAAGTCGAGAAATGTAAAGGCGGTGAAAAATCAGCTCCAGCAAATTGAGATTTACATTGAAAAGCTGCAGGTAAGGAAGCCCTCTTTTAATCTACTTGCACTCATTTTATTAATGTTTTCTTCCGAATCTTTGCTCAGCAGTGACACAATTATACAGACATATACCTTAAGGAGATGTCTTCCTTTTTTTAATGCTTTGAGAGTTTTATATTTATAAAATGTAACATCCAAATCCCTCCCTTTTGTAGGTTTTGAAGAAGAAGCTGCAAGCCTTCACTCTGAAAGTATCCAGCAGCAGTGAGAGGCATTTAATTGGCAACAGCCTCAGAGAGATTGAGGATGCCTTAAATGAGTTGCAGAGACAGGTGTGCGACTTTGACAGGGCAGTGGAGGAGTACAAACAGAACCTGGATATGAATGTCAAGCTCCAGCAAGCCTTAGAGGAGGTGGGGTGCACCAGGAACATACAGTATAATGAGACAAAATTCAGCAGCAATTTTACATGTTCAATTTATAATCCTAGTGTGGAATTTCTTCAATTTTCTAATTTCTTTCAAAGTTTTACATGTTTAAACTGTTTACTCTTAGATCTTCCCATTCCTAATGCTGCTAAATGAAGTAGAAACAAAAAGAATCGGCTTTGCTTTAACTTATGTTTGCCTTCAAAGCAGTCTCTCAGTAAATGTCTATAAATAGTCTCTGAAAATAGTCTCTCCTCTCACCTTTCATTTTAAACACAGTATCAGTTCTGGTGCGACGAGGCAAGTTCCACAATTGTCCGTGTGGGTAAATATTCCTCCCAATGTAAGACTAAGGAAGCAGTCAGCTCTCTCTACAAACAGTTTGAAAAATTTGTGTGGCCCACAATACCACAGCAAGAGGAGAGAATAAGCCAGATCACAGAGCTGGCAGTGCGGCTACATGGTGAGAAACTGAGAATGCATTCTGAAATATTGTTTGGAGGAATGTATTCTTTATCATTCCAATGAATAGAACAGAGAATATAATGACAGCAATTTGGAAATTAATCGTTTTAACCCTTCAAATTCTTTATAATGTTCCTCTGATCAATTTAAAAGCTAGAATTACTAAACTTTGAATAATGTGCTTTTACAAGGTGGACATGGACTTATTATTTTAAATGTGAATCTTATCCAACATAGTAGCAAATGTTTCGGGTCAATTGCACCCCATCAGAATGATTCTCTGAAGTGTTGTTGGCCTTACAGTGTGACTGATTTTTTAAAATGTAGGTGCTGAAGATGGAAAGAAATATATGGAGAAAACAATCAACAAACACCATGAAATTGTGGAATCAATAAAAGAACTCTCAAATGGACTGCTGGACCTTGAGGCCAAACTTCAGGTGATGAAAACACCAAACATAATATTGTACTTGGTACATTCATCTGAGATTTTTTATGAAATATACTTTTACTAATATTTTCAAATGAACTCTTTCTGTAGCTAGAGACTTTGAAACAACCTCTTACACCTGAAGACAACAACAAACAGGACACCATTGATACGGTAAACACCAGTAACACTTTGACTTACAATTTCAAACATGCCAGAATTACATCGTCCTTCATTTTGTACATACATGTTACATTCAATTTAAAATGCAGGAAATTACAATTAAAGTTCAATTACAAAAACATAGAGTAAAAAAAAAAAAAAATCAAGGCATGTTTTCCCTGTTTGTAAATAAAATCTGTGAATATACTTGTGTGAACATTTGATGTATATGATCTAAAGGAATCATTAGTTCAGAGTTTTGAATCGATTCATTGAACTAATTCACAGAAATTAATCAAACTTGCATATAAACTCTAAAACCATATTTTCTGCTAAAGTTTAAATTACAACCACAAGACAAGGATCATAAAACCAGTGTAATGATGGTCTTAAAGGGTTAGTTCAGTGCCTTTAAGGAAACATAATAGACAAATATAATGGGCATTATTCAACGTTGTTTAATTTTGTCATCAGCAAAGGCATTGCAAATATATGATATATATTCAGAAATTGCTCAACCCTAAACCATACTTTTTTTCTGTTGCCACTTCAGTTTGAACCAAAGGAAAGTGGACATACCCCTGAGATGACAGGCCCACACTGTACTAAAGAGATGCCTTTCGGCAAGAATCCAGAAAACAAGAAACCTCAGCTTCGCAAAGCACAAAGCCAAGATCTGCCAGACATGCATCATCCGGAGCATCAAAAAGTGCTACAAGAGACCAGGTTGCACACCCAGGAGGCCTATTCCAAGACCAACAAAGTGGAGACCATCATGTGCAAATCTACTATAGAAAGAAGAGAGGAAATGCACACTTCCATCTCTAACTCCCGCACCATTAATGTGAGTCATTCCCCTGTGGAGCGGGATAAGAGGAGTCACACTATGCAGCAAACCAAGAGAAACTCCCAAGAAACTCCTCCTCCGCCACCTCCACGAGATCCAACTTTATCTCTCCCCATCATCATAGATATCCAAAGAGAGTTGCATGGTACAGAGAAACAGCATCCTGTTCAGAAGACCAACTCTGAGGACAAATATCAGGCCTGTAGTAGAAATCATCCTTTTCTCTCATATTCCAAGGTGAGCCTTGTTTGACATAAGAGTCATTCAATGGAAAGGTGCCTTTTGCCATGTTGAAAAGGTGATTGATTGACTGATTTATTTAGGCAAATTATAAGTAAGATTTTAATAATTCTATTCGACCAAGAATAGGCCTATTCTTTAAGTGACTGATAAATCCTGTTTTATTTTTAAATAAATGATGTATTTTTAAAACATACACTACATTTGAAAAGTGTGGGATATATATATATATCCTGGCCATGTCTTGGCACTTTTTAATAAACAAATTTAAAATAATTTATATGGCTGGTTATACAGCGATGTATAAATAATACACCATACTCACATAAAATATTTGGTAACACTTTATTTCGATAGTCCACTTTTGACATTCTACTAACTATAAGCAACTGTGTATCTACATGTCATCTCTCATGAGATTTAATAACTCCCATGTATTTTTGAGTTAAAATATTTGTTACTTTCCTGTCCTGTGTGCCATTGTTGTAGTCCTGTGTAGTTTTTCCCCTCGAGGGCCAACACGGTAGAGCCGGCAGAGCTGGAGACCAAAAAACTACACAGGACTACAACAATGACACACAGGACTAAAAACAGGAATATAACAATATTTAAGCTTGTAAATGACTAACACTAACAAAAAATGGTAACACAAAATTATTTTACAGGGAGATTTACAGGCATTCTTTTCTCATTATTTGTGTGTTTTATTTCTAGACGGCAGCTCATCATTCTTTAGAGGAGGACTTTTTGTCACATGGGACTCCAGAGCCAGCAGTTCCTGTAGGAAGTGTACCAGAGGGTGAGTTCCAGCCTGACCATCTCACTGAGGAGTCGCTCTCCAATGATGAATATGAGTGCACCTCCCCAGATGACATCTCCCTGCCTCCCTTATCTGAGACTCCAGAATCCAACATTATTCAGTCAGAAAATGACCTTGATGATGGCTATTGCGTGAGCTCTCACAGCCATCGCGTTAACCAATACAGCCACCAGTTCCACTCCCAGCAGGGTGACACCCTAAACCAGAGGCAACAGGAGTGGATGTCGTGCCAGGCCGAGAGCAACCCATCTCCCACCACTGGCTCGGGGGCCAGATTTAGAGCAGAATCATCCTCCTTTCTTCAAAGCCCCCTCACAGTACCTGCCCCTAGTCTTGTGTCAAACACCATCTCCAGCATCTTAAAGAAATCTGTCAACCCACCACCAGGCAGCCTCACTGAAACGCTTTACTCAGTGCATGAGAGTCATACTGAGATGCAAAAGTGTGTGCATGAGTCCAGTATGGGTCAATGCCACAGTGCTCAGCCCAATAACATGCATGCTACCCCAACCCCATTAACCACAGAGCTGGACTCGGATCTCTGCAAGCCCACAGCCATTCGAGAGGAGATCAGGCGGGCATCTTCCAAAAAGGTTATGGGCAAACTGACAGGCGGCACAGGTCCTAACTTCTCCAAGCCCTTGTCTAATACCACGGTAATGGAGGGCTCTCCGGTGACACTGGAGGTGGAAGTCACTGGATTCCCTGAGCCTACATTAACCTGGTGGGTAGCTTATAACAAACTTGACCTATAAATGAAAACATTCTTTGCTATTTCTTCAATATAATATAATTTAATATAACTGTTCAATAGTTTGGGGTCAGAAAGATTTTAAAGAAATTTAGAAGGAAAGATTAAATATTTCAGGAAGGATGCAGTAAATTGTTTAAAAGTGATAGCAAAGACATATAACGGAAGACTTAACACTTATATATATAGGCTATATAAAAAAAAAATGAAAACAGTTATTTTAAATTGAAATAATATTTCAGAGTATTACTGTTTTTACTGTATTTTGATCAAATACATTTTGACTTCTTTGAAAAACATAAAAAATATTGTACCGCCCTAAACGTTTGTATGGTGGTGTAGTATATAGAGATTATTAATTATCTGAATACTTTTGTATCTAAATAGGTGGCAAATTCTCATTATACAACACATAGATCAATATCCAGTTTTTAAAAACTAAAAATTCGTCACGAAGCCCAGTATTTTTAGTTCAGATAGATGAACAATTATGTATGTGTCTGCCTGCATGAAGCAGGTTTGTTGAGGAAAGTTGACATATTCCATTCATTTTGATTCCATTTCATTTGAAGAATTTAATTTCTCTTCCACTGTCATGTATATCCATTCATACTAACTTTTTATTCTAGATTTCCTGTAGCTAACATTTCCTTAGTTTGAATGTATTTTCTGTATACCTTCAACTTTAACATACCTCTAATTTCTCTCTTCCATTCAGTCTGTATTAATGAGTGCCCTTTTTTTGCTGTGGTGTGTTTGTGTGACATAATTCACTCTTTGTTTAGGTTCAAGAATGGACACAAACTGGCCAATGATGAGCACATTGAACTGTCCCATAAAGAAGGCAAACATGCATTGTTCATTCACAGCTCTGCAGTGAGAGACTCTGGGCAGTATTTGGTTACTGCCTCAAACTCAGCTGGCACAATCTCGTCCAGCTCCATGCTACAGGTCAAAGGTAACAGCAGCCCTGATTTTGACGTTCTCAAACTGGACTGGCACACCTGCTTTGGCACCCTCTGTTTCTTCTTGTGGCTTCTCTATCTGCTGTTGCTATAACGGACACTGCCATTAACATAAGGAAAACTCATGGATGTGGACTCTTTACTTTTGGACCTTCTTCACACGCACAAAACCACTGGTGTGCACAAAATTAACTGTCTTTGCACAAATATAAGAGCACATGGGTAGATATAAAAACTCTTTTGACACATCTTGTGGTGTGATGTGCTTTACTCCATCTAAAACGAGTTATTCTTTTATAATTCAATGCATATTTTGTTTGGTAAAACAACATTGAACATCTGTAGTTTAAAAAATGATGTTGTCACGCTGCAGGACAATGCAGTGAACTAGTGAAGGCAAAAAGGTGTTTTGAAATAGTGATCAGTCACAGGCCTAAATATACACTTAACCTTATACATTCATATAAATGTTAACATAAAAAATTGAGTGTTTTTTATTTGTTTTTGTTTTTTTTATTAAAAATGTATGCATCAACTAACCACATATTTGTTCACTTTGGCTATAACACTGAAATCACTATAACAATGTTTTGCAATATTCAAATTCAACATGAGATTAATTATTCTGTATTTTTCCTAATATATTATGCAAGTTGCAATGGATCTGCATACAATTCCCTTTGTGATGGTAATGAAGCCCTGGTCTGCTCTCCAGTTATTTATAGTTACAGTTCTGAAATAACATGTTCAGCATTTTGCAATTAAATTATTTATTTTTAAAGAGTTTGTGGGTTTTTTTTTTTTTTTTTTTTTTTTTTTTTACAAATCCACTTCCAGATCTTAAGGAAATGGTTCAATAAGGAAAATTAATTTATCAGTCATTCACCCTCATGTCCTTTTAAATCTGTATGACTGCAGAACACAAAAGAAGGTATTTTGAAGAATATATAGGCCTATATGTTTTGCCCATACAATGAAAGTAAATGGGGTCCATTTAAAATTGCACACACCAATAAATAAATAAATAAATACATGGGCAAGTAAGGTAAGTAAACAAGCTGTTCAACAAGCTCAACAAGCTCTCAATAATTTGCAACTACATGTCCACTAACTCTCATTAGAGTATTAGTTGACTGTTGGGTTCGGGTTAGTAGAATAAGTTGACGTACTTGCAAAGTGACTTATAGTAAGTAGAATGTCTGTTGGGGAACCATCAAAATAAAGTGGTAGCAGATATAAGCAGACAGTCTACTCATACTCTAATGACTCTAATGATGGTAGTTGACATGTAATTGCAAAGGTACTTATAGAATGTCCAAAGTGAAATATTAAAATAAAGTGTTACTAACATTTGTTGTATTTTGTAATATTTATTGAACTTTCCATAATTAATCAGATAAATTATAACCATAATACATACATGATCATAAATTAAGCTGATTTAACCTTTTGGAACAGTGATTAATCTAAAGCTGGCCACACTTTATGTGTGTCTTTAACTATTATGTACTTGCATGAATCAAATGTTGGTAACACTTTACTTGAAGGGGAGTGCATAAGACTGACATGACACCTTCATAATCATGACATGACACATGTCATGAATATGAAGGAGGGTTTACGCATGTTTATGACAACTGTCATTAAGTGTCATTCGCTCAATTATGACATTTTTAATGCAAATATGACATTGTTTGAGATGTCTTTGTTATGACAACTTGACATAAACCAATACATCATAACCTGTCAGTGCACACCCCTTCAAGTAAAGTGTTACCATAATTGCAAAACACTTTTGCTGATATTGAGGTTTGTATTTTTTAAATATAAGTGCAATATAAAAACATGTACACAATACACTGTATCAAATGATTGATTTAAATGTTAGTACATAAGACACTTAAAATAAAGTTGGACCCTAAAGCCTTATATTTCTAGATGAAATTTATAGTGACCCTTATTTTATACAGACATGGTATTGGTGTTCAAAGGGCTTCATATCCAACTTGCCAGCACTAAGCTTGAAAATAAGAGTAAGGACTGTTGTACAGAATGTACCCTTGGTTGTGAGAGAGTCTGTAATTTGACCTGAGGTAGGTGGCGACTGAGGGAAGGATATTCACCAACCCACCAGCTAATAGACACATCACAATTAACTTTGTTTATTGCATGCAAGTTGCTTGTCAGTGGTGTCATAATATCCACATGAGTTTCAGTTTCTTAGTGTTCTGAATTTCTGTTGATTTTGTTGACAAGTACATTTACTAATATTTCCTGTTGATAAAATATTTTTCCTTTTGGTAGGAAATACATTTTTATATGTAAAATAGATACAGGATGGATTATATGTTCTGTAATTTAAGGCTTGCTTAAAACCTGATCCTTAAAGACCCTTTGAAATTGGTTTTGTATTTTTCTTCCGGAGTCTTTTCTGATTAAAAATGAAGTTAGGAAGAAACATATTAATTAACAAACGCCATCGCACACCTGCAGGTGATAGGTGCGTAGAAAAAGAAGACCAAATAGGTAGGTCGACACACTATCAGTACTTGCAAGTAATATAAAAATGTTTTATTAGCAACGTTTCGGTCTCACGACCTTCATCAGGCCTGATGAAGGGTTGTGACACCGAAACGTTGCTAATAAAACATTTTTATATTACTTGCAAGTACTGATAGTGTGCGGGAGTTCCTTATTTGAAGGAAGAAACATACCGTATTAAAATATTATTTTAGAGAGCATTTTATTGTTAATATCAATATTGATACTTCATTAAGTGCAAGATGAGTCGTCAGTATTTTAGGACGTTTTGCGAGAAGAGATAGAATTATGAATAATGTTGAACGATGAATTGAATGAATGAACCTTTAGCGATAGCGAATAGATTAGTTTAGCATACAGATGACCTCAAATGTTACAGAGTAAAAGCCTCAAAATTTCAAATTTGATTTTATGGTATCTCTACTGAATGAAAGGGTGACTAGGGGCATGTTACTGTTATCACACAGCATAACTCAGGGCTCTCGGGTTACACCTTTGCTTCCTTGCCATGTCGCCCTACTGTGAAGGTGTCTATGGCGTCATTCCTCACCCTCCATTAAGATACAGCTGTCTCGCATTTATACTTTGCCTCCAGTGCTCCTTACTTTTTTACTTACTACTTTTTTCCAACAGTAAACAATAAAGGCAGGTAACATGCTTAATGAGGCGCAAGTTGGAGTATGACGACCCTTTTTGAACTATAACATTTTTATTAGCCTTTTTTTGTTCGAGATAATGATATGATAATTTCTGCTTCATATTCAGTGCAGTAAATTATAATGCAATTTGATTTCCTCAGGACACAGGGCCACTCCACACTTCCTCTCCAGACTGGATGAGCAAAATGTATTGGTGGAAGAAGACCTCAGCTCACACTGCACTTATCCTCAAGTGCTCTGTATGAATGATACTAAGGTTTCAGCATGTGACGAGAGCCAAGTGAGTCAAACGTATATACACTGAACAAAATTATAAATGCAACACTTTAGTTTTTTCCCCCATTTTTAATGAGCTGAACTCAAAGATCTAAAACTTTTTCTATGTACACAAAAGGCCTATTTCTCAAAAATATTGTTCACAAATCTGTCTAAATCTGTGTAAGTGAGCACTTCTCCTTTGCCGAGATAATCCATCCACCTCACAGGTGTGGCATATAAAGATGCTGATTAGACAGCATGATTATTGCACAGGTGTGCCTTATGCTGCCTCCCTCCCCCTTTTCAATTTATGAGTCCTTTACAAAGACAGCCTGTTAACAAAGTGTTGATACATCAGATTTTTGAGCCTGTACTTGCCTGATGACTCAGGAGAAAGATGTGTTTTACCTAGGTGACTATTAGAGACTATCTTACAAAATATACAATAATAATAATTATTTGTATGTATATTTTTAACAGGGGCCAAAACCACCATAAAGGTCACTGATTATGGGATTTATAAGGATCTGGAAAACCTCCTATCACTCTTTGCATTCACAGGCACAGATTCTGTTTATGGGAAAACTGGATTTCAGAGTTCACTGAGCCTAATCTTCTTTGTGAATTATTAAAAAAATGTATAATATCTGTAACACTACTGCTTGCAACTGATTGTTTTGTGTATACGTTGCCTTGCAAAAGTATTCAGACCATTAACCAATACCAATAAATGTCATATAACCACATTCTGAACAAAAATAAACAACTGAAAAACAGCTGCGTCTATGTTGTTTTTCAGTGATTGTTGCTAAAGCTTACAGAGATGAAATTCCCCAATGTGGAGTAAAAATATCAAGTTCATCATGATTCATACTATTAAATAACTCCCATATGTGATTATCAACATATAGTATGTGTGTATGTATGTTATGAATGCAAACAAAGGAGCATTTGAATTTAACTCATGCAAGTCCTTGTCAATGCTAGTCATGCATTCCACTCTTACATGTCACTGCCTATCTTTAACATGGTCTCTTCTGTCCGTTTTAGTTTGCTGCTAAACCAACTAGATCTCACCATGATGGTAATGTTCATAATGTAACTTCTTTTCTTCACAAAGTTTTAAAAGTCACTTCTGCCTCACTACACGGATAAACAAAAGAAAAACAAATGGGTGAACACTGCCTGTGATCTGAGCTGGAGACGTTTATCTTGCAGACTCAGAGCCTGAGTGACAGTGACAGCCCTTCTCCCCCATTTGGTTCTTCACTTCTTGGTGATCAACATGCTGTAACAGTGATTAATTTATGGGATAAAGCCAGTGAAGATTTATTTCTTTATGAGGGGCATTTTCCTGTTTCTTTAGGTATGGGGGTTTCAGACACTCTGTGATAATGAGCCCTGCGCTATGTTAAGTAAAGTAGGTGACAGGTGTGAGTTTGCATAAAATGGCTGCTACCTCCCATGATGCCTCGAGGGGGGATGGCCAATGGGGCATGGCAATGTAGTGATGATGCTGATTAGCCAAGGGGTATATAAAGTAAAACCACCATGTTAACACTTCTGAGCAGTTGGAGCATTCCCAGCCTTGCCTCGGGTGTAGGGATTGCAAGGGAAAAAAGCAAAACTACACGGTTAAGACCCTGTGTAGTTTTGTTTTTTTGGGATATTTCGAGGCTCATCCGTTCTCACACTGTGTTTTCTGAAATAATATCTGGATAAGGACTTTGTTTCAGAAGACAAAACCCTTTGGGATTCGTCCCTCCAATTCAAGGCACTCTTGGATACAAGTAAGTATGCTTTGTGCTCTTGTACCCATGTGCCAGTGCTTTCTAATGATGCTTTGTTGTGTGATTCTAACAGAGTAGAAATGCCAAAGGCAATGTTTACTTATGCCTATGATGTTATCAAATTGAATGAATATTCATTTGATTTTGTCCTAAGGCTTTTCGTTGCTGAAGGTTATAAAATGGTGCAGTGGTTTTAGTATAGCCAAGAATAGCCTGTGATAGCATTAGAGTGGTGCCCTAGCTGGGCCATGATGTCTTTTTAAGGGAATCAGCAGCAGAGATATCAGTTGCACCTCCAGCTATGTGCCACATGGTGACTGTCAATCAAGCTGGATACTGACTATTTTTAGAAGATGCCTTTTGTGACACTGGGTTTGGTTTGCTTATGAACATTTATTGCAGTTTAAATGGATTTTCTTAAAGTGGTTGCTGGAAACTTCTGCCTTATTGTTGTGCAGATCTACAGTTATTTTCAAGTTATGGTTCTTAAGGTTTAATTCTGAACTTTTGATATTAATGAACCTGGTTACCTTTGAATTATTGCTATGGTAAAACTATTCATAGGAGGCTATAATTTATTTTTATCACTCTTAATTTCTTTGTTTTTTAATAAATGAGAATGTAAGTCAAATTATTCTCCATGAAACATGAGTTGTTAGTCTCTTAAAGTGCAAAAAAAAACAAAAACCAACAACAACATTGTTGTGTTGTGGTTGTATATTTCAGAGCAATGCTAAATTTTCATTTCAAATTATTTTAATGAATTTAAATATGTAAACTTAAATGATATCAAATTATTTATGATAGCTATACCGGTAACTATTGATTATACACAAATGTAATAGTACTTTTACAACAATATAATTATTTCCACATGAACTATACCTGATTTTTGTCCAGTCTGTGTTGTTCTATTTTAGGTAAAGGTCATGTGTCTAGTAGTTCCTGTCAGCCATTTTAAATTCTAATTATAAACTAGTTCTCTTCAAAGTAACTTTTTTATCTTTCAGACAATCGAGACTGGTTCATGTTAAATGCAGAGTGTTTAAACCTTATGAGATTGTGTGATTATGCAGTATGTTTATGAATAACATCTCAGTATTGCTTGGCAGAGGACCAGTTTTTCAATCCAGCATTGAGATTGAGTCACAAGTTCAATAAAGATGCATAAGCCACTTATTTATATTAGTTTAAGATTTGATGATACAGACCTGTCTGGCTGTTATAACTGGAGGGCTATTCTAAATTATGCGTCATGCCGGAAAAAGAGCTCACCGCAGGCCACAGGCACCAGTTGTTACTGTCATGTCTCAAGAGCTGTCAGTTGATATGAGGCCCAAATGTTTGGCTTAACACCCAATGGAGCCACTGAATCTCAAGTGACAGGCCAAGTTCTAACAGGTTGATAGGGACCACACCAATGATTAGTCTGTTTAGAAGCTGCTAAAAATACTGTTCTCTTTTTGAATTAAAATATTATATTCTTTTAAGTTTTTGCAGGGTTCCAAGCCAAAACTATAATTTTATTTTATGTCTTCCTTTAGGGTGCCTTCCACCATGTCAACACAGGCGCCAACATTTACACAACCACTTCAGAGCGTTGTGGCACTTGAGGGTAGTGCTGCAACGTTCGAAGCTCAAGTTAGTGGTAAGAATGTTACCACTTTGCCATTCCATTGCAGCAATGTAGAATTATACTTGACTCTTTTACAATGTGTACAATATGAAATTAGTTAAAGGAATGTTTAGTATTTATTTGCATAACTCCACAGAGTGTTTACATTACATAGCATTGATGAATTTATCTGAATAAGTGGTTTTCACCTTGGGGTCTGTAGCAGCATTGTAGGGGATCCAGCCATTATTGTTTGATCGCTTTATTTATTTGTGGGAGGGACAGTAAAACATTTAGCTAACTTATTTTTTTCTTTATATTTGTTTATAAATACAACTATTATAATAATGTATAAATTAGTCTGAGCAAGTAAATAATTTATTTCACTGTGCAATGTTTAAGCATCATGATAAAGTTGTAAATGCATTAATATGCTACCATATGCATGTTCAGGTCAGGATTAAAATGAAAACCTACATTATGCAACAAGGGGCCCCAGCTCCATCTTTCTATCCGCAAAGGGGACATGCATTTTGACTACAGATTAAGAAATGTTTGTATTTGTCTAGATAAAATATTTTATTATATTATAACATAAAACTCTACACACAGGTAATCCAGTTCCAGAGGTGAGCTGGTTTCGTGATGGCCAGGTTCTTACTGCTGCCGCTCTGCCCGGCGCTCAGATCTCGTTCAGCGATGGCCGCGCTGTTCTGATGATCCCCGCCGTGACAGCCGCACACAGTGGAAGATTTTCTGTGAGAGCCACCAATGGCGCTGGACAAGCCACTAGCACAGCTGAACTGCTGGTTACAGGTAATAACCAGTAACTTGGTTTGAGCTATTGCCACCGGATAAAATAATAATAAACATGCCTGCCATGCCATTGCCTTCCAAAATACTATAGTTAGCCTACTAAAATTAGTGTTAATAAAACATTAATTTGTCTCATTTGTTAATGATTATAGTGATTACAAGTTAATTTGTAGTAGAGTCATGAATTCTCCCACTGCGTGCTGGCACCCTTGAGCTACAGTAAGCAAATATGTGGATTAATTGATCGGCTCATAAAGTTAATGACTGTTACTTGTTATAGAAAGTGGGTATCCAGTGATAGGCTATTGTTAAATTACACATGCAGGCTGTCATTGCTCGAAGAATTTATGGAAAGGAATGTGTGTCACCTTTTCCAGTGCTTGCAAGGCAGTGCTGTATTGACAGGGGATTTAAATGTAGGGGACATTGGGGGGCAAAGGAGCGGTTGCTTGGGGGTCTCAAAAGTGTTGTCATATATAAGTACATACACCTTTAATTGCGTTTAAATGTTCAAACAGCATTTTCTTTCAATTTTCTTTCTTTTTTTAAAAAGAAATTAATATTTTTATTCAGCAAGGATGTGCTAAATTGATTTAAAAAAGTGACAGTGAAGACTTATAAAATAATTTCTATTTTAATTTAATGTTGTTTTATTTAACTTTTTATTCATCAATGAAGCCTGAAAAAAATATCACAGGTTCAATAAAAAATAACTGTTACCAACAATGATAATAAATCATCATATTAGAATGATTTCTGAAGAATCATGTAACACTAAAGACTGGGAGTTATGGCTGTTGAAAATCCAGCTTTGCATCACAGAAATTAATGATATATATATATTTTAAGAATGTTAAAATAGAAAACTATTATTTTAAAGCTGTAGTCCGCAGTTTTTCCCCTTTGCCACCATCTCTTTTCGAAATCTACAATTGCAGTCATTCGCAGAATTATCAACTTTACGTGAGTTGTACCTCGGCACGGCACAGCACAGATGAATCCAATGTTTTGAGGAGAATGTGCAGCTGCCAGTCGCCGACTCGCCGCGCGGTGTGGATAATGCCATTCAGAATCACAGATTCTACTTTTTGGAAATATGACCAACATAAGAATTTTCACCCTAAAATGTAATCTGAACCAGTAACATCCACTTTTGTTCTTTTGACCAACTGAGGGAAAAAAAGCATTGCAGTAAATCGCGCTGATTAAATCTAACGATCGCTTATTATATCACGTCAAACCGTGCAAATTATACTTTGTTCTCAAATTGTTCATGTTAACAACATCAGCATTGTGTGACTACATGTAAAGCCCTTCAGATATTTTCCAAACTCTCAGTCCAAAGTCTTTTGCATTTTACAAATGGTGAATCTCTAGTTGTCACTGGTGATTGTCGTTTGAACCTTTCTGGATCCGCCATCAAATTAATAAGTTTAATTATATCAAGTGCTGTGAGAAAAGGCTATAAACCTCCACCTCCAATATCCTCACTCGCAATATAGCCTACTAGCCGAGAAACCTTCTTTATGTGTACACTACAGATATGACGTAATGACGCAAAGACATGCTCAAATTTCCCGCGGAAATCCAGCAGTAGCCTACCACTGTCTGGAATTAAAAACATTTGTAACAAGCTTACCGTTTTGAATCGAGTTAAGGCAAGCAGATAGTTTTGAACACTGGCTGGTTATGTATGTACTTGCTCAATTTTATTTTGAAAAATGTTTAAGCCAAAAAAGTTACGGACTGGAGCTTTAAATTGTAATAATTTTTTTCTGTATTTTTTTTTCTTCAAATAAATGCAGGCTTGATGCGCACAGAGCCATATAGAGATATAAAAGCTAAAATGGCTTGCCATAGCATGTCACTGTGTTTTTTAAATGATAAAACTAAAAGCAATTCTTGATTGTTATTATTTACTGAGGGATGTGCATCCATATTGACCAGTAGCCTATGTCCAGCCAATCAACATTTTAAATGCAATATAGCCTATACCAGGGGCGTTGCTAGGGTCTTGATACATTGGGGGCTTAGCCCAGACCCCACCACCCACCCACCCCGCTTTTGGTAACTACTACTTCTACTCAGAGGCACATAATAATATAAAAGCAATAATAATATAAATGGGGGGTCTGGGGGACCTCCCCCAGGAAACATTGGGCATTAAACACTTAATTTCCGGCATTCAGGTGCATTTTTTGTAGCTAATTTAATTGATAGGTAAAAAGATAGAATGCTTTATTTTGTAGAACTGCAACAGCTATTCACAGAAACACAAATAAATAATACATGAATATTAAATATATAAAAAAAATGAATATAAAACTATATATATATATATATATATATATAGGCTATTCTGTGTAGATATTTATCTATATCTATTTAACTATCTATACACACACACATACACATAAATCACTCCAACAGTGTGCTTATAAGTCTGGAAAAGGAACTATAGCAGGCATGAAAAGGGGTCAGGGGTGAAAAAGTTGAGAAGGATATTACCCCTCTAGGGTGGTCCGGGGGCATGCTTCCCCGTAAGAAAATTTTAAATATTCCATATTGTAAAGCATCAATCTGATGCATTTTGAGATGCATTTTTTGCCAACCTGGAGAGCTGGAGAAACTTAACTTCAGCCATGAGTCAAAAATATTATGGCCTCCGTAGCGTTAGCTAATAATTTTCCACCGGAGCTTTAGCTAGCCTAGCTGGCTAACGTTGCGTTCTCTCCTGCTGTGTTCAACGACTCAATTCATGCAAGCTAAGCCTATGTCAACAGAGCTCCTCCTGGGTAACTTAGATATAGCCTACCAGAAAATATTAGGGATGTCCCGATATCATTTTTTCTGAACCGATCCAATCCGATACGATACCAAAAATTCGGAGTATCAACCGATACCGGTCCAATACCAGCGCAGTTTTTTTTTAAATCAAGTAGAATTTCTATAACTCTGTGTGTTGAACTGATAATCACTCTTTTCTGTGTTAAACACAATCTACTTAATACAGACAACTTCATTATAAATAAAAACAACAAATAAAAAAAAAATGTGATCATAACCTATGACAAAAATTATATTATAAACTAGATTAGTGGATAACTCAGTAAAATTTAGTCTAGAAAAACAATAATTGTATTAAATCTGAACATTTATTGGAAAAAAACATTATTTAGTGGGGAACAAAGAGACAATAAGTGTTGCACTAAAACATTGCTCTTTGTATTGTTGTAAAATACATTCATGAAAAACAAGATAAAAATCAGAAAGATCAATTATTATAGGCTATAGGCCTATATATATAGTCTACTATAAAATTAAGACATTTTTAAATGTATAGCACAGCTGTTTAATGAGGCAGCAACATATGATAGATAGGACAGAACAGAACAAAAAAAGCTATTAATAATCGTTCATTGCGCAAAAGTATTATGATATAATTATGAAAGACTCATGTGCGGCACACAGCGCTTATGCGCATCTCGAGCGCAGAATGATGCGCTTGAAGCAACACAGAGTCACAGCGCGCAGAAAAGTTCAAAGCACAAAGGAAAGGCATATCGATGCATAGTGTATTATACAGTAGGCCTAACAGTATCTATCTATGCAATAGTTTATTGAGCCTTTTCTTTTAACAGTTTTAAATTTCAGTTAATGTGCGCGTGAAGAACAATTATAGTGCTCTCAGTGTGATCGGTAGAAACGAATATTAAGCAATACAGTCCAGCAAGATATAGTCATTTTATGCAAAACCATATAGCTTTATCTACCGTCCGATAAAGTATAATAATAGTAACATTGAATCATCTTGGAGAGAGTTTCATCGTTGACTGTCGTAACCAAACGCAACGCGCTGTTTGATGCTGAATGGAGACAGCCGCAGCGGAGGGAAACGTTTACGTGATCTTGAATTTAACGACTTAAATTTGTATTTCTATCTCACATTATACTATAGTTTTCATATAGTATATAGTATACCTTCCCCCTCTAATGTCCATAATAGCTACCACCACCAGAAGCCACAAACATGGCTCTTTCAGGCTCTCTCTCTCCTCTGGTGCGCACTCTAAATACAAGCGTGCTGTAACTATAACCATAACTTTGATCTGCTTGAACACATTTTAATCGTCTTTAATACATGATTCCGAAGGATAGATTAAAAGACCCGGTCATTTTTTTTATATATAAATACAAAATTATTAAAAAATAATAATAATTATCAATAAATTAATTTTTTTGAGATCCGGGGCTAAAAAAAAAACATCCGGGGCTGAAGCCCCGAATGCCCATGTCTAACGACGCGCCTGGCCTATACATCAATAGTCAATGTCATTGCTTTATTGCATAGTTGTAACTAAACTGACTTGGAGACTAGATAATCATTGTCTTGTTTTAAAAGTATGTGCGTCTATAATGAGGAGAGCCATCACGCCTATATTGTACTGGTCCCCACAGATGTTTTGCTGGAAAGTGCGCGTTTCATTTCGTGCACGCGCATGAACGCATGTTAACGCGCGAGGCGCGACGCGGTTATCTTTTCCGAGCTGCAGTTTATAAACAAACACCGTTGCCCTTTGTCGTTTATCAAACGTAATACATAGTTTATTTCACTCTCACTTTTAGTCACAAAACACAGCCCTGGAAGTGGCCGGCATTAGCAAGACACAGAAAGACCAAAAGATGCACTGCCCAGCTAGGTTAGACAGACTAGAGAGAAATGCATTAACTTTACTGTTATTTGCTGACATCAAACTTGGAGAGGAGAGAACACAAGTCTACCTGATTGCTGTTCCCGAAATTCACTCTCGTGGTGTTTTTTTCCTCTCTTTTCGTGACCAGAAGGATAGTTCCGCTTAATTTTCTCATCGATGTTGTTAACTTTGATAACACGCTTTGACACGAGGGGGAGGCGGTGCCTTGAGTAATATGCGGGGGCCTATGCAACAATTATAGGCCTATATTAATTTTATATAATTAATAAATATAAAAGCCAGTTCAAATTGCACTGGCAAGTACGGCAGCAACAGACAGCAACACCCCTGTCAGCTTCTGTTAGCATGGTCGCCACTTGTATTCGCTGATTGAACATGTTGACATTTGTGGAGTTGTGGAATGCCTGACAAGTATTGTAATCTGATGATTGTCTGCGTTGCTAAGCCATTGGTGCAGTGTGGATTGGCCTTAAGAGAGAATGTGATAGCCTACTGTTGTGTTAAAAGTAAAAAAAAAATGTACATGTTTTTAACCATATTTTAATTTGCAGCTGAAACTGCGCCACCAAACTTCATTCAGAGACTACAAAGTATGACTGTGAGACAAGGGAGCCAAGTGAGACTGGATGTTCGAGTTACAGGAATCCCTGCACCTGTGGTGAAGTTCTACAGAGAGGGAGCTGAGATTCAGAGCTCTGCTGACTTTCAGATTGTTCAAGATGGAGACCTTTACAGTTTGTTGATTGCTGAGGCCTTCCCTGAAGATTCTGGAACTTATTCTGTCAGTGCTTCTAACAGCAGTGGACGTGCAACTTCAACTGCAGAGTTGCTTGTTCAGGGTTAGTTTTTATTTTTAGTTGGTAAAAATGTGTAGCATTTTTTTATTTTTATTTTATAGATGTCGCAACTAGCATTTCATTCATGATTCACAGGCGAAGAAGTCGTACCTGCAAAGAAGTCAAAAACAATCATTTCAGCCTCTCAGATTTCACAGACTCGTCAGACTAGAGTAGAGAAGGTGAGTGACTGTGAACTAGCCACAACAGAATTTTACCCCGTAGATCACTGTGTTAATTATTTTCTTTTAACAGAGGATGGAGGCTCATTACGAGGCCTCTGCCACAGCCATGATGCAAATGCAAGTAGAGGGTGGGGTTGTGACCCATCAGCTGGCACATAAGACACCACCTCGTGTGCCCCCTAAACCAACCTCCAAATCCCCCCCTTCACAAGTGACTAGAGTGTCAGCAGCTCGCCAACAGTCTCCCTCTCCTGTGAGGCATGTTAAGGGCCCGACACCCTCTCCTGTCAGGTAATGCATCTGAAGTTTCCAGATTTACATGTGTAGACAATTCATATTATATTTTTAAGTGGATAACTAAGTTAAAGTTTAAATAACTTTAAATTGATGGACTTTACTCTTGAGAAAATATTTCTATTTGGATTCTGTAATTTATTCCACATTACAAAATGTTTATTCATAAAGAAATAAGTAACAATTTGGGGAAATGATTTAAATTATGTGTACGCACATTAGATTGATTGATGTAGATTTCAGTCAAATAATAGTGACCCTAAAAGCTGTTTTACTCTACCCAGAGTCAGAGTGAATCACACCATTATGGGGGCTACCATGTTGACATCATGACCAGTTGTGTCTTGTAGTTACTACTACTTGTACTACTAACAATAAATAATACATATTTTTTTTAAAGATGTTAGTTAAACATTTTAATGGATATAAGGAAAAGTGTATATCTTACAGTTTGTCCTGGAGCTGGTCATTTCTTTTAGGCTTTTCATTTTTAAACATTACCTTTTCTAGTTACATTTAAACATCTCCTTCTGTGTGACAAATTCATTTTCTAATACTAATATTCCATGTAGTTAATGAGGTCATAAAATCTGCACGTTTAATAATTGTAAAAGAATTGGCAAAAATTCAGTTTTTGCTGAATGCTTTTAGATGAGAATAAACAGTACATATCAAGTTTCTCAGCTCTTATTAATCCAAAGGCTAAGGTTTGTGGTTCATGTTCTCATAACATGTTTTTCCATTTAATTTCAGTGCTGTGTCTCCATCTACGAGACTGTCTGTTTCCCCAATCAGACCAGTCAAATCCCCTGTGATGACCCGCAAACAGGTCACGCAGGGCTCTGAGGTCCTACCCCCATGGAAACAAGCGGGGTATTCTTCAGAAGCCAGCTACACCCGCATGATTGCCGGTGCAACACAAGTCCAGACGACTTCTACCCATGTCCAAATGGAACAGCGTTGGGAGGGCTCTGTTTCTGTTCAGCAACAAGTTGGAGTTGTCAAAGAGGTAAAGAATTTACCATTAGACAAACTTGCTTTCAATCTTTCTGCATGTCATGAATGACTTGTTTAGTGGTGCCACCACTTCCTTTCTGCAAGTGACCTGCAAATCTCATGTAAATGTTTATTTGTCGGTGAAAATGCCTGTAATGTAAACTCTAACAACATCTTGCAACCCAAATCTACTTGCATGTGAAAAAGGAGCAGAAAAACGTGGATGAGAAAAGTATTGCTGTTGCCACTGTGGTGGCGGCAGTGGACCAGGCTCGTAGTCGTGGGCCGCTCAGTGGCTCTGTAGATCAGCCCAGTGTTGAAACCGGCATAGCTGGAGAACACATTACATCTCAAAATGAGCAGGTAGTCTGGTACTTTAGTGTTGTGGTTGTCACCCATCCAAACCTCATACTCCTAATTTTTTGTTTTTACCACTGACTCCACAAAGATTTTTATAGGACAACAATAACAGAATTTACTTGCCCATTTTTCCATCCATTACTCCACCTTCTCCTACCTTTCCAAATATAAATATATATATATTGTTTTTACATTTAGACAACAATTTAGAGATTTCTTTCCGCATGTTCATAGATATCATGTAAGGAAATCCAAGAGGAATCAGTCACAACTGTGACAACTCATAAAATCAATATTGATGTTTCAACCACTAGTGAGAAATCCTTTGAAGAGATCTCATCAACTGCAGAGGTAGAATCTAAGAGAATAATATTTCAGTTGGCCACAATTATAATGCCTTCTATCCTGTTTTACATTCACTGAACTTTGTTTTTCAGAGAGCACCTTCTGTTTTTGTGTTTAAGGGCAACATTTGAAAGGTTACATATTCAGTCATGTTAGGTTGAGTGATTAAATACAATTTGGTTTTATGGTCTTATTTTGAACAATTGTCAACAAATAATTTTGATTATGAAGACAAAACATTGTCTTTTCTAAATCTTTAAGTGAAAGTTTTTGTAAAACTTTCTAAAAGTAGCATTAGATGAATATAAATATGTTAACTTATTCTTTAGATGGAAAGTAAATGTAAGCCCACGTAAATGTTACCCTTAAATCAACGGAGGTGAAACTATCTCTTTTTCCACACCTTTCAACACTAACCTTTAGCAGACAACTTCACTGGGTGGTGCATTTTCCAGCTTTCGTCCCATATTTTTTTTTTTTTTTTTCATTTACAGTATTCAAGCTCTGTATTTTTTTAGATGAGAATGGATTCTGTCTATACATGTATTATAGATATTGATCAGTGATTGCTCTTGTCAGGGTGACGGGAAAAAAGCAGAAGCCGTTGCCACTGTGCTTGCTGCTGTTGATCATGCACGTATACGAAAGCCCACGCATGCTGAAGGGGCTCAGATGGAAGAAGAGGCTGATATAAGACATCAGGAAATGCTAGCAACTAAGCAACAGGTCACAAGTAAAAAGGAGCTGTTGCTTATCCCCACTGAAATGTCAACTTCTACTACTGAGAGTGTACATGTCACCCAGGTTAGAAGCATTTAACAGAAGCTGAAACATGAACATGACATTTTTAGTCTATCTGCATTCAAATATTCTTCTGTTGATTTGCAATAGATTCAAAGAGCTACTGAGGTCAGCTCCAAGGTGGAGACTGACCTTTCACCATCCCCAGTTCCACATTTCACAGTATCAAAAGTTACTGTACCAAAACCAGATCATAGCTATGAGGTAAGATTGGGTGATTACAGGCAAGCAGTGAAATCCCCCTTTTCTAAGGTATCTGGATTTTCAGATATTTAGGAAAGAGGATAATGAGAGAGAAAACTGATATAACATTAACAAATTAGTTGGAAACATATGAAATAAATCTGAAATCTATTTTCTTTTAATTAAGTTGTTTTCCTGCTTGCCTGAAACACAGTTTCAAGAATTCAACCGTATATTTATGCACAATGGGTTCCAAAATCTGAGACCACTATGAATATTTTGAAGGTTTTTATTAATCAAAGTATATAAAATATAAAACGTGAAAATTAAGAAATGTTTAACATTTTGCACAGTTTTAAGTCATTGCACAAATCATAAAAAATATCAGTTTTTATGCTTCCAATGAAGTACAAGATGTTAGCATCATTCTGGAGAACATGATCATCAGGTTTTACGCAGACTTGTGGAGATCATGCAGCTTGACTACTGCTGTTGTTATAGCAAAAGAAGAACATACCAAATACTTATACATTCTGAAATTAAAGTACATTTAGTTTTTGTATAAAATAATAAAATGCTAAATGTATGCATTTTCACTAGTAGTCTCAGAATTTGTGTGTCCCTTTGTGGTAGACTTAATTTTAACTTTTTATCACTAGCCTTTAACAAGTGCCGCCTATCCAGACCAATCTAAAAAACCCACCCTCAATACCTAATATACAAACTTCACAATAACTTTCAACATAACATCCATCCATTAGTTTGTCCATCAACCTCTTATTATACCATCGAGTAATTATATCATTGAGTATTTTCTAACTAATTAATTTTTTCCTGCCATCCTTCTAAAGGTTCCCTGATTGTTCCCCTCTGTGTGGCTAAACAAAAGTGAACTTGTTTTTTTGATATTCTGTGGTAATGTTGCTCTTCTTGGGTTGGTCAGGTTTCAATAGCAGGTTCTGCTATTGCCACACTACAAAAAGAGTTATCCTCAACAACTGCTGCTCAAAAGATCATCAAGCCTGTCAGGCCTCCAACACATAAGATTGTGGAGACTCGTGTGATCCCAGAGCCAACCCCTCCTCCTTTTAGAGACACTGCAGAGAGATATCAGACTCATTTCGACAGAGAGTTACACAGAAAGATAGGTGTTTCGTTTGCCGGGGAAGAGTGGGACACACAGGTTTGTAGTTTAACATGTTGCCCACTCGCAAAGCTAACATTGACGTATTATCAGTTATTCATCATATGGAGTCTTGTGTGGTTGGATTATCACTTACAGAAAGATTCCTCAAAGCTAACGGTTTTCCTTACAGATTCCATCTTTA
This sequence comes from Rhinichthys klamathensis goyatoka, assembly GCF_029890125.1. Taxonomy (NCBI): domain Eukaryota; kingdom Metazoa; phylum Chordata; class Actinopteri; order Cypriniformes; family Leuciscidae; genus Rhinichthys; species Rhinichthys klamathensis. Next base: position 928,395 of record NW_026606760.1, read on the forward strand.
TATACTGAGGATTTCTTCTCATCATCTCTACCTAATCTTTATTAGAACGTTTTTGTTTGTTTCATACTCTTTTTAAACTCGTTCTTTTCTCAACCTTTCTTTTTTATCGTTACTTGTGGCACTCGATAACAAAGCAAATTGAATTCAAGAGTCACTTGGTTAGTAAACAAATGTCGATTTTTCTTGCAGGTTGTTGAGACTGCAGCGATCCCCTCAGCTATCAAAGAGCCTGTAGTGCCCCCTACCTTGATAGCAGTAAGTGTTTTATTAGCATTTTGATGAAATGCTGCTGATTTGTAGAATCACTTGAAGAACCACTAAATACAAATTGGTGTCTTGTTCATTAGGGTTTGAAGAATGTGACTGTCACAGAGGGAGAGTCTGTCACTCTGGAGTGCCAGATTTCAGGCCACCCCACCCCAGCTATTATGTGGTTCAGAGAAGATTACAGAATCGAGCACTCCATTGACTTCCAGATCACTTATGAAAGCAGCTATGCCCGCTTGGTGATCCGTGAGGCCTTTGCTGAAGACAGTGGCCGCTTCACTTGCACTGCTACCAGTGAGGCTGGAACTATCAGCACCTCCTGCTACCTGCTTGTCAAAGGTAAATTTCATTTACAGTACTGTAATAAAATTTCTGTGTATAAATGTTTTGTGGAGAACAAAAATATGCTTATTTTATATGTAGGTCTGTAATAAGGCTATAACAATAAGTTCACAAATGTTTTAAAACAATACCATAAATTAGAATCTCCTACCACCTCAGTGCATTTCTGTTGAACCCAAGGTTGAAAATCTTGAATGAACAGACTTTGATCAAAAAGCAAAAAAAAAAAAAAACAGGATATCCCTCCTCACCTCTATCATTGTTTGAAAATAAAAGCACAACCTCAAAAAACATTTATGTTATACTTTTTTTACAGTGTCAGAGGAGATTGAGAGCAGAGAGGAGATAACTGTCCAGGAGAAACAGTAAGTTACAAGGGCAAGAGCATGGACTTGTGGACCTTAACTAATAAAAGAGTAGAGCCAAAAGGAAACAAATTTTAATATTTGTTGTAATTATAATGTGTGTGTGTGTGTTTCAAACAAGGACTGTCATTGAAGCCAAAGAGGAGACCATGTCTGAAATAAGCGCGGTCTCTGCGGACACTGCAGCATTTGTTGCTCCTTTCTTTGTGAAGAAGCCAGTGGTTCAGAAGCTGGTCGAGGGAGGCAGTGTTGTCTTTCAGTGCCAGATTGGAGGAAGCCCCAAGCCCCATATTTACTGGAAGAAGAGTGGAGTTCCACTCACTACTGGATACAGGTATAGATTTCGAGCAAGTAAACTTTGGATCTAGTTGGTCTCTACACAGTGAAAAAGAAAGCTCATACTTTCCTTGTAATTTAACAGATATAGAGTTAGCTATAACAAGGAAACAGGGGAATGCAAATTGGAAATTTCTATGACATTTGCCGATGATGCTGGAGAGTACACCATCTTTGCCAAGAACCAACACGGAGAGGCATCTGCTTCCACAATCCTGTTTGAAGAAGGTTAGTTGTGACTTTATTATAAACTGTGACTCACAATAAAATAAAGCTTCGAACAAAAAATACAACATCCATCATGCCATCATGCATTTACAGAGGAGTTTGAAACCTATATGAAGAAACAGGATGTGACATATGTAACGGAAGTGACGGCAATGGTGCAGGAGCCCAAAGTTGCAGATGTGCCCCCTGTAGTTGTAAGTGAATATGAAAAAGAGCTCATACAGAGGAGAATGGCTCAGCAAACACAGATGATGAAATCCTTCATCTCAGAGACGGTACGATTTTATATGGGAAAAGTGATTTTACTCATTTTTGTAATGAGATCGTAAATCACATAAAACATTTGCATACTAGGAAATGCCTCTAAAAATGATAATTTAATACAAATATATAAACATTTCATTCTCTTCAGGAATTTCAAATATCTGCTATTGAACGAAAAATTATCCAAGAGATTGAAATCCGCATCCTTAAAATAACTTACCGAGAGCTGGTGATTGAGGATGGTGAGGAGATGGTCATGAATGTTGCTGAGCATGAGGCTGTCGGATCCTCATTTAGCACTCCTGTCAAAAGCTACAGAATTCTGGAAGGAATGGGTGTTACTTTCCATTGCAAGATGGAAGGAACACCATTACCAAAGGTAATGATGGTAATTATATTGAAAAGCAGTATTTTTACAGCAGCACAATGTATACAAGTAATTTTATATAATTTGTGTTAAATAGATTGCCTGGTATAAAGATGGCAAGCGCATTAAGCATGGAGGCCGCTATCAGATGGAGGTTCTACAAGATGGAAGAGCCAGTCTGCGCCTACCTGTGGTGCTGCCAGAAGATGAGGGGATCTATACTGCATTTGCTAGCAATATGAAGGGTAACGCTGTCAGTTCCGGAAAGCTCTATGTAGAGTCCACTGCAGCTGCTCAGCCTTACTACCCTCAGGCCGAAGCTGTGAGAAGAGTCCAGTGAGTTGCCTTTGCCTTCATCTCTGGATTTGCTGTTCTGTAATTAGATGTTTAGGATAATGTTGTCCATATTTACACATTTACACTTTTAATATTTTAGGTCTACATCTCCAATGTCTGCTCGCTCAACTAGCTACTCCCCTGGACGTTCTCCTGCTCGTTCTGTTAGCCGCTCTCCTGCTCGTAGACTTGATGACACTGATGAGAGTCAACTGGAGAGACTATATAAGCCTGTCTTTGTACAGAAGCCATCATCCTTCAGGTGTTCTGAAGGACAGACTGCAAGGTTTGACTTAAAAGTAGTTGGAAGACCAATGCCCGAGACTTACTGGTTCCACAATGGTAAGTGTGCTTTAAAGCTACACTACCATTCAAAAGTTTGGGGTCAGAAATTCTTTTTTTATTGATTTATTTTCCTATTGTTCTATTTAGCAAAGACTCCTAAAAAAATGCATCACAGTTTCCACAATTTTTTTTTTCAACATTGATAATAGAAATGTTTCTTAAACACCAAATCAGCCTATTAAGAATGATTTCTAGAAGGATCATGTGACACTGTAATGGCTGCTGAAAATTCAGCCTTACCATCCCATGAATAAATTACAATAAAATATATTCAAATAGAAAACAGTCATTTTAAATGGTAATATTTCACAATATTACTGTTTACTTTATTTAAGACTAAAATGCCATGTCTTGGTGAGCATAACAGACTTCTTTGAGAAAAATAAAAAAATTATTACCCCAAACTTGGAAACGGTAGTATTTGCTTTCATTTTTCTTTTTTTGCTTGATTATTTGTTTTCTTTCTTACCTGTTGAAAAAAGAAAGTTAATTTTTTATATTTTATTATATTTACCAAAGGACAACAAGTGGTCAATGACTACACCCACAAGATTGTGGTAAAGGAGGATGGAACTCAGTCAATGATTGTGGTTCCTGCCATGCCTCAGGACTCTGGAGAGTGGACGGTTGTTGCTCAGAACAGAGCTGGAAAGACAACTGTTTCTATGACTCTCACTGTTGAAGGTAAACCGTTTTTGTTCTAAAAAACTAAGTCTATTTGACTTAGTGGTGTGGAACATTGTGTAAACTCTCATCTTATGTGTCACAGCAAAGGAAAATTTGGTCCGGCCCCAGTTCATTGAAAAGCTAAAGAATATCAGTGTTAAGGAAGGAAGTTTGGTTGAGTTGGCAGTAAAAGCCATTGGAAACCCCCTCCCTGACATTGTCTGGCTGAAAAACAGTGACATCATCTCTCCTCATAAATACCCTCACATCAAGTATGTTACTTTACTTTGGATTGTTGTTTAATTATTTCCTTTTTTTTTTAGTACTATCTATGTTAAATTCAAAAATTGTATTACAGAATTGAGGGTACCAAGGGACTGGCACATTTCCAGATTCCTCAGACTTCCGGCTCTGACAGTGCATGGTACACAGCCACAGCTATAAACAAAGCTGGTAGGGATACCACTCGCTGCAGAGTCAATGTGGAGGTAGAGTACACAGAACCTGCACCAGAAAGAAGACTCATCATTCCCAAAGGAACATATAAGGCTAAGGACGTTGCTCCACCAGAGCTTGAACCACTGCATCTTCGCTATGGTCAGGAACAGTGGGAAGAGGGTGACCTTTATGACAAGGAAAAGCAACAGAAGCCACACTTTAAAAAGAAGCTAACTTCAGTCAGGATGAAGCGATTCGGTCCTGTGCACTTTGAGTGCAGACTGACCCCTATTGGAGACCCAACTATGGTTGTTGAGTGGCTCCATGATGGCAAGCCGCTGGAAGCTGCTAACAGGTTGCGTATGATCAATGAGTTTGGCTATTGCAGTCTTGATTATGAAGTTGCTTATTCCAGAGATAGTGGCGTCATTACCTGTAGAGCCACCAACAATTTTGGTGCTGACCAGACTTCTGCTACACTAATTGTGAAAGATGAGAAGAGTCTTGTGGAGGACAGTCAGTTGCCAGAGGGAAGAAAAGCACAGAGAATGGATGAAATGGAGCGAATTGCCCATGAGGGTGCACCTTCTGGAGTAACTGGGGATGACATGAGTGAGAAGACCAAGCCAGAGATTGTCTTGCTTCCTGAACCCATAAGAGTATTTGAGGGTGAAACAGCCAAATATCGCTGTAGAGTGACCGGTTACCCCAATCCCAAAGTTAACTGGTACCTCAATGGACAGCTCATTCGAAAGAGCAAACGTTTCAGACTACACTATGATGGTATTCACTATTTGGAAATCACTGACTGTAAGTCCTATGATTCTGGAGATGTCAAATTATTGGCTGAGAACCCAGAGGGTACAGCTGAGCACACTGTCAAACTCGAAATCCAACAGAAAGAAGACTTCAGGTCAATCTTGCGCCGTGCTCCTGAGATGAAGGCTCTGGAGGCACCGGGCCCTGAACATGGCAGAGTGTCTTTTGATGTTGTGAAGGTAGATAAACCTGTAGATGCTTCACAAGCAAAAGAGGTTGTCCGACTGAGGAAGGTTGAGAGAGTTGTTCATGAAAGATCCACAGAAGAGACAGAAGAGCTGCGAAGCAAATTTAAACGCAGGACTGAAGAGGGCTATTATGAAGCCATATCCTCAGTTGAGATGAAGTCTCGCAAGAAGGACGAGTCTTATGAAGGAATGTTAAAGAAGAGAAAAGATGAACTTATGCACTGGACCAAAGAGGTGTCTGAGTTAGAAAAGAAGAAAGAGGAGGAGGAAGGCAAACTCACCATTCCAACAATCAGACCTGAGAAAGTCGCTCTCTCTCCTAGCATGGAGGCTCCAAAGATTTTGGAAAGAATTCAGAGCCAGACAGTTTCACTATCTGATGAAGTTCGCTTCCGTTGTAGGGTTATTGGTAAACCAGAACCAGAGTGCCAGTGGTTCAAAAACGGCATTTTACTTGAGAAATCAGATCGTGTTTACTGGTATTGGCCCGAGGACCATCTCTGTGAATTAGTAATTAGAGATGTCTCAGCTGAGGATTCTGCTAGTATCATGGTCAAAGCCATTAACATTGCTGGTGAGGCCTCAAGCCATGCTTTCCTGTTGGTGCAAGGTATGTTTTGTCATTTATAAATCAGTTGTGTGATCATTGTTCATATGGAAATTACTTTATCTAATAAATTGTCTTTTTTTTGCAGGCAAGCAAGTTGTATCTTTTACCCAGACATTGGAGGATACCTATGTTAAAGAGAAAGACACAATGACAACCTTTGAATGTGAGACAAATGAGCCATTTGTTAAGGTAAAATGGATGAAGAACAATGCTGAAATTTTTTCTGGAGACAAATACAGGATGCACTCGGACAGAAAGGTGCACTTCCTATCTGTGCTGATAATCAACATGCAAGATGATGCCGAGTACACTTGTGCTGTAGCTGATGATGACCACATAAGTACCACTGCCAGACTTCATGTTGAAGGTTAGCTTACACTCATTTGTGCTATTGAATTTCACATTTTCAGAGTCATCTCTGAATTTTTTGGTCAAACGTGCCATCTGATCTGTTATACAGGTGCACCACTGGAAATGATAAAAAATTTAGAGAGTGTTGAAGTGCCTGAGACATACTCTGGAGAGTTTGAGTGTGAACTGTCGCGTGAAGATGCAGAAGGCACCTGGTACTTTGAGAACAAAGAAATTACGGCAAGCCTAAAATATGTAGTATCCTCTCGTCGTGGCCGACACACCTTGTCTGTAAAAGATGTCCGGAAGGAAGACCAAGGCAAATATACTTTTAAAGTGGGTAATCTGAAGACAAGCGCCACACTGAAAATGAAATGTAAGTAGAATTTGAATATAATTTATATATTAATATAAAAAAAATTGTATTATAGTATTTTCAAACATAATATTGACTCCATTATACATGATATGTAAATAATGATATTTTTTGTCTTGTATCAGTGCGCCCTGTAACTCTGATGCAAGGCCTCTCTGACTTGACAATCTGTGAGGGTGACATTGCCCAGTTGGAGGTGCGATTCTCTCAGGAAAATGTGGAGGGATCATGGATGAAAAATAGCCTGCCCATCTCTGCCTCTGACAGAATTCACATTGTCATCGACAAACTTGTCCACAAACTTCTAGTTGAAAATGTCAACAGGGATGATGCAGGAATCTACTCATTTGTTGTTCCTATTCAAAACATTTCTACAACTGGAAAACTGACTGTCCAAAGTACGTTTTTCCCCCACTTTTCCCCATGCATTTTTGAAAGCTAAAATACAGAAAGAGAATGCAGAAATGTAACCTTTCTTTTTCACCCTCTTCACAGCAATTGAAATCACAACTCCTCTAAAGGATGTCCATTCTATTGAGGGTACGAAGGCAGTGCTAGAAGCTAAAATCTCTGCCTCTGATGTTGCTTCAGTGAAATGGTACCAAAATGACAAGCTCGTTGTAGCTAGTGAGAGAATCCAGATGGTTGCCAAAGGGACCAAACAGAGACTGGTCTTGAACAGGTCCTTTGCTTCTGATGAAGGACACTATAAGATGGCTGTTGGCAGAGTGGAAACAACTTGTAAACTGACAATTGAGAGTGAGTATTTCTTTAAAGGAACTTATATACAATCTTTCTCTGGGTTTGCTTAAAAGTAAATTTAATTGGTTTATTATTATTAACAAACATATTCATGTCATACAGAGGTCAGCATCATCAAGCACATGGAGGACTGTGTGTGCACTGAAACTCAGAATGTCACTTTTGAAGTAGAATTGTCCCACACCGGGATAGATGCTTACTGGACCTTCAAAAATCAGCCTCTTAAGGCTGGACCCAAATACAAAATTGAGTCCAAAGGGAAACGCTATAGCCTGACCATCATCAATGCCATGAAGGATGAAGAGGGCCAGTATGCATTTGCAGCTGGCGAAAAGTCATCCAGTGCAAAACTAACTGTGTCAGGTATGATTTTCACCATTTGTTGAATATGTGTTATGTTGATGCACTGATATTGCCTCATGGTTACGTTTTTCTTACACTAGGTGGTGCTATAAACAAACCACTCCATGATGTGACTGTAGCAGAATCCCAAACTGCTGCTCTGGAGTGTGAGGTTGCTAACCCTACCTCTGAAGGCAAGTGGCTTAAGGATGGCCACTCTGTTGACTTTAGTGACAATGTCAGGAGTGAGGATGTAGGTGTGGTCCGCCGACTTGTCTTTGTCACCACAAGACCACAAGATATTGGAGAGTACACATACCAAGTAGCAAACTCCAAGACATCTGCCAACCTTAGGGTTGAAGGTACTATTACTTTTACTACTGTTTTGGCAGAATTTTTTTTCATACTGATCATATTTTCCTATATATGCCGTCGGTGTATGAATGAGTGAGTGAATGAATGGGTGAATGTGAGGCAAAATGTAAAGCGCTTTGGTGGCCATTGGGTCTGTGAAAGCGCTATATAAATGCAGTCCATTTACCATAATGTGTAACTTTTTCATACTGATCATATTTTCCTATTATGTTTAACTGAATACAAATGTCTTTCACAGCTGTGAAGATCAAGAAGACACTGAAAAATCAAACAGTCACCGAAACCCAAGAGGCAATCTTTAGTCTTGAACTCACCCATTTAGATGTGAAAGGATCCCAGTGGATCAAGAATGGAATAGAAATTGTCCCCAGTGACAAATATGAGATAACAGTAGATGGATTGGTTCACACCTTAAAGATCAAGAATTGCAACTCACAAGATGAATCAGTCTATGGATTCAAACTTGGAAAACTCTCTGCTAACGCCAGACTGAATGTTGAAAGTAAGTTTAATATTTGGCTTAATCAAAGAATTTGCACTAAAAAAACAACTAAAAAAACAAAACAAATATGTTATTTAATTCTCTTGCAGCTGTTAAGATTGTGAAAAAGCCAAAAGATGTGACTTCCCTGGTGAATGGAACTGCCTCTTTTGAGCTGAGTTTATCCCACGATGACATACCTGTTAAATGGATGTTCAAAAACCAAGAACTGAAACCTAGTGCCAATATTCAGATAATGTCCGAAAGGAAAGCACATAAGTTGGTCATTCAAAATGTTGAAGAAAGCAGTGATGGAGAGTACACAGCTGTAGTTGGACATTTACAATGCAGCGCATATTTACATGTTGAATGTAAGTATAACATTTGAAGATTTATAGATTTTAAGTCACCAACCTAAACTTGTCTAGTGTCTTATACACACCACTAACTCCATACAATGACTGTTTCAGCTTTGAGAGTCACAAAGCCCCTGAAGAACATTGAAGTTCCAGAGACCCATGTGGCCACGTTCGAGTGTGAAGTTTCACATTTCAATGTTCCATCCACCTGGCTGAAAAATGGAGTTGAGATTGAAATGAGTGAGAAGTTCAGGATTGTGGTGCAGGGCAAACTGCATCAGTTAAAGATCATGAATACAAGCAGAGATGATTCTGCCGAATACACATTTGTGTGTGGAAATGACAAAGTCTCTGCCACCCTGACAGTTAGCAGTAAGTTATTTGTGATGTCATTGTTTTTGTAGTTGTTTTCTTCATTGCCTACCAGACATGTACTTACAATGGCAACAAGAATTAGAATTGAGTCAAATGTTTATTCCCTCTCCTTCAGCTGTCCTCATCACATCTATGCTCAAAGACCTGAATGCACAAGAAAAGGACACCATCACATTTGAGGTGACTGTCAACTATGAAGGCATCACCTACAAATGGCTGAAGAATGGAGTTGAAATCCGATCCAGTGATAGATGCCAAACTCGCACCAAACAGTTCACTCACTCCCTCACTATCCGAAATGTTCACTTTGGGGATGTTGGAGAGTACAAATTTGTGGCCGGATCTGCTGAAACAGCCGCAAACCTTTTTGTTGAAGGTAATATTCACTTCATTATTCAGATTTTCTTATTATTTATTTTTGGCTAATTCTGATCAAATGTTTTTTTCATGATCAATTTAAGCTCGTGTCATCGAGTTCACCAAGCACATCAAGGACATTAAAGTTACTGAGAAGAAGAAGGCCATTTTTGAATGCGAACTCTCTGAGCCCAATGTCCAAGTAACATGGATGAAGGATGGTCAGGAACTTGAAATATCTGAAAGGTACTCAATATAATGGTTTTCCACATCCATGCACAATTTTGCTCTTTGACATTAATAATCTGTCTTTATTAAGTTCATGTCCTGATGGAGATATCATCTTCACCATTTAGGTACAAAGTTTCCACAGAGAGACACATGCATCGTCTTATGATCCAAACTGTGCGCATGTCTGATGCCGGAGACTACACTGTGGTTGCTGGATCAAGTGTATCGAAGGCCAACCTCATAGTTGAGGGCAAGGATGTGCGCATAAGTGAACCTGCCGAGAAAGAAATCACTGTAAGTACCAAGCTGTCATAAATAATATTTAAATTCTGACAGTGTTCAGTATATCAATAATGAGTTCAATTTCTTTTTAATTGAAGGTGCTTGAGAAACAACGAAGTACATTTGAATTTGAAGTCAATGAGGATGACATTGAGGGACGCTGGCTGAGAAATGGAGTCGAGATCCAGTTTTCTGTAGATCAGCGCTTCAACTATGCCGTTATTAGAAAAATTCATCGCCTGACAATCACAGAAACCTACAGAAGCGATGCCGGAGAATACACATTCATTGCTGGAAAGAACAGGAGTATTGTAACCCTACATGTCAACAGTGAGTTTGATCTCAAGTTCTCAGTTTGTTCTTGTTTGTCTCTGTGTATCTATTATTAATTCATATACATTCTTGCATTGTTTAGTCCCTGAGCCTCCTCAGATCATCAGGCACTTGCAGCCCCTGTCTGTTGAGGCTGGCAAACCTGCACGCTTCTCTGTGGAGGTGACAGGAATTCCTCAGCCTCAGGTGTCCTGGTATAAGAACACTCAGGCCCTGTCTTCTGGGTTCAAGTGTAAGTTCCTGAGGGAGGGAAATGAGCACACATTGTTACTCATTGAAGTCTTCCCAGAGGATGCAGAGCAGTACAACTGTGAAGCTAAGAATGACTATGGAGTAGCCACAAGTTCTGCGTCACTTAATGTGGAAGGTAAAGAAAAACAAATGAAAAAAAAGGTGTATTATATAAAATGTATTAAAGGTACATCATTTATTTATATTTGCTATGTCTTTTAATCCTCAGTTCCAGAAGTTGTATCCCCTGACACTGGAGCCCCACTGTCACCACCTGTGGTCATAACACCAATACGTAACACTTCTGCCAATGAAGGACAATCTGCTAGATTCCAGTGCCGTGTCTCAGGGGAAGGTAAGATCAGTAACTATAGGTCTGTTCCAAAACCTAGTGAGCTGCCTATTGGCATTTGCATTTTTTTTTTTTGTTATCTTACTTACTAAGTCTCATGAATGAGTGATTTGCAATGCTCTACATAGGCAGACACTCTGTGCACCTTAGAAATCTTTTCAGTTTATTTAATTATAGGTTCTGCAAAAGAAATGGCACAATACTGTAGTCATTAATAAAGCGTAGCTCTTCTATGATCCTTTAAAATAAAGGTACCTCACTACGTCTTGGAGCAGAGCACATATATTGGCACATACAGAACGATCAAGTAAATAGTCATTTGTACCTTAATTGCTGTTTGATGTTATACGTATTCCTCTGATTTACTCCTGTTTAGATCTGACAATTACTTGGTATTGCAAAGACAAGGAGATCAAGCAGTCTGATATATTCAGAGTGTCTCAGTTTGATGAAAACTGTCAGTTGGAGATCACCAGAGTGTATCCTGAGGATGAGGGCGAGTACACATGTGTTGCCCGTAACTCTGCAGGAATGGTCTCATGTTCTGCTGTGCTGAAAGTGGACGGTAAGCTAAATTTTCTTACAACCAAAAATTGCAAACTAATAAAAAAAAAAAAAAAAAAACTGATAATGGCTTCCTTCAATGATAATATGTTGTTATTATTATTATTAGTCAATAATGCAATTGGTGGTGGTTTGTCTATTAATTAGGGCTGTCAAAGCTAACATAGTATTTCTAAGAACTAATCAAAACTTTCAGAGCGAACTTCACAAATACACGTCACTGAGCACCCATTTATGAGTAATTGCATAAAGTCATTTGCATTCTGTCATTCATAAAAACATTCATTCGAAAACTTGCAAAGAACTGCATTTTTGCACATGTAAGATATATTACATACATAATGAGAAATAGTTACTGATTTGTTGCAGATTTGCATTTCAGTGTTTACATTTCGCATACATTTTGATGAAATTTGAGAAGTCTATAATCTGTTGCTTTTTTGTGAGTGAGATGAGTAAAATACACTGTTGTATAAATTTACTCTATGGGTTCTATCTTGCACCCAGCGCAAATGACTTTGTACACTGACGCATGTATCATTCCTATTTTGCACCCGCGCAAAGCGGGCTTTTCCCTCCTCAAACGCACGTCGGTAAACTAGGGAATGAACTTGCGCTTCCTGGGCGGGTCGGCGCAAAAAGGAGGCGTGTTTCGGCGCAAACATTCCCTAGTGCTATTTTGCAGTTCCAGAAAACATTTGCGCCACTGACCAGAAAAAACCTAGTCTAAAGTCAGTGCCGCGTTGCGCATACATTCAGATGCTATTTTAAGCGCGCATGCTTGGCCATAATACAGAGTGTGAACAACGCGCATACACTGTAGATGATTCTCTCATCTACACAGATGCATTTTACTTTTTGCAAATGATACATTATTATAAGGAGAAATATTAAAACACGAGGGAAATCATTGTTGTGTCCATGACGATGGGAAAAATAGGCATAAAGCTTACACATTTACCCAAATTATTATATGCATGTTTAACCGAAGCTAATTTGGGTGGGCTTGTCCCATCCCCAATGTCACTTCTCTGAACCGATTCTGAAGCGCGCCTGTTAAATGCGCCGTTATAATAGTATTGAGCCATGGAACAAGCGCACCTTGTTCATCATGCTCTTAAAGGGAATGTGGTATGACGCTCTTATTGGTTTGTTTCCCGTTACGCCCAAACCACACCTATGAATAATGAAGCTACTTCAGACCAACCCCTTTTAGATTTGCGTCGAGCGCAAGAGTCATTTATCCCGCCGGTTAAATAGCAACAGCGTTTTAGATCGTTAAAATAGGGCCCTATGAGTGTTATCCACACAAATTGCTGAACCTTATGATTGCACACAGGCCTTTTTTAATTTCCTTAAAAAGGAACTGAATTCATTAATGCATTAACTACAAAAAAGTATGAGATACGTCACGCTTAAATAAATTCGATTGACAGCCCTACTGTGATACAAAACAATTTTGCCAGCCAAATATGAAAACAAAACAAATTTGGTACAGGGAAACAAATTTCAATGTGTGCACTATAGTGATTAGTTGAGGATAAATCAATACTTCCTTTCAGGACAAACACATATTATGGACTGTACATCCAAGTCTCAGTCAGAAGCCACTTCCAGCCTCTTCACAAGCATTAAGAGTGTTCAGAAGGATCCTATTGGCCAAAGGCCCACTTTTATTCAACCTATTGTGAGCTGTGTGGTGGCTCATGGAGAAGTGGCTAGATTTCATGCTCGTGTGTCTGGCATGCCAAAACCAGAGATAAGTTGGTTCCATAACCAACAGTCTATAAAGCCTACCAAAAATGTTGTCTTTCATTTTGATGAGATGACAAACACTGCTACGCTAATCATAGTTGATACTTTCTCTGAGCATGCTGGACAGTACACTTGCAAAGCAGTCAGTATCGCAGGAGAGGCAGCTTGCTCAGCCAGCCTTGCTGTAACTAAAGAAGGTAATTGAGATCAAAGTAGTTTATGGTTTTTGATTAACATATCACAATTAATTCACGTAATTTTCTTTCAACCAGCCTTTCAACCAACCTCAAGAACCTCTCAATGAATTTCCTGATCACGTTCACTAATTTCACTTTATGAAACCTTATCAATGCTTCTGAAGAAGTTGTATCATACAGTGCTCTCTTGATGTTGTGCTGGCAATGCATGCTTTTGCAAACTCCCATGTTTCACCTCTTTTTAACATTTTCACATTTGTTTCACATGTAGATAAACCTATTTTTTGTCCTTATTAAATTATTGCTATGGTGATCTTTCCTTGGATATTCATGTTATAGGTGACATATTTGGCTAATTGTTTGTTATTCATCAATTCATATGACTCTATTTTACAGTTACAAAAGTACGTGAGGAGATTGAAGCAAAAATTGAGGAAGAGGTCAAAGGTAGGATCATTTTACAGTATTTATTTTGTTAATAATGATGTCTCTCTATAAAACTATTGAATTTAACATTTCCGAGCATATTGTATTGCATGCAAACAAATCCTCTTTTATGAGAACAACTTTCATATGTCACTGTTGGATATGTGTATGGTTGAAATCAAGTGTTTCTGGATAGCAAGCAATTTGATTGGTAAAATGCTTGCTGTGAAGCACTTTTGCAAAGTTTTGCATCTGTCTTCCCCTTGAAAAGCATGAAGGATATGGTACTTCTTGGTTGTTTCTAGAAATACAAGGTGCAGGATGTTTGTTCTTTAAAAGTTCCAGACCACAGGAAATTACATTTTAAAAGATATGGAAGTAGCCACATCTTTTATTTGCTTCTTACGTTTCTTGCATCTGGAACACCTTCCTGCAAATATTTCTTAGACTGGCTTGCAGATAGCGGTATGTGATTAATGTTGTTTGCTTTTTAAAATAACATGGTTATACCTGTAAACTATATTAGTTCGAATAAACGCCTTCTCAAAGAAGTCTAGAGCTGTTTTAATGACCACACTCTTTTTATCAATAGAGAGTGATGTTTCTCTATATGTGTGAAAGATTTTCGTCATTCTAAGGATTAGAAAGGGCGTTTATTCATCATTCTGCAAGTCAGGTAAGGAATATTTTAGGATATATATCCACCAAGTTAAAAATACAAGAGGCTCTTTTGCGAACCAGATCAGTATTATTTGGATACGTGTTAATGCTTTGAAAATAAATTTATGCTTTGAAGAACTGTCCACAGAAGAAGGAACAAAACATCAAGTGATTTTCGTGTCAGAATCTTTAATAAAGACTCAAGTCTTGCGTTTATTCGAACAAATATGGTGAGTGAATTTGTTTTTTATGGCTTTGTGACTTGATGCATGCTTTAATATATCTATTAATATTCTATTTGAAATATATTTCATTTTCTTTAGCAAACTGGGCATTTTGTTGAAATTTGTCTCCCTTTTTTCCAGAGTTGTTTTATAATGAAGGAGCTGAACACATGGAAAAAGGAGGACTGCAGCATGATGCATTTTCAGACCCAGAAGAAAGTTTAGATCAAGGTCTTGTAGCCCCATCTGAAAACTTTAAACCCTCCTTCACCAAAAAGCTGAAATTTCAATCTGTTGTGGAGGGTGACACTGCATCTTTTAGGTGCAAGGTAGTTGCAATGCCACCTCCAACGATATTGTGGTTTCATAATAATAGACAGATACAGAAGGAGCACCATCGTACAATATATACAGTGAGTAAAATGCATATGCATGCAACCAGTTTAACAATTAAAGGGATTAAGGAAAAAGATTCAGGCAGTTACAAAGTCATGGCAATTAACACTGAAGGCTCTGCTGAAACCACAGCATCACTTCTTGTATCACTGAGGGAAGAGCAAGATGTATCTTATTTCTGCCATTCTAGATCCTCAAACAAAGCCCACTCAAGCTCAGATTCATTAGCTGATTCAACAAAAGAAAGAAAATTTAGAGTAGATCTAAGATGTGTTGGCTCTCCTTTTGATAAAATAAGCAAAGGGCAAACAAAGGGGCGTCATAGATCAAAAAGCACTCTGTTCCGCACAATGTATTTTAGAACTTCATCCCCATCAAGAACACCAGACAAAGACAGCAAGTTTGAGACTGCATCCGAATGTGCACGCTCTCCAACTCCGATGTATGAGAGACACGATAGGTTCAGTGATCGATACAGTGATATATACTGTGACAGATTCACAGGTCGTGACCGATACAGTGATAGGTTTAGTGATAAATTCAGTGACCGGTGTAGTGATAGGTACAGTGACAGATTTAGCGACACCGAGAGCCTTCATGGAGAGGTTAAAGCAAAACTTAGTCTCTTACAAAAGGCTGTCAAAAAGAAAAAGAGACTTTCAATATCTACAATGTCCTCTTCTGAGTTTGAGGTGGAATCGGTTACAAGTGAGCCTTGTTACACAGATTATATTGAGAGACTCAGAGTAAAGCCATCTACTTTGCCCGAAATTCAACATGTTGTTCGCCCTGGTGAGCAAGCTGAAAGTGGTAGATGTTCAGCAGAATATCAGAGCAGACTGGAGAGAATTACTGGACTCGGCTCCCAATCAACAGAACGAAGAGTCAGACACTCCTTTGAACCTCAGTCAAGATCTAGGGCACTGCGAATTATGAAGGGTGAACTTCCTCTAGAGAACACTTTAAGAAAAGACATTCAAGTTGAAGTATCTGATGCACGGATGGATCAAGAGATCACATCTAAAGAGGAGTCAGAAAAGGATATAGAATATGATATTTTAGATCACAAAGATGATGCAAGCCTGAGTCAGTGGGATGAAGAGGCGCAGACCAGGGCAAAAGAACCATTTGTGTTGCAGTGGTTAGAGGCAGGACAAGCTTCTAAACAAGCAAGCAATACAAAGGAGATAAGCGCATCACATGAAGAGTCACAAGAAAAAGATTCATTAAGAGCCAAGGCAGTGAAGCCAATGAAAGAAATATTTTTTGGTGATGTAGTTAAAACAGTTCCTGTGCAGAAACTAGAACAGAGAGCTATGTCAGTGGAGAACATCCTTGAGAAAAACCTTGAGAGTGAGTGCTTAGAAAGTGAAGATCAGTTCTTAGCTCAGCGCATTCGAAAATGGCAACAGGATGTGCAGTGGAATGAAGAAGCACCGGTCAAGGCAAAGGAACCATTTGGGTTGCAGTGGTTAGAGACAGGAGAAGCTTCCAATCAAGTAAACAGTCCAAAGATCATCCCTTCACATGAGAAGCAAGCAGACAAAGAGTATTTAAGGACAAAAGCAGTGAAGTTAAAGGAAGAAAAAATTCTTGCTGATGATAGTCTGGAACAGGAAAGTAAAAAGGCTCCTGTACAAAAATTAGAAAATAGAGCTATGTCTATGGAGAACATCATTGAGAAAAAATTGGAGGGTGGTCACATAGAAAGTGAAGATCAGTTCTTAGCTCAGCGCACACAAAAATGGCAACAAGATGTGCAGGTTGATCAGGCAGAGTCTGTTGCTCCCCGAAAGTCAGAGCAAAAAGGCTCTTATTCTCATCAATCTTTTGCCAAAGTTCAGAAAGAAGAAGCAGAATCAGCTTTAAAAGCTCAAAGGGAATCCACATTTACAAAGACTTCAAGATCTTCATTTAAAGAAAAACGTTTGCATGAATGCTCAGGTGAGAGTGAGTTGCACTTATTGCGAGAAAGAATAAATGAGTTAAAAAGTGAGAGCGATCATGTGAGTGAAAAAGAGGCACTAACTCAACGTATAATGAAATGGCAACAAGATGTTTTGACTGAGCAAGAACAGGCTGTTGAACTTGATCCTGATTGGGGTGGTGTTACTGAGAGTGCTTTAGATAACACTCTCAGTAAAACCACATATAAAGATGTTGAATTGGAAAATATGAATAAGGTGTCACCACAGAGAACAGCAAAAGAGAGGTTCTTTAGTGATATTTCTTCTCACTCCTATGTAACTGATGGGTCTAAAACACAAAAGCAAATGATTTCTGAGGCTGATAGTGAGAAGTTAAGGACTGAAAGTGACTATTTTGTCAGTGAGGAGGAGGCTCTAGCAAAGCGGATTAAAAAATGGCAACAAGATGTTCCAATTGAGCAAGAAGAAAGTGTTGAATTAGAATCTAATTGGGCCATTGCAGAGCATGTGCAGTCTTCTGTTGTATTACCTGAGACAACGTTGATGTCCACAGCTTTGCCAACAGGAAAAGTTATTTTGTATACAAAGCCTGAACAGTTTATGCCTGATAAAATAGGTACAGATGTGACTGTAGGAATTGAAAGACAATATTTGGGTTATGAGGATGTAGTTCAGCAGCATCATGGTGATAAAAAAGTTGTGACAATGTCTAGACATGAACCTGATGTAATAGAGCAACAGAAAACTCTCTCAAAACGAGAAATCCCCAGTGTTTCTCCCATTGCAGGGAAAATGTCTATAAGTGTAGTAAAACCAGGAGCACCTGTCTTTGTGATGATATTAAAGCCAGAGATTGAGGTAAAGAGAGGTGAAATGACTGAACTCAGTTGCCAATTCCAGGGAGATCCCCAGCCATCTGTTTCTTGGCTGAAAGATGGACATCTTATAATGAGAGACCCTGATTTTGATGTTCGTACCAAAGCAAATTCATCAACACTGACCATTTATTATCCAACCGTCGACCATCAAGGCGTGGTTACTTGTAATATTGCTAACAAACATGGAAAAGCAAGTACATGTTGCATATTTAAAGTAACTGAAGAAGCTATCTTGCCTCCTCAAGAAGTTAAAGTAACAGATGAGTCCGTGTTCACTGATGAAGAAATGATAGAGGAAGAACTTAAGTCCCTAATGAAACCTGAGATAGACAGGAAATACACATTGCAGGTACCTCAGGCAGTCATTCACATGCCACAAACTTCATCTTCATCTATTCACTCCTCACCAGTTGAGATCAGAATAACTGCTCCAACTCCAGTGCTAGAGATGTTCGATGAGGCTAAAGACACATTTGAGCCTGTTGAGCAAACCTCAGAATCTCCAGTTGATGATGGCACCTCTCAAACAGTGAAGCATAAGTTCACATTTTCCTTTGATGATGGTCGTGAGGCTCCCCAAGTTTTCAGAGAACTAGATAACATTAGTGTTTCAGAGGGACAGACTGCTATGCTTGAGTGCATCATACTTGGTGAACCAACACCTGAAGCCACCTGGTTCCATGATGACATTTGCCTTGATCTTAATAACAGTAAATATAGATTTCAGGTACAAGACAAAAGTTATAGACTTTTCATTGACAATTTCACATGTCTTGATGCTGGAATATATAGATGTATTGCATATAACAAACTTGGGCAGGTTGAAAGTGTTGCTGATGTGTCTTTTGATTCTGCAACTCTGGACTCTGGATTTTCATCCATTGCCATAACAGAAATGGATAACCAAACAAGATCTCTTGGCTTATCTTTAGAAATCACCAAAGTTCAAACAAAGACTTTATCAAGTTCTTCCACACCATCCCAAGATATTACTCTTACAAGTGAGGACGTTCTTGATTATGACTGTTCAGTCAAACCTTCTGAATTTCAAGATATTATCAAAACGGATGAACCCCATTACCCACAGCCAGATGCTCCCAAACTTAAGCACATTACGAAACCAGCTTCAGATATGCCTGTAATAACAGGCTGTGGTTTGCAGTCGTCTGGGGCAGAGGTTAAAGTATCAAAATTAAAACAAGCATTTGAAACACCAACATCTTTTTTAGATGAGCCAACAGCACAATCAAAGGATGAGGCCTCTTTTCCTGTTGAAGATATTCCAGAGTTTGCTCTTGAACCTGGGCAATATGAAAAAGAACAAATAACTTCAATTCTCTCCAGTGAGGACAGGATAAAATATCCTACTTTGACTGCAGCTAAGACCTTCCCCTTAAGAGCTCCAACAGATGTTACAGAGACAGTTCTTGACAACACAGAAAACACTATAGAAGAAAAGTCAGATGTGAGAATGTCTTCCATAGAATCAAAGTTATTTGACTTGCAGCATTTTGTATCCTTGGCAAATGTTACCGAGGTTCAGCAATCACCTACTTTATTCA
This sequence comes from Rhinichthys klamathensis goyatoka, assembly GCF_029890125.1. NCBI lineage: Eukaryota > Metazoa > Chordata > Actinopteri > Cypriniformes > Leuciscidae > Rhinichthys > Rhinichthys klamathensis. The sequence goes on from NW_026606760.1 coordinate 947,763, forward strand.
GACCCCAGGCTAGATTACCAGAAAAAATTAACCCAAAAGACAGTTCTGTTTGCCCTAAAACAGTTTTGGGTAGCACAGTTGAGCAAAGAATTATAGCGGAGGAGGCATGCGTTAGGCAAAGTGAAATTGATAACTCTGCTCAAGAACCAGTCATGTTAGAAACCAAGGTACAGTCCGCTGAAATAACTGAACCCGTAAAAATGGGTACTATTAGTGTTCGAAGAGCAGAAGTTGAGGACATGCCACAAGATAACGTCAGTCCAGTTGATATAAAACGTGATAGAATGGAAGCCTCAGATATAACAAAACTTCTTATTGTAAAACCCAAAATTGAGGTTGACAGAGTATTGCAATCTGACTCAGCAGATTACCCTTTGTCAGAGTACCCCCCACAGAGACTGCAACCACAACAGAAAAAATCTGCTAGGCTAGGGGCTGTTGGTGTTGCCAAACTTGAGGAAGAAGAAGTAACTTTTAGTGCTGTTTATGACTACTATAATCAACCGACTGATTGGGGAAGGCCTTTGTCGCCAGAGTCAGAAATGTCTATTGAAGTTGGTAGCACATTCAGTGAGGAGATGGCAGAAATAGAACGGTTCTACACACCAGCTTCATCCACTGAAATTTCTCAAATTCAAAAGTCACCAGAATCTTTCCATACCCCCTTAGAGACTCCAGGGGGTGTCATGACACCTCCTGAGTATCCGTTTTCCCCTGTGGAACATAACAGACTCTCAACTAGCTCTAGTGAAGGTTTTTATTCCCCGGCTAAGTTTCTCACTTCTCCAGATGATGAGGGTATTGAAACAACTCCCCCTGTGTTTACTATCGATGAGTGTATGATTCTTCCAGAGGGACGTGGTTCGCTAGGCTTGGGGACACTTCAGGAAAAGGTTCAGGGAATTCCTCCAGCTTTCCTTAAGCCACTTACAAAAAGAAGAGTTTTTGAGGGCGATTCCTTACAGTTCTGTGCTGAAGTATTTGGACTACCCACTCCAAAAGTGAAATGGTTTAGAAACAAAACTGAGCTTGAAGCAGATGAGAGGACTATTATTGAAAGAGATGGTGATAACATTGCCCTGGAAATTAGGAATATCACAAAAGCTGACCAAGGGGAATATATCTGTGAGGCTCTTAATTATGTTGGTGAGGCAAAAAGTGTTGCTTTGGTTCTTGTTATATCTCAGGAAGCAAGGCAAATGCTACCCCCTCCTGCTGTTACCCATCAGCATGTCATTGAGTTTGATGTTGAGGAGGATGAGGATCTGTCAAGGTCTCCCTCTCCTCAAGAAATCTTGTTGGAGGTTGAGTTAGATGAGAATGAGGTGAAAGAGTTTGAAAAACAGGTAAAGATTGTTACCATTCCAGAGTATACAGCTGATAACAAAAGTATGATCATATCCCTTGATGTTCTTCCAAGCATGTTTGAGGAAGGGACTGTGGATTTCATAACTCAAGAAAGTGATGATTTAAAAATAGCTTTTGAAGTTACAGAAATGCCGCCACGTTTTATAAACCCTATTTATGACATTGAAACTCTTGAAAACACAAATGTAATGTTTGAATGTTCTTTAATGGGTATTCCCTCGCCAATAGTGTCATGGTACAAAGGCAATATGAAGATTCTTATGGATAAGAAAAAATACATCTGTAGCTCAGATAGTGATAATCATTTTCTGAAGATTCTCAAAGCCAACATACATGACAGTGGCATATATACATGCAGAGCTATTAATGTTGTTGGTGAAACACTTTGCAGGGCGTCGCTTATGGTTATGAATCCACAGTCATTCTCAGGCAAGACAAGGGGAAGAGAACTAACTGCAGTTTCTCTTGGCAGTGCAAAAGTTCATCCTCAGAAGTTTGACTTGGTTGTTGGAAATTCATCATTTGATGGAGAACAGACATCAGAGATAGAGCTTGAATTTGAGTTCCAACAGGAATTTGATGAGTCTCAGAAAGCTGTCAGACTGGTTGCTATTACTGATAATGAGACAAGTGAGCAAGGAGAAAAATATGTTAGTATTAATTTCGATGTCTTTGCGGAACCTTCAAAAGATGAAAAAATAGAATTCAAAGGCAAATCAACAAACTCTTGTAGTTTTGAGTTTCAGGTCACTGAAATTCCCCCAAAATGTATAATCCCACTACAAAATGTCACTGCAGCTGTAGGTACACCTGTGATTTTTCAGTGCTTAGTTAGCGGAAAACCAAATCCTACAGCAGAGTGGTTCAAAGATGGTGCTCCGGTAAAAAATTCTAGATATATTATCCAGGAGAAAGCATCAGGGCATTTCAATTTGCTTATAACGAATGTAACTCACAGTGATGCTGGTGAATTCAAATGTATTATCCAAAACAAAGCTGGTTACACTGAAACAAATTCGTTGTTAAAAGTGTTTTAATTTGATCGCAGTGTATGAAACAATGTCAGGCAGGTTTGTTGTTTTGTTTACTTTGAACACATACACATTTTTTATGTATTACAATTGTAAATTATTGTGAAATTATGTATAGAAACGTTTGCTCAATCTGCATTCAAAATTATTATTCTGTGGTATATATTTTAATGATTGATCCACAATTTATTGAAAAGACCTGAAATTATCCTCAATTTCTCCTCAGTAACTTACATTGGTTTTCCACTTTGGGGGACAGTTTTAGTTTTTTCCCTTTTGGATGGTCTTGGACTTTGTTTTTGGTGGTGAAATGACACATGTTATAATGAAATATTGTACCTTTGCTTATGTCTGCCAACAGTTTGGGTGAGATTTTCAAGCACAGTTTTAAGAGATCTAATTGAATTTCTTGTTAACGCATGTCCAGTCTAATAGATTTAAAATTTTGACAGTTTTTTGTTTTAATTCAAATTGCATGAATATTATTTTCCCCTTTTGTGATTTTCTTTCTTCCTTAATGTTAAGAGTGTGATCAGAAAAAAGGTAAAGAAAATTAGTTTAAATACTTAGTTTTAATTATATCTGGAGAAACTATATTTTCCCTGCCCAAGTTCATAATTTATAGTATAAATAAGACTGCATAGTGTTGGATAATAATTTAACATTTTTGTTGTATAGTTCGATCATGTTTTTCTAAAAGTAGTAGTAAGTGAGTTATAGATTTAATAGGTTGTAAATAAAAATGTTAAAATAAAAATAGGTTAGATTAAAAAAAGTGATAGTCATGATTTATGAGTTATAATTTGCTTATGTGTTCTCATTTTTATGCCTTTATGTATCTACAATTGTCATTATTTTGGGATACAACTATAGGTAGTCAGCTAGTCAAACCTCTATGGATAGGGATAAAGAAATCTAAATGACTATGTTATAATTTTATTAGAATCATAAATGCATTGTTCTACCCATTTATTGTAATTCTATGTACATGAAAAGTAAATAAAATTATGATAAAACTGTTTACTGATATTCTGTATTTTTTTAATCTCTTGAGGGCATTATTATGTCCGCTTCTTTACTAATACTGAATGACCTCCTTCTTTATCTAAACTTGTAATTGATGAGAATATTTTGTTGAATCTTTAATCCCATTATTTTCATACAGAATTTTCTAGTTTGACTGTGAAGACCGAAGAAGAGGAAGAAACCTACAGCACATCACTTCATTTACCTGAGAAGTCAAAAACACTTGAACTCAAGCCAGAGCAAAAACGTTTTTCTAGTGTGTTGGAAAGGAAAAAGGAGAAACCTGTATTTGAGTCCAAGCTTACACCTGTGGAAGTTACTGTTGGAGAGTCAGTTAGGTTTACTGTCACAGTATCTGGTTTTCCAAAGCCAAAAGTTCAGTGGTTCTACAATGGAAAAGTTATCACTTCTTCGTCAGTTTATAAGTTTGTAGAGGAGAGAGATGAGTACACTTTAATAATAACAAAAGTAAAGAAAGAATACGAGGGAGAGTACTCTTGTACCGCCAGTAATAGATTTGGCCAAACCACCTGCAAGACAATATTAAAAGTACAAGTGAGTCAATTATCAGCAGCAGAAAAGTGGGTGGAACAAATGTTTAAAATACCAGGGCAACCACCATGCTTTACCACACAAATTCAACCTGTGCAGTGTGCGGAGGGCAGTGAGGTGAAATATCAGTATAGAGTTACTGGTACTCCACCCCCTGATGTTCAGTGGTTTAAGGGTAATTTTCTAATTAAATCAAGCCAGATCTGTTCTGTTGTAAGTAACCCAGATGGCTCTGGCTTTCTTATCATGAATAACATCAAACAGAAAGACAGTGGACTCTACACATGCAAGGCTGTCAATCCTTTTGGGGAGGCAAGCTGCAGTGCTGAGTTGATAGTATTCCACAAAAAAGTCTCTGTATTTCATAAACAGCAATTAGTTCAAGAGCAAAAAAGTTATAAGGTGTCCATGAAAGAGGAAGCCACTGAATCACGTTTGTACAGTGTTAGCCTACCTGGACAGGCAGGTGCTAGTTTGCAGGGAGACCATCAGGTAATTTATACCATTGGCACAGAAGATAGGCAAATGGTAACGAGCGAGCAGGTTGACGCTCTGCATGACTTGGATGTTTCCATTGCAACTGTGCACAGGGAGCAGGTGACTCATCAAGCTGCTGTGTTGGAGTCTCATGAAGTGCAGGAAAGAGTAATATCTGCTTCAGTTCAGCCAGAACCAGTGGTAGCAATCCCTTTGAAACAGCTCCAGGTGGCTACTATGACCTCAGCAGTTCAAGAACGCCAAGGCTTCACAGAACAGCACTTTGAACGAATCAGAAGTCCAGAGGTTACAGAGCTGGAAATTGCAAAAGAGCACCCCTCACAAATAATGTCTGCCATAACTGAGAGTGTAACTCCACTGACAATTGTCAAAGCTGAGCCATTATCAACCAGAGAAACGGAACAGATCAAGGCATCTCCTGAGCCCAAGTATCCAATATCAAGTCACCAAGTTGAGTCAAAACTCCCAATTGTTAAAGAACATTCACAGGTTATACCGCATACTCAGCAGGAAAAGGGCTACCAGGTTAAAGAGGGAGTTAAAATTCTTTACAGTGCAGTTTCAACGGAGAAACAACAGATCACAGAAGGTCACACTAAAGAACTGTCAACTCAAGAATCTACCTTTCAGACAACAGTGAAGAAAGAACCACCAGAACCAGTTGTCCTTTCAGTTAGTGAGACTGCTCAAACTTTAGCAAAAGAACAGAGGTTATCAATGCACAGACCAGTTGAGGAGACTGCATCTCTAGTCAAAGACAGTGCATTTAAATCAGCTCTCGTTGCTGAGGAAAAGCATCAGCTCCAAGCTGATCAGTCAAGTTTGATCCCAGGTTTAGAAAGTGCCATTTCAGTGCAGTCCCAGAGAGAAGAAGAACAAGTTCTACATTTACAGGTCATCACAGATCAGGATATTCTTCCATCTGAAGGCAGGTTCGGCAGTGAGAAACCAGTCCAAGGCAAGGCAGATGCTCAAAAAAGTCCTGTTCTTAAGCATACTGTGTCAGTGGATTTACAGCAGACAGTGACATGCGAGGAGTCCTCTCAGTTTTCAGCACAAAAAACAGAACTTTTCATTCATCCTGGTAAGGAGGCTCCTGCTCCTTTGCATCTTCAGGCAATTCATTTAGAAAATACGTTGACAAAAGAAGGGATAATCTCAATGGAAAAAACAGATAAACAGATTGCAGTACAGAGAAAGGAAAAAGCCCGTCATCATGCTGCAAGCACAGAAGAGAAAAGAGAGCATACTGCTGATTATTGTGAAGATCTTGATGTGTCTGTTACAGGCATGCAGTCTGAAATCAGAAAAGAACCCAAACCTGAAAGTATTCTTCAAGTCTTTTCAGAGCCAGTGCCGTTACCGAAGGAAACTCCTTTTGTAAGTGATGTTAAACAGCAGCGTGCCCTAGTTCAGAAAGAAGATCACTGGAATATTGTGCATGTGACATCTGTGTCAGAGAGTCAGGATATAGAGGAGGGACACACAGAGAATATAGGAACAATTGAGAAATTTGTGTCTAAAAGCAAAGTTGAACCCAAAATCCCATCTGAATTAATTTATGTAGAAGAAAAGGCTATCTCAACAGAGAGTTGTATTGCTCTTGTGGCCACCGAACAAGACTTTGCAGTTCAAATTCAGGAAGGACAGTCTGTTAGACAGTCAGTATTAATGGAAGAAAAGCGAGTAATCAAAGCTGAGTTATCTGAGGATATTACAAAATCTGAAACAACCACAGCAGTTGTCAGTGAGCAAAAGATGGATACTGTTTTAGTGTCAGAGGCAAGAGAGAGCCAAACGCTACCCAAAGAGCTCACTTTTGTTATTGCGCCTCCAAAACCACATTCATTGGACTTTAAATACCAGTTAAAAAGTACTCTTGCAACTGCTGTTGCTCTTGACCAGCCTTTGATCCTGGCAGATGTAGTGGAGAGTTTAGGAGCTGTAGAAATTCATGAGGTAAAAGAAAGGAGAGAACCCAAATTTGTCATGTTCACTTATCTTATCACAAGTGCAAGTGCCCCACTTGAAATTACAATTGCTTTTGAAGGAGATTATCCCCAGACTGCTGATCTCAGAAGTGAACTTCAAGCTGCTTTCTACTCTATTGTCTATCGAGAGCAACAGGTTCTGACCTCAGAGCAGCCAGGCACAATGCAAATCGACAGGCCTCAAAGATTACAGGTTACTAAGGCTTCTACAAAAGAATTGCTTTCACCTGTGGTGGAGATGGTAAGAATTACAGAAAATGTAGAGCCTTTCACATCACCAAATATTCAATCTGCAACTGTAAAAACTGAAGCCAAAGCCTCTTTTCAGTCTGTATCAGCTAAAGAGCAAGCTTTTGTGCAACAGTCAACTATTCATGTGGCAAGTGAATCAAAAATTGAGATTCAACAGTCTATCCAAGTTGAGCAACAAGAAACCAGATCTGTGACAGTAAAAGGGCATGGGAGGGATGTAGGTATGACAACTGAACTTGTTTTGGGGCCTGTTTCAAATGAACGGTCCACTGAAGTCATGTTTCAGAGAGAGGAAAGGGAGGAATATATAACTGAAGCATTTATGAAATTAGAGAAAGAAGTTGTTGGAGAGGGTTACCCAATTTTTGAAAGCTTGTTGGAGGATATTATAATAGAGGAACATTCAGAGGCAAAATTTTCATTGACTATTAGACATGTAAAGAAAGTGAATTGGCTTTTTAATGGAAAATCTATTAAGTCTGGCAAAGAGTTCAAGTGTTCCATAGACCATGACACTTACACACTAGTAATCAGCAAGGTTATGAAGGATCATCAAGGAGAATATACCTGTGAGGCTGTAGGTGATGCTGGCAAGACCTCAACGTCCTCCCACCTCACTGTGGTCTTAAGAGGTTGGAATTATGGGATTATTTTGTCACCACATGACTAACTCTTGGCATTCATAGCTAAAATAGACACACTTCATCAGACGTGCTTTCTCAGTATCTCCACACCAACTAATAGTATAGATCTTTGTTTCATATGAAAATACCTTCATAATGCCTTCCGCTCTGATCTTGTTCACAATGCTGTGATTTTTCCACCATTTTCCCATCACTGAAATGTTAGCATGTCTTCACTTCTTCACACCAACTCTTAACCCGTTGGATCTTCCAGTGTCATTCCAACATTCATCTCCTTCACTCCTGCAGTATTTTCCACTTTTTTTGTATTCACCTCTGTAAATTGGTCATGAAATACTCCATTGTTTTTCATTGTTTCATCAGTCATTGAGCACCTCATTCTTGATCTTTTTTGCTTGCATGCCAGGATGTCAAGTCTTTTTCACTCTTCATGGAATTTGTTTTTCTCTCCCTCATAGCGAGATCACCATTACTCTTCAGTCACTCCTGGAATGCTTTTTTTTTTACTCCATTACAGTAACCACAGAAATTGGCACTTTTTGAAAATACCATATCTATAAATATTATAGATGCTAGGATGTACCTAAATGTTTACATTTAACCTATTGAACTTTGTAGTAAATGTTTTTGTAAAACATTACAGGTGTTTGAAAGTGCCAATCAGTGGTTTCTGCTTTTCATTCTCACTACTTGTTAGCGGACATGTTAAATATAATGTACTAATATGCTTTTTATCTGTGTGCACAATTTAGTGCCACCTGTTTTTAGGCAGAAAATTCAAAATCTGGAGGTCAATGTTGGCAGTCCTGCAAAGTTCGAATGCGAAATTAAGGAGGCTCCTGGTGTGACCTTCAAGTGGTTCAAGTCTGGTTCTGAGCTCAGACATACTGACAAATGCAGAATTATCAGCCTTCATCACACCTCATCCCTGGAGATCTTTAGCCCATCAGTCGCTGACAGTGGAGAATTTACATGCAAAGCGTCAAACCGCCATGGAAGTGACAGCTGCTCTGCTAAACTAAGTGTGACAGGTAAGACAAATATAACTTTCTTATTGTCCATTGGTTGTCTTGAAATATTTAACTCTGGAGCTGACATGCTTTGTGTTTGATACTTTGTTGGCAAAGTTGTTTATATCTTCTTATTGATATCTTCTTTTTGTAGAGATTTTCCCACCAGAGTTTGTATCAAAGCCTGATTCGATGACTTTATTTGTGGACAAGCAAGCAAAATTTCAGTGTGTTATTTCTGGTTCTGACCCAATGAATGTTGTCTGGCATAAAGACAATATTGCCATTTCAATTGATGATCACTGCAAAGCATCCTCTGACAAGAACAAGTATTTTCTTGAAATCTTGAATCTACAACAAAGTGATCAGGGAACATACCTTTGCAAAGCTTCAAACAGTGTCGGTACAGCTACGTGCTTCTCTGAACTGAGGGTTGTTGACAAACCCAACTTTGTGAAGAGCTTTGAGTCAATCACTATTGCTGTGGGAAACCCACTACGTCTTGAATGTCACGTAGATGAAGACATTGGTGTTTCCATCATCTGGATGAGAGATGGCAAGAAACTCCATACTACAATGGACTGTAAACTAGCTTTTGAAGAAAAAATAGCCTGTCTTGAGATTCAAAAAGCCAAACTCAAAGATACAGGTACATATACCTGTACTGCTGCCAATGAGGCAGGAAGCACCAGTTGCTCTTCTAGCGTGACAGTGCAAGGTAAGACTTTCAGATTAATGCCCTTGGTAAATGCAGCATTTGAAACAAATCTGCATGACTGGGTATTAATTTCTGCAGTGTGAGCAGATTAGTGTATTTGCATTGCTTAGACGGATGTCACATAGCTTAAGCATCAGTTGATGCTGCTCTTCTTTGCCATATTAAGTCTTACAGCTTATTTTCATGGTGGTGCTTCACATGTCTCTTATATTTACCTGTTGAAGTTGTCTTTTCTTAACTTGTCTTTTTCTTTCAAACAAATCAAAGATCTTTTCCCCCATTGCATTTTAATCCGTAGAACCTCCAGTCTTTGTGAAAAGGCTAGAGCCTAAGATCTTATGGAAACAAGGAATGTCATCACGTCTGTCGTGCACTCTCAAAGGATCGCCTGAACTCCATGTGACTTGGTTTTTGAATGACAAACCGCTTAGTTCCTCTGAGAAACAAAAAATCACATTTAAGGCCGGCCAAGCCACTCTTGAGATTATTGAATTGTCTGAGTCTGACAGTGGAAATTACACTTGTGAAGTGATGAATGAGGCTGGCTGTGAAAGCTGCAGCTCTCAAGTAACTGTAAAAGGTAATACTCAAGATTCTTACCTTCTGATTAATGCTCATTATATTGAGTTATAATATAATATAACTCTTATTGCTTTTATTGTTCTTAGAACCTCCTGCATTTAAAAAGGAGTTGCAAATGGTGGAGGTAGTCAAAGGGTGCACAGCTCAGCTTGAATGTGAAGTTACAGGCACTGCTCCATTTGAGGTGACCTGGTTTAAGAATAAAAACCCAGTTTCCTCTGACAAGAAGTACAGTATTGTTTCAAAGGACTCAGTTGCATACTTGGAAATCAAATCTTTTGAAAGTGCAGATGTTGGAGATTATCAGTGCTGCATTTCCAACGACGTTGGTAAAATATCTACAAAAGCAGTGGCCAAATTGAAAGGTTGGTACAATCAATTTCAATGGCCTAAACAAATTGCTTCGTTGTTGTTAATGTTTTATTTAATGTGAAAGTTAATCTGCCTTTTTTTACGCAGACCCACCATCCTTTGTAAAGAAGGTTGAGAACACCACTGCAGTTGTAGGCAGTGCTTTGAAACTGCAAGGAGCTCTTAAGGGTTCTGCTCCTATCACAGTTCAGTGGTTTAAAGACTCAGAGTTAGTCAGGGATGATGATCCTAATATTACCACAAGTTTTGAAAACAGCATCACTATTTTGGCAATAGCAAATGTGGCCATTAACCATGGGGGTAAATATACTTGTCAAGCTGAAAATGAGGCCGGAAAACAAAAATGTGATGCCACTGTTTCAGTTCAAGGTTAGAATTAAACCATAAACATATCACAATTTCGCATTATATTATTTTGTAGTATTTTCTTCTTATTATTATTATTATTATTGTTATTAAATGATTGGTTTATTAATTGATTTATTTCATTTTTGTTAAAGAACCAGCTAGATTTGTTGAGAAACCTCCATCCATCAGTGTAACAGCAAGTGACTCTGCAACTCTTGAGTGCAAAGTTTCAGGAAGTCCAGATCTCAAAGTAAAATGGTTCAGAGATGGCAAAGAGATGACAGGAAGTCGAAAATACAAAATCTCCTTCAAAGACAATGTGGCAGTCTTGAAAATCCTCTCGGCAGAGCGGGGAGATAGCTGTGAATACAAAATTGAAGTTTCTAATCGGGTTGGAAAAGAGCAGTGTTCTTGTTCAGTCATTGTTCTTGGTTAGTGGTATTCTTCCTAAATTATCTTTCAGTTGGTTGTTTGTGTGTATGTGTGTGTTTTTTTTAACAATAGTTTTTTGTACCTCTTTTGAAACAGATAAAATAATACCTCCGACATTCACAAAAACACTTAAAAAGGTAGATGGTAATGTTGGGGGTAGTATTCAAATGGAATGTAAAGTGTCAGGATCCCAGCCTATAATAATATCTTGGTTCAAAGAGGGAAAGGACATTACAACTGGAACAAAATATAAAACTGAAATGCAGGAAAGTACAGCCACACTGAAAATAACAGATTTAGAGACATCAGATGCTGGGGTTTTCACCTGCCATGCAACTAATTCTGCAGGACACAGTGAAACAAGTGGAACTGTTTCTGTTAAAGGTTAGAATAATAGATCCCATTTTATAATTTTTGTATTTGCTTGCTGTCAACTTGGAATGTGGTTCTTAAAATAATCTCTTTCCCCAACCCTTTCAAATTAACTTTAGAACCCCCAGTCTTCTCTTTGAAACCTCAAAGCCAAGATGTTATACCAGGAACTACAGTTGTTCTAAAGGCTGGATTCACTGGGACAGCGCCTTTTATTATTAAGTGGTTCAGAGAAGACAAAGAAATGTTTACTGGAGGAACTTGTTTCATCAAGAAAGAAGCCAACTCAAGTTCACTGGAGCTGCACTCTGTGAAGCCAAATCAGTCTGCAAAATACACTTGCCAAGTTTCTAACGATGCTGGAAGGGTCTCATGCACAGCCGCCTTATTTGTGAAAGGTGCCTTTTCTTACTCCTGATGATATTTTTAGATCTTCATTTTTTTGTTATTTTGAATTTAGTTATTTAATTCATCTTAATGTGTCATTCTCTTTTTATAGAACCTCCAACATTTGTGATGAAGCTTGAATTGACTAAACTAGTATTGAATGGGAGTCTTGCAACTTTGGAATGTAAAGTGACTGGCAGCCCAGAGATCAATATTAGATGGTATAAGAATGAGACTGAATTTTGCTCAAATGATAAATACCAAATGGCCTTCACCGACTCAGTTGCTACACTAAAAATGTCCAATTGCTGTGTTGAAGACAGTGGAGATTATATCTGCCAAGCATCAAGTGAAGCTGGCAGTGATAGATGCAGTTGCTTGGTTACAGTCAAAGGTTTGTTTGAAGTTAATCATCTTACTTTTCAAGGATGTTTAAGTCATTTCCTGTTGGTTAAAGCAGTTCTCAATTAGCTAATTGGTGCTTTCTTATCTCAGAACCTCCCGAATTTGTGAAACCTTTTGAATCCAAAGAAATTGTTAAAGGCACAGATGTTGTGTTGGAAGGAACTGTGTCAGGCTCAGCTCCCTGTGAGATTTCCTGTTTCAAAGAGTCAATGCAGATCCGAAATGATAGAAGACATATAATAAGCCTAACAAATGATGTAGCAGCTCTTCAGATTTTGAAATTTGAACCTGGGGATGTCGGCAAATATCAGTGCACTGTAGGAAATGAAGTTGGCCAAACCTCTTGTGATTTTCATATTACGATGAAAGGTTAGTACGTTCAGGGAAGTCTTGGAATATATATTTTTTTTGTGAAAGTAAAAAGCTTGTGAACATTGTCCTAACATCATCTTGCATTTGATAATCTTCAATTAGAGCCACCATCATTTGTGCTGAAGATGGATAATACAAATGTCCTCCTGGGTGGTGAGGTTTCCTTGCAGTGTGTTTTGAAAGGGTCATTGCCTATGACCATCTCTTGGATGAAAGATGACCATGAGATCAAGGAATCTGAGCATGTTCAGATATCTTTTGAGAACTGGACTGCAGTGGTACACATTTCTAGTGTGCAGTTAAAACTTGGTGGAAAGTACACTTGCCATGCTCAGAATGAAGCTGGTAGTCAGAAATGTACAGCAGTACTGGCAGTAAAAGGTGTGTAGTAATTTTCTAAGACTAATTTGCATATTTATAGTATTGCTTGTTTTCTTATTTTTGCATTGTTCTTATCAATTTCAATCTCTTTTTCTTCAGCATTATTTTTCAGTTATCGTATCATAGCTCTTTTTGATTTAGAGCTTTTTTCATGTATTTATACATATTTTATTGTAATTACAGAGCCTGCAAACATCACAGAGCAAGCCAAGTCTGTCAGTGTTACAGTAGGTGATCCTGCCACTCTAGAGTGCAGGTACTCTGGTTCTAAAGTTCTTAAAGCAAAATGGCTAAAGGATGGCAAAGAGCTGACATCAGGGAAAAAATACAAAGTACAGAGCACAGATACAAGCTCCATGTTAAAAATTCTTTCTTCTGAGAAGAGTGATGCTGGAGAATATATATTTGAGATTTCAAATGATGCTGGAAGCAGCAGTTGTGAGGCAGTTGTATCTGTTTTAGGTTAGTATGTTAGAAAATAAAAAGTTTTAGATCAACATTTCAGATAAATTTTAGATTAAAACTATCTTATTTTCTATTCACTTTAACAGATCAAATAATCAAGCCTTCCTTCACAAGAAAATTGAAGGAAATGGAGAGTATAAAAGGATCTTTTACACAGTTGGAGTGTCTGGTCTCTGGATCTCTTCCCATAACTGTTACTTGGTTCAAGGAAAATAAGGAGATAGAGACAAATGAGAAGCAAAAATGCATATTCTTTGAGAATGCGGCATCTTTGGAAATCAGTCGTCTTGATAGTTCAGACAGTGGAAATTACACTTGTATCGCTAAAAACCAAGCAGGCACTGTTCAGTGTTCTGGCATGCTGAAAATTAAAGGTTTGCAATTACCCTTGACTTTTATGAGCGACGATTTGATTTGTTAGTTTCAGTAAATTTATTATGCTTTTTAGTAAAATTTATCTTCTTTTAATCTGTAATCTTAAATCTCCCTCTTGCAAGCAGAACCTCCATCAATCATTGAGAAGCCTGAATCACAAGACGTTATACCAGGATCCAAAGTGCAGTTTAATGTTCTTGTGTCTGGAACGCCACCAATGACCATTAAATGGTTTAAGGATAAGAAAGAAGTTACATCAGGAATTGACTGTTCAGTTCAGAAAAGTGACACTTCCAGCTCACTTGAGCTCTTTTTTGCAAAGCCTTCAGACTCTGGAGACTATGTCTGTGAAATAAGTAATGATGTTGGATCAGATGCCTGCCAAGCGATGCTCTTCGTTAAAGGTTTTCACTAAAATTTCTTTAAAAAATGTTCTTGAACCTTTGTTAAATGCTAAAATAAGTACTTGATTTAATTTAATTTACTTTTTTTTCAGAACCCCCCAAATTTACCCGCAAACCTGAAAAAATAACAGTGGTAAAACCAGGCCAATTGGTAGTTTTTGAATGCCATATTACAGGCACTCCAGAGATAGACACCTACTGGTTCAGAGATGGTAATGAAATAAGTCCAAGCGACAAGCATAAAATTACTTTTGTCGATTTTCTCGCACGGCTTGAGATAAGTAGCAGTGATATCAAAGACAGTGGACTGTACTACTGTGAAGCCCGGAATGAGGCGGGCAGTGAGAGCTGTAGTATGGAACTAAGAGTGAAAGGTTAGTATATAGTGCACTTTGTAGGCATTTCAGTGTTTTATTATGGTTCTTTTAAAATGTCTATAGCCAGAGCATAGAACTGTTTTTATACCAAGTTTTTTTCATTTTTCAGAGCCACCAGTTCTTGTCAAGCCATTGAGTCCTCTTGAGGTTGTGAATGGCTCAAATGCATATTTTGAATGTTGGGTAAAAGGCACAGCTCCTTTTGAGGTGACTTGGCAAAAAGATTTAAAGGATATCAAATCAAGCCTTAAGCATGTAGTTTTGCAGAAGAATGGCTCTATAATGACTCTTGATGTACAGAAATGTGATGCTTTAGATGTTGGAGAATATCAGTGCATTGTAGCAAATGAAATTGGGAGTTGTTCAAGTCAGACAACACTCAGCATAAAAGGTTAGCTTTGAGTTTTTTTTATATCAGTTTCATATACGATTGTATCTCTTTTCACCTTGTTTAACATATTTTGCACTTCCTATCAGAGCCTCCATCGTTTGTGGAGAGGATTGAAAATGTTGTCACAGTTCTTGGAAAAAAGGTTGAGTTTAAATGTGTTGTAAGAGGATCACCTCCTCTATCCATACAATGGCAGAAAGATGAAAACTGGATTTTGGAGGATCCTGCAATTGAGAGGGCATTTGAGAACAATATTGCCACTTTGAGAATCCCTGTGTGTGAGTCAATCCACAGTGGAAAATACACCTGTCAGGCTGTGAATGAGGCGGGGCAAGAGAAGTGTTTTGGTACACTTGTAGTGCAAGGTTGGTTATTTTTGCAAGTGCTTTTTGTAGCTGTCCATCCTAAAGACTTGCTATTATAAATATAAGTGTTATGTTATCCCCAGAGCCACCTCAGATAATTGAAAAGCCAGATGTGATTAATGTCACTACTGGAGATCCAGTAAGCTTCGAGTGCAAAGTTACGGGCTCTCCTGAGCTGAAAGTCAAATGGAGTAAAGATGGCAAGGAAGTGATGCCTTCAAGACAGCACAGCCTTAGCTTCATCAATAATGTCAGCCAACTTAAAATTCAATCTGTCCAATTGGAAGACAAAGGAACTTATGTGTTTGAGGTCTCCAACCACATCAGTGCCTGCCAGTGCAAAGTGACTTTAAATGTGCTAGGTTAGTGTTCCTTCATGATTAATGGAATAATTAGTATTAGTTGAATTGTAGTGATATTTATGATATTTATTTTCTTTGTTTTTATCAGAGCAAATAATACCCCCATCCTTCATCAAACCTTTGATGGAGATGGAGGAAATTCTGGGCACAAATGTTCAAATCGGATGTAAAATATCAGGCTCACTCCCCATAACTGTGGAGTGGGTGAAGGACGGAACTAAACTGTCAGGAAGAACCAAACATAAACTTCTTCAGCATGACAACAGCGTGTCTTTGGAAATTGAGTGTTTAGAGAAAACTGACACTGGAATGTACACTTGTAAAATTACAAACAAAGCGGGCAGTTGTGAATGCAGTGGTACACTGAGAGTGAAAGGTCAGATGGCTTTTGTAGTATTTAGTAGTATATTTCATTACCCTAAGATCTCTGATGGCTGCCGGTTTCTTAACAGATGTATTTGTCTTTCTTTCCCATCAATTATTTAGAGCCACCAAGCTTTGTGTTGGTTCCAGAATCACAGGCTGTCATACCAAATACCACTGTTCGCTTTAAGAGTACATTTAAGGGAACACCTCCCTTCACAGTGAAATGGTTCAAGGATGACACTGAGCTGATTTGTGGACCTTCCTGTTTTACTGGCCTGGAGGGCCTCTCATGCTTCCTAGATCTTTTTGTGGTTGGAATATCACACAGTGGAACTTACTCTTGTCAAATAAGCAATGATGCTGGTACCGCTAAATGCACCACAACCTTGTTGGTTAAAGGTTGGACATCTTTTCAAGTACCCTTATCGACACTCTTCATTATCATTCTTTTTTAATGCTTCACCATTTGCATTTTCTTGTCTCGCTTACATAAACTGTCTGTCTGCCTGTCACCATCATCTTACTTCATTACTGTTCGTCATAACGCTTTACTCCATTTCAGCCATCATCTGCTATCTTCAGTGATCCATTTTATATATTACATTATTCATTGTGATAACATGTTGTAATTTTGGTTTTACAGAACCTCCAGAGTTTGTACAGAAACTGCCAGCTGCAAAAGTCATAAAGATGGGAGAGCCTCTCCAGCTTGAATGCAAAGTTACTGGCACAGCTCCTCTGAAAATAAGCTGGTACAAAAATGATGCCATACTCAGTGATGGTGGCAACTTGAGAATGACTTTCGATAACTCTGTGGCAGTCCTTGAAATTTTCAAGTCCAGCTTTGAGGACAATGGAGTCTACACCTGTGAAGTCCAGAATGATGCTGGAACTAAGAGTTGCAGTACCACACTCACAGTGAAAGGTTAGACGGTGGATGGATCTTTCACTCACTAGTTTAATGCTTATGCCTTTAATGCTTATGCCTTTATTAGCATGAGCATTAACTGACATGGTCTATATGTTTCAGATGTGTTATTTTAGTATCATTTTATGTGTTTTATTTTACATGTTAATATTTAGGTTTATTTTTTATTTGATTTCACTTTTAGTTTTTATTCATTTCTAGTTAGTAATTTTTGTACTTCAACTTAGTTTGCCAAGGCAACATTTTAATTTTGTTTACTTGTAAATTTTTCATGTAATATTAATATTTTATATTATTTCAGCTTTATTAATCGTTTTAGTTCTAGTTATTGATAATAGATATGATCTATTTTATTGATTTTAATATGCATAAGCGTTATTTTTAATTTTAATTACTTTCTTGTAGAACCACCAACTTTCCACAAAGTCCCAACACCAGTTGAGGGGCTGAAGGGCAAAGATGGCAGTCTTAACTGTGAGCTGAAAGGCTCAGCTCCTTTTGAGATAACCTGGTTTAAAGATCAAAAACAGTTAAAAGAGAGTAGGAAGTATAAATTTGTGTCTGAGGGATGCTCTGCAACTCTCCACATCCTTGGAATGGAAGTATCAGATGCAGGAGAATATATGTGCAAAGCATCCAATATTGTTGGAAGTGATTCCTGCCAGGGCACTGTAAAGTTAAGAGGTCAGTAAGGCAACCATTTAAAGTAGTAAATACTTGTTTTACACTTTATTTTTCTGACTCTCTGATGACCATCTTCCTGACATTCAGAACCACCAGCGTTTGTGAAGAAATTATCCAATACGACAGCCAAGTCTGGTGAAGAGGTGATTTTGTTGGCAACAGTCAAAGGTTCACAGCCTATAACTGTGTCTTGGGTTCAGGATAAAGACCACATTCTCAGAGATGGTGACAACAGGAAAATTACATTTGAGAATAATCAGGTCACTCTTAAGATATTTAAAGCTGAATCTACCACCGCTGGAAAATATACATGTCAGCTCAAAAATGATGCTGGAGTAGTTGAATGCACAGCGAACCTAACAGTCCTAGGTTTGTAAGAATAATATTTTTCCCTCTCAAGTACATTTAATCTTTTAAAATTAATTGAATTGTGTAAATAACCTTAATGACGCTTCTAAATTTCTAGAACCTGCAGCAATTGTCGATAAGACAGAGTCAATCAGTGTAACCGCTGGTGAAACCGCAGCCTTAGAGTGCACTGTGTCTGGAACTCCAGAACTTAAGCCAAAATGGTACAAGAATGGTGTGGAGCTGTCTTCAGGTAGAAAATACAAAATCACCTTCTCAAAAATGATCTCCAGTCTTAAGCTGTTGTCAACAGAGAAAAGTGATACTGGAGAATACACATTTGAGATCAAGAATGAAGTTGGCAGTGATAGCTGCAAAATGGACCTCACTGTTTTGGGTCAGTAATGTTAAATATTCTTGTATTTAATATTTGTTACAATCTTAGAATTGCGTATGATTTCTTATGCAGCCAAAAGTTGAGTATGTTGTTTTTGGTCAAACAGACAAAATCGCCCCTCCTTCGTTCTCACGAAGACTGAAGGACACACAGAATATTGTTGGAAATTCTATTGAAATGGACTGTAAAGCTTCAGGGTCTGCACCTCTCACTATCTCTTGGTACCATGATGAAGAGGAGATTAAAAGTGGGCCGAACTATGACATTACATTTGCTGAGAATACCTGCACATTGAAAGTGCCAACTCTGAAACTTTCAGACTCTGGCACATATAAATGTAAAGCAGTAAACAGTGCAGGAACTGCAGAGACATCTGCTTCCTTAATAGTTAAAGGTTAGTGTTTGACTGTAGAATAATTTATAATAACTGATAAATGTAAATCTATTGGTTAAACCACATTTCACAACCTTTTCCGTGTCATATTTGCTACAGAACCCCCCTCTTTTGTGACCACACCTCAACTGGTGGAAGCCCTCCCAGGCACAAATGTCACCTTTACAGCAACCGTTCAAGGAAGTACCCCAATGAAACTGAAATGGTTTAGAGGCAGTGAGGAAGTAGTGTCTGGGAGAAGCTGTGAGATTGCTTTAAGAGGAGATACAGCAATTCTAGAGCTCTACAACATTGATAAATCTCATGCTGGCGAGTACACTTGCCAGATCATAAATGATGCTGGGAAGGAAAACTGTCCTGTGAATCTTTTTGTTAAAGGTTAGTTTTAATTTAGTTAATATATGAGTAGCAATTTCCCGTATACTTGTTATAGCAGAACTTTGTGTTTCACATACAGTATATATGTCATTTTCCTCAGAGGCTGCATGCTTTGTCAAGAAGCTAAAGAACCTCTCTGTTGAAATGGGCAAGTCGCTGATACTTGAATGCACATATGCGGGAAGCCCTAAGATTCTTGTGAAATGGCATAAAGATGAACAGGAAATTTACTCCTCTTACAAGTACAACATTACGACCACTGAGAACTCCTGCATCCTGGAGTGTCTAAACAGTGATAAAGAGGCTGCTGGAAAATACACTTGTGAGGTTTCTAATGATGCTGGACTCGACACTTGTGAAGCAGCAGTGTCCATTTTAGGTTTGTTTCTGAGTAGATGTGCTCAATATAAGCTACTGTGAGACAATATAAAAATGTGCATGCTTGTCTTTATGGAATATGTTTTGTCACTTTTAGAACCACCTTTGTTTATTGAGAGTTTGGAGCCTATGGAAGTCACTGCAGGTGATGCAGTTTGTCTGAAATGTCAGATTGGTGGCACTCCTGAAATTAAAGTGTCATGGTTCAAGGCAGATGGCAAAGTGCGTTCTTCTCCAACCTGCAAGATGGAGTTCTTTAAAGGCACCGCCTGCCTGAAACTAGCTAAAGTTACCAAATCTGACATTGGGGAATACACATGTAAGGCAGAAAACAGCATAGGATCTGCCTCTTGCAGCTGCCACTTAACTGTACAAGGTGATGCAAATTTCTTTCTAAAGCTCTGAATCTGTCTCTTAAGGATTCACCTACACTGTGTAACCACTATCAATGTATTTTGCTTAATGTTTTGCTTTCCAGATGTGAAAACACCACCTTCTTTCCCTAAAAAGATTACTAGCATTACACAAATTGAAGGGCAGCCTGTCCAGTTCGAGTGTCGTGTTGCAGGATCCTCTCCTATGGAGGTCTCTTGGCTCAAAGATGGTGAAGCTCTAAGGAGCAATTCAGAAAACACAATGTCTTTTGATGATAACTCTGCTATCTTAAAGATTGCCAAGGGTGAAATGAGACATTCTGGTGAATACACCTGTGTTGCTACTAATAGTGTTGGAACTGCTTCTTGTAGAGCCAAGCTCACGCTTCAAGGTCTGTTTATCTCTTTCATATTGTTCTCTGATTAAATGAGTTTCATTTGTTGTGAAACGCACTGAAATGGATGTTAACATGTCTATACAATTGTACTGTTCTCTCTATTCAACTCCACAGAGCCCAGATATCCACCTGTGTTTGATAAAAAGCTTATACCCGTGGATGTGACAGTGGGAGATACTGTCGAACTGGAATGCCACATGACGGGATCATTGCCTATAAAAGTTACTTGGTCCAAGGATCACAAGGACATCCGTACAGGGGGCAATTATAAGATATCGTGTGTGGATAACACCCCTCATTTAACAATTTTGAAGGCTGATAAAGCAGACTCCGGTCGTTATTCTTGCCATGCTAATAATGAAATTGGGAAGGACTCTTGTTCCACAGAGGTTTCTGTGAAAGGTATTTGGTCACTGCTTTTCGGTGTGACTGTCTTCATTGTCTTTATTGTCTTAGGTCTGACCTTGTGGTGCTTTATATCTTTTACTTTTGTGTCTTTCATTCTTCATGCCTTTGCCTTTGTAATGTTTTTCTTTGCTTACAATATGTCAACAGGTGGAACTGTTGAGCATCTTTCACAAATTCTTTAGTTTTGATATATGCATTTAGATAGAAAAAACACTTTTGTCTATCATATATGTCCTGTCTAACAACACCTCTATTTATTGTTCCTATAGAACGCAAAATTCCACCTAGTTTTACCAAAAAGCCTTCAGCAACTATTGAGGACACTGAGGGCAAAATGGTGAAGATTGAGGGTCGTGTTGCTGGATCACAGCCACTGACTGTCAACTGGTATAAAGATGAAAGAGAAATCTTCACCTCTGACTGTTATGATGTAACCTTCAGGAGCAGCCTGGCTGTCCTGTGCATCAAAAAATCTCAACTGTCAGATAGTGGCACATATATGTGCAAAGTCTCCAATGAAGCTGGCACTGCCTCTTGTGAAGTGTCAATTCAGATTACAGGTATACTGCTGGTTTCTATGTCAAGTTTTTCTTATTTCCATTGTCTTGTTATAAATGTTCTATTCCTTACATAAAATACTGTGGCAGTGCCGTGGTACAATGATGGTATCAGAAGGTAATTCCATGGTACTAAATTTAATTATTCTTGGAAGTACCTTGGTAAATACTATGGTAGTCCCATAGTACTTTCTTGTAAAATATGTATGTAATACATAACATGTGAAATGTCCCTTTTATAAATGACTTTTTTTTTTCTGAATACAGAGCAAAAGGTACCACCAAGCTTTGACTTGCCTCTTAAACCAGTGACTGTGACTGAGGGTGAGACACTTACCCTCAGCTGCCATGTACGTGGATCTCCTCCTCTAAAGATTCAGTGGATGAAGGACAGACAGGATCTTTCTTCATCTGCAAACACTAAGATCACATTTGTTGATGGCACTGCCACATTGCAGATGATTCGTGTATCTAAGACAGATACTGGAGATTATCTCTGCAAAGCAACCAATGAGGCTGGTAGTGAGTTCTGCAAGTCTAAAGTCACTATCAAAGGTATTTTCTTCTGTGTGTAAGAAAAATAATAATGGTTTTATCATTCTTGGTAATTCTTTCTTTTTTGGCTGCTTTTATATTCCTTATATTTTTTTTTTTATTTGCTTTATCCTAACCTTTCCATTAAGTTGGCTATTAGCCAATATTACAATATTTGAGTAATTATTAATCTTTCATTAATCTATTTTTGTCTTCTGTTTTTTTTTCTTGACCTGGCAACAGATTACTTTTGTCAGGCTAAGTGCTTGTTGCTTGCAAAGAAAATAAGAAAAATATTTTTTTTATGTAAGAAAAATAATGGTTTTATCATTCTTGGTAGGCTAATTCTTTCTTTTTTGGCTGCTTTTATATTCCTTAGATTTTTTATTTTATTTGCTTTATCCTAACCTTTCCATTATGTTGGCTATTTGACAATATTAGAATATTTGAGTAATTATTAATCTTTCATTAATCTATTTCTGTCTTCTGGGTTTTTTTTCTTGACCTGGCAACAGATTACTTTTGTCAGGCTAAGTATATGCTTGTTGCTTACAAACAGGTCTCAGTGATTGTTTTGGCCAAATCCGCTTCTTTGCAAATGTTTCGTTGCCATTCTTATTCTTCCTGCAAGCTGTGCGTTTTGAAAAAGTTCAACAGATCTTGAGTTTTTGTTGTCCGAAATGATTTAAGCCTTGTTCTTGGATATCTTTAGCTAAAAATGTATGTATCTCACTGCAAAATTCCTTTAAAAGTTTCAGAGAAACCAGGAGCACCTGCCCCGGCTGCACCTGCCCCGGCAAAGGCTGCACCTTCACCACCACAAGCAGTTAAAAAGTTGGACAACTTGTTCTTTATTGAGGAGCCAAAGAGTGTCCATATCATTGAGAGTGAGTGATGCTCCTTTTCCTTTTCATGGGTGAACTGTATTGAAATGTAGAAGAACATGTTATTGAAACTTTTATGTTTTTACAGAGGGTACAGCTACCTTCATTGCTAAAGTTGGTGGCGACCCCATTCCCAATGTGAAATGGATGAAGGGCAAATGGAGGCAGATGACTCATGGTGGTCGCATCAGTATTGAACAAAAGGGCCAAGAGGCCAAGATGGAGATTAGAGAGGTGACCAAATCTGACACTGGCCAGTACAGATGTGTTGCTTCAAACAAACATGGAGAAATTGAGTGCAGCACAGACTTGAATGTTGATGAGAAGAAAGAGACATCTTTAGAAGTGGTCAAACTCAAGAAGTAAGTGTGTGTCAAATTGCAAACCATCTCCAAGGACCCCTCTCCACCAGCATTAGTTAGAAATTTTAATTTAAAATAACTTAATAAAAGGCTAAATTTGTATTAAATACATGGGTTGCTATTAAAGCTGCACCATTTGTGCCTACTTGAGTTTAAGTTGAGTTTTTTTTAATGATGCAATTGTGCAATGGACCAGTAGGGGTCACGTCCCCCAACTTTGTGAAACACTGCTTTAATATAATAACTAGTAAACTATACAAGATTGCCTAAGTTTTTTTTTTTTTTTTACAGGACTCCATCAAAGCAGAAAAGCCCTAAAGAGGACAAGAATATTGACATTGTTGAGTTGCTTAGAAATGTTGATCCCAAGGAGTATGAGAAATACGCTCGCATGTATGGCATCACAGACTACCGGGGACTCCTTCAAGCTATTGAGTTTCTGAAGAGGGAAAAAGAACAAGAAAGTGGAAGACCAGTAAGATTGAGTCAGATAACAGTACAACAGCATTAGTTCCTTTGGGTGATAAGACCAAGCACATTGTTTCTGTATCAATTTATGATACATTACCTAATTATCTCCCTGACACATTTCAGTGTCTTTCCAAACAAAGTGCACTGCAACCTTAACCTTTGTTATCAAAAATGTCCATTGATTCATGATAATACTCATTTTAATTGATAAATCTTAATAGTTTAGCTTAAAGAATATGGTCATGGAAGGCATTTAGTGACACCTTTCAGGAACTCAACTTTCAAGCCAGGAATTATAAATTATATTAATTGTTTCACTGCTTGGATTTATTATATTACAGGAAGTGGAAAGTGGTGCAAGAGAGTCTGAGGAAGATTTGGCTAAACTTGTTGCTGATTTGCAAAAGAGGATGGAACAAACAGAGGTTTGAAATCTAATTTTATCATTTATATTAAATAAGTTCTTTCAGACAGCAAAAAATACTTGAATATCATTGTATTATATAACAGACTTGTTTCACAACCAGCTCTTACAATGTTGGCTACTACAGTATTGCCTAGAATTTCCCACTTTGCTTAATACAGCTTTGGTTAGTGTCCAAATATTGTGTCTAAATACTTTGTGGAGCCACTGTATGTAATTTATAGTGTGTTAATGTGTTCTTTTGTTTTCTATGCAGCCTGTCACTGTGGTACGTGATATCACAGACCAGACAACTGCTGTTAAGAAGGAAGCTGTGTTTGAATGTGAGATCAAGATTAACTACCCTGAAATCACACTGTCCTGGTACAAAGGAACCCAAAAACTTGACAGTGGTGACAAGTATGACATCAAAATTGTGGGTGATCGTCACATCTTAAAGATCAAGGATTGCCAGACAAGAGATGAAGGCAATTATCGTATTGTGTGTGGCCCACATATCTCCAGTGCCAAACTGACAGTGCTGGGTATGTAGCAACATCATTTCCTTTTAGTGAATGCAAAACTTTATAACTATATTTTATACGGTATGTTTTTACAATATTGACCCTTATTTTTTCTGCAGAGGCTGAAGTGGAACAGCGAATGCAGGATGTGGCTGGTAAGGAAGGCCAGACCTGTACATTGACATGCCAGTTCTCTGAACCTAATGTAAAAACCCAGTGGTTTAAAAATGGGAAGCTTTTAGAGCCTCAAAGCAGATATACATTTGCTGTGGCCAATTACACTCAGAAGCTCTCAATCAAAAATGTTAGACCTGAAGACCAAGGAGAATATACCTGCAAATATAAAAATCTTGAAACGACTGCAAATCTTTCGATTGAAGGTTTGTATAGATTCACTGAACTGTCAGACTTATGATTACTGTAAATATGCCATCCACTAACCTCTTCTATCATCATCTGACTACTTCTTCTTCACCTCTTATGGAAAAAGAACTCTTCTTATTTTAAATGCCATGGATATTTTGTCTTCACATTTTCCTGGCTTTCTTTAATAGCAAATCTTAACAGACTGTATTAGAAAAAAAAAGAAAAAGAAAAAAAGGTTCCACATCAGATTCAGTCCTAATCATCCACCTTGCGTTATCTTTTTCTAGCCAAGCAAATACATTTCACCAAACGCATCCAGAACATTGTGGTGCGAGAACATCAATCCGCCACTTTTGAGTGTGAGGTGTCTTTCGACAATGCTATTGTAACATGGTATAAGAACACTTGGGAGCTTAAAGAGAGCCCCAAATATACCTTTCAAAGTGAAGGGCGACGGCACTTCATGATCATCCGCAATGTTACCTCTGCTGATGAAGGTTTGTGGAGTTCCAGTGTGGGACCATTATTCGTTTTAATAATATTAAAAAACAAGGCCCATTTAACCAAATCAATAATCCTTTAGGCGTGTACTCGGTCATTGTCAGATTGGAGCCCAGGGGTGAGGCTAAAAGTACAGCTGAACTTTACCTGTCAGGCAAAGGTCGGTACAGCTGTCGTGCTCCAGCATTTACTTAACTAACAATCTCTAGAATATCAAGGCTCCTTACAGTTTTTTCTTATTTTTATTTCCCCCCCCCCAGAAATTGAAATAGAAAGTGTACCTTATGGTAAGTATGTGACACTTTTTCAAGTTTTTTTTAACACCTATAGTTCAAATTGACAGATTATTTCACATAGTCCATTAATTTATATAAGTAAATTTAAGAATGTTAAATAACACTCACACAGACATCCCGGATACATCAATACAAGTGCCTGAGGCATCTGCATTAACCATTGAAGGTAAGGTTGGGATGTTATAAAAATGACTTCTAAAAATAAATATATCCTTAAAATAAGAGACAGTTCCTCACACACTTATTATTTTCAAAAAGCTGAATCTTCCACGGAATATTACCATTATGAAGAAAAAATGGAAACGAGAGGTAAAACTGCATTATTATAAGAATTAAACTAACTTTTTCACGTCATCCTTTTCATAAAGTATCATTCACTAAAATTGACAAAAAACAATTAACCATTCATCTGTTCAACAACAAAAAATTCTAAAGAATAACATGATTGTGTGAGTTTTTTTTTGTTTTGTTTTTTGGATTTACCAACATCTTGCGTGAAATAACCAAATAACGTCAATATTTAAAGTATTCTTCTTTTGACACTTGTTACAACATTTTACTATTCACCAGAGTATGTGACCTGGACAGAGGAGAGTGTTGTAGAGGAAATATCAGTCACAGGTATTACTGAGAGCTTTTGGGTCAACAAATATAATTCACCATGTTGTTCTAACCCTCTTTTGTTTGCTCACTTATTGTTATATCTGTGTCGTATGTATTTCTGACATTCATATAATGTTTTTATTTCCCTTTGTCTTCACCATGCCTTCACAATGTCTCATTAAGTTGTATTGTATGTGTTGTTTGTAGTGTGTCGTCATACAATCATATGTAACTTTACCAACTTAAATCTTTTGAAACAGATTTATTTTTAAGATTTTGTGTTGTTGTCATATGTTTCTCCAATGCCAGTTATTATGGTAATTATGCCGATTATCCTAAGGACTTTCTTTGTCTCACCAGCCCCAAGGGTCCCGATCGAAGAGGCTGTCAGTAGAAAAACTTTGGGAATGAGAGAGGTGGCTCCAACAACAGGTACTGAAAGAGAAAACAGCTCACTGCTTTACTACTTGTTGGCAAACATGCATGCATAATCTTCACATTTGTCATGTTTATAGGTGTGTTTGTAAATTTGTGTTAACTTTCACATCCTTAGTTATGCGTGTCATCAATGTTATGTGCTGTCAATGTTTTTGATATGCATGGTCACTCTCAAAGCTGAAGCTACTAGTCTTGATATTATAGAGTAATTGTTCTTAATATTCTCAAAGAATTCGAGGAACCTGAGCCATCTAAACCAGTGGAGCTAAAAACTGAAGTACCTGTGAAAGGTATGCAAATGTCTGTCTAATGTGCTCCAGTGTTTTAATCAATTTCCGTTTGTATAAAGAGCACTTTATAAACTTTCTTCTAATTCTGTCTGTGATGTCAATATTCTGTTGTAGTGTAATTGTTTTTTGTTTGTTTTTTTGTCTAATTAAATATTCTTAAAGCATTTGTAATCATTTTTTGTCCAAAAAGCCAAAAAGCCTGTGGAAGAAATAGTTACTGCAGTTACAGTGCCAGAGCCAATTGAACGGCCCACAGCAAAAGGTATGCAAAGAAAGAACACATGCCATTATTTCCTGTTCTGTGTCACATTACCTGGTTATTAATGTGTGCATATACACCTCTTATACCGCTGATGAAGTCCTTTTTTACGCCCTCTTGTGAATGTAGACATTTTGCTTCAATGTCTGTTTATGTATGTTATGCATAAACGGTTTGTGAACAAATTGACAAAATCAGATATGACCCTCTTAATTCTTTCCTTTTTGTATGTCTGGTATCTTTATTGATGTCAGGTCTGCTTGTTCTTTTTCTTATTGCATGCAAACAGCAAATCTTGTGTCTTTCCATTTTTAGTTATCTTGTTGTCTTTTTCTCTGTTTGATGTATGATTTTAACTGCTTCACACTGCTGTTTTCATTCATATCTCAACTCTTTTGAAATGCTACAAATGTACTAATACCAAAATATGTGTTACATGAAGAAGTGTCACAGCCAGCAGCACCTATAGCTCCCGTGGCTCCTGCACCTAAACCTGAAGAGCCTAAAGCCACACCAGTAGCTGAGCCCAAACCAGAGCCAAAATCCAAGATTGAACTTAAGCCCGAGCCTGAGGCTAAGCCTACTCCTGTGAAGAAGCCTGAGTCACCTCCAGCTAAAGGTACTGTTAATTGCTTATGCTTCATGTTGTGTATTCATGTTCTTGTCTACAAGCTTTTTATATACCTGTCTTTGTTGTTGCAATTGTCCAGTTTCCATTAGGAAGTGCATTGAATGCGACACTGTGTGTTGTTTGACATGTGGTTGTAAACAAATCATTGCATGTTCTTTAAAGTTCTTGTGGAGGAAAAGAAACCAAAACCACCAATTCAAGAGCCACTAAAGAAAGTGCCAACTAAACCTGAGGAAGTCATTGCAGTTCCAATTGAAGAACCTCTAAAGAAAGGTATTGACTTTTGTGTGTGTGTGTGTGTGTGTTCTTAATTTACTAGCCACACTCTTATGAAGAACACATGACGTACAGTGGCTTTTGTTTGTCAATGTCTTTGTCCTGGGATTAATATTGTTTTTTGGTACCCACTTATTATTATATGCTGTATATTGCTTATTGTCCTGCTTCCATTAGGAAGCATGTTTTTTTGTGACATTGTGTGTTCTTTGACATGATTATGAAAATAAATCTTTAAACAATACAATGCATGTTCTTTAAAGTTCTTGTGGAGGAAAAGAAACCAAAACTACCAATTCAAGAACCACTAAAGAAATTGCCAGCTAAACCTGATGAAGCCATTGCGGTTTTAATTGAAGAACCTCCAAAGAAAGGTATAGACTTACTTTTTGTACGTTGGGCTATTTCTTTATTAACTTGCCACACTCTTATGAGGAACACGTAACCTTACTGTGGCTTTTGTTTGTCATTGTCTTTGTCCTGCAATATTATTTGGTTTAACTTATTATGGCATATTGTTCATTTCTAATGCTTTATGTTGTGTGAGTTGTGTGAGTGGTTGCAATTGTCCTGCTTCCATTAGGATGCATATTTTATGTGACACTGTTTTTTTAACGTGTGCCTATGAAATTAATCTTAAAACAATACAATGCATGTTCTTTAAAGTTCTTGTTGAAGAAAAGAAACAAAAACCAACTATTCAAGAACCACCAAAGAAAGTGCCAGCTAAACCTGACCAAGCCATTGCAGTAGAAGAACCTCCAAAGAAAGGTATAGAGATATAGGTTTTGTATGTAAAGGGATATTTTCTGTTGTGTTTGTGTTTCTTTATTAACTAGCCACACTCTTATGAAGAACACTGGGTTTTATATCATTGTCTTTGTCCTGCAATATTATTGGAGTTTGGTGTATTCTTATTTGCAGCTTCTACCATATCTTTTACATCTTATGTCTTAATTTCTTATGTATCTTAAGTCTTTTATATTTAGTTGCATTCATATCTGCCTATATGATCTTTCACTCATCTTGTCTCGCTCTTAAAACAGTGCGATTTGAAGCATAGTTCTTAACTTTAATATTCTTTCTAAGTGCAAGAACCTTCCAAGAAGCCAGAGACCCCTCTGATATTGGCTACACAGAGAGAAGACTTGATTGAAGAAGAACTGCACAAAAAAGAGACTGTTTCTACCCCTAAAAAGCAGGAAATTGTGCCTCAAAAGGAGGAAATTGTACCTCAAAGGACAGAGGTGTCTCTTCCTGCTAAACAGAAAGAGGAAGTGTTCCCCAAAGAGAAAGATGTTACAGCAAGAAAAGATGAAGGAATTGATCCTCTAAAGAAAGAGGTCTCACTTCCTTTTCAAAGGGATGTGGAAATTGTACCTAAAAAGAAAGAGGTTCCTCTTCCTGCTAAACAGGATGAGGAAATATTACCTAAAAAGAAAGAGGTCCCTCTTCCTGCTAAAAAGGAGGAAATCGTACCTCAAAAGAAAGGTGTTTATCTTCCTGCTAAACAGGATGAGAAAACATTACCAAAAAAGAAAGAGGTTCCTCTTCCTCTTAAAGATGAAGAGGCAATTGAACCTAAAAAGAAAGATGTTCCTCTTCCTGCTAAACAGGATGAGAAAATATTACCTAAAAAGAAAGAGGTTCCTCTTTCTCCTGAAAAGGATGAGACAATCGAACCTAAAAAGAAAGAAGTCCCTCTTCCTCTTAAAAAGGATGAAATTGTACCTCAAGCAAAAGAGGTTTCTCTTCCTCCTAAAAAGGATGAGGCAATTGAACCTAAAAAGAAAGAGGTTCCTCTTCCTCCTAAAAATTCCTACCAAGAAATTGTACTTCAAGAGAAGAAAGTGCCTCATATTATGACTCATGAGAAAGAGATACTTCCCACACAAATTTCAGAGAAGAAAGAAGAAAAAGAAATTTTATTCATAGAAGAAACTGCACGTCTACAGAAAGATGTGATACTTCACGCACAAATTTCAGAGAAGAAAGAAGAAAGCGAAGAGATTTTCTTCAGAGAAGTAATTACACATCTAGAGAAGGAAGTATCCTTTATACCAAAA
Organism: Rhinichthys klamathensis goyatoka; assembly: GCF_029890125.1. Taxonomy (NCBI): domain Eukaryota; kingdom Metazoa; phylum Chordata; class Actinopteri; order Cypriniformes; family Leuciscidae; genus Rhinichthys; species Rhinichthys klamathensis. Next base: position 977,757 of record NW_026606760.1, read on the forward strand.
CTAGAAGAGAAAGAAGACATTTTTCCTAAAAAGAAGGATGTAGTTGCTGTCACTAAAAAAGAAGAGGTCATACTGCATCATGAGAAAGAAGTTCCTGTTCCTGCTAAAAAGCATGAAGATATTGTACCCCAAAAGAAAGAGGTGACTCCTACAAAAGGTACAATATCAGATAACATCTGATTGTCTTTTCTTCTTATTCTTTACTTTCCGGTCGTAGAATCGATTTTCTTTGAAAACTTATCTTGAACTATTTTATTGTACTAATTTCTTAGTGTCTGTGTAGTCCCATATATGTTTGTCTCTTGTCCTTTTCCAATTTGTTTTTATTCTTCTTCATTAACCTCTTACCACTCGCTAGAGTGATCTCTTGATCCTATAGATGTGAACTTTCATTTACATATTTCTTAAAACTGTGCTACCTGAAAATTAAATACTTTGATAATTAAATATAATGTTTTGGTGTCAACATGGACAGAATCTCCAAAAGATGAACTACAAAGAAAGCCAGCTACAGTTCTTTTTCCACCAAAGAAATATGAGAAGACTGAAGGTACATAAATCAAACACCACTGGATTCTTTGTAATCTTTTTATTTGACCTTCTTCTTTTAACAATTTTTTTCTCTTGAACATCTTTGTCTTCGTATTCTGTTTAAATCCCATGGGGTATACTAAGTACAGCAATCTTTTAATGTCTTTCAAGTGGGTGAAACCAAACCCCAAAATGTCCAAACTAACGCTGCACCCTGTTAAAGGTACAGATTATGAAATCCCTACAAGATAATTTGTGTAAATTTGTATAAAATGTAATGGCTCTTAAATTTAATCTCTCTTTTAAAGAGTTGTTTAAAAGCCTGAGACAGTATTCATTCATCAAGTTATTTTTCAGCAAAGACACATTTCCTACTTTTTTGTACGAAGTATACCCCGTTACCAGATTTATGATTCATCTCCATTACAAACGTAATATCTTTCTCTATGAATCTCTTGGTTCCACTGTTGGGTAAAATATTCTTCACAATTTTTCACCACATCCAAGATCTTCAAGAGTCAACTTCTGTCCTGAAGAAGGATGAAGTCATGCAATCAGACAATCGGAAAATTGCAATGAAGACAATGCTAATGGAAGAAATTTCTAAAGAGCACGTCTCTCATCAAAAACCTGTATCACACACAGAAATACTGTATGACGGAAGAAAGAGCACAGAAATTGACAGTTTACAAATTTCAAAACTGGAGGATTCTTCCAAAGAAAGTAGATTGTCTTCAGAATATTTTAGTATGAGTGAAAACGTTTCTGATGAAAAGCCACCTAGAGCACTTGTAATGACAGGTAAGATATATATATAAAAAAAAAAAAAACGGAAACCAGTGCTTACATTATGATTTCAAAATTGTGGATATGATCACTGAGAGTTTAGAGGAATTGCGTCTTTTATAAGGAGCAACCCCTCTAAACTCTCAGTGATCAGATATCTCCAATGTCAAAATAATGAAATTAGAATAGTTGTTTCAGTCAGAGACAACATTAATCTTCTGTAATTCTCCTTTTACAGAAGCTACTTTTCAACATTATTCTTTTGAAGTGCAAGAACCTTCTAAAAAGCCAGAGGTTGCTCAGTTATTGGCTACTGAGAGAGGAGATTTAATTGAGGGCATAGGTTATATGAAACCAGTTGCTTCAGATAGTAAATTAGAAGATGAAGGCAAAGTACCTCAAAAAAGAGAGACTGATGCTTGTCACCAGAAAAAGAAAATTGCAGACAAACTGCCTAAAAAAGATTTTGTTATTGGGCCTAAAAAGGAAGAAATTGTGCCCCAAAACGAAGAAATTGTACTTAAAAAGAAAATGTTTGCTGTTTCTCCTGTAAAGGATGAGGTTCCTCTTCCTCTCAGAAAAGATGAAGAAATAGTAGTCCAAAACAATGAGGTTGCTTTTTCTCACAGAAAGGATGAGGAAATGTTACCTATAAAGAAAGAGGTTCCTCTTCCTCCTAAAAGAAAAGACAAAATTGCTCTTCAAAAGAAAGAGGTTAAACAGGAAGAGGAAATGTTACCTAAAAAGAAAGCTGTTCGTTACAGAAAGGATGAGGAAATTATATTTGAAAAGAAAGAGATTGTTCTTCTTCCCAGAAAGGAAGATGAAATGGCTCTTCAAAAGAAAGAGGTTCCTCTTCCAGCTAAACAGGCTGAGGAAATGTTACCTAAAAAGAAAGATGTTTCTCCCAGAAAGGATGAGGAAACATTGCTTAAAAAGAAAGATGTTCCTCTTCCTTCTAAAAAGAAAGATGAAATTGTATCTCAAAAAAGATATGTTGATCTTCCCCTTAAAAAGGAAGAGGAAATTGCACTTCAAAAGAAAGAGGTTTCTCCTCCTGCTAAACGGGATGAGGAAATGTTACCTAAAGAGAAATATATCCCTCCCAGAAAGGATGAGGAAATCTTGCCTAAGAATAAAGAGGTTCCTCCTCCCCATAAAAAGGAAGAGGAAATTGCACCTCAAAAGAAAGAGGTTCCTCTTCCTGCTAAACAGTACGAGGATATGTTACCTAAAAAGAACGATGATTCTCTCAGAAAGGATGAGGAAATTGCATTTGAAAAGAAAGAGAAGGTTCTTCCTCCAAGAACTGATAAGGAAATATTGCGTAAAAAGAAAGAATTTCCTCTTCCTCTTATAAAGGACGATACTATTGTATCTACAAATAAAGTGGTTCTTCCCCCTCCCAGGGAGGAAGAGGAAATATTCCTGAAAAAGAAAGAGGTTTCTCTTCCTGGTAAAAAGGAAGAAGAAATTGTATCTATCAAGAAAGGGGTTCCTCATAGAAAGGATGAGAAAATTGCTCCTCGTAAGAAAGAGGTTATTTTTCCTCCCAGAATGTGTGATGAAATATTGTCTAAGGAGAAAGAAATCCCTCTTCCTTCTAAAAAAGATGAGGAAATTGTACCTAAAAATAATGAGGTTCCTTTTCCTCATAATGAAGAGAAATCAGTAACTCAGAATGATGCTCCCACACTGACAGCAGAAGTAGTAGTTCCAATGGAAAGGAATCAGGTTGTCACTGCTTCTAAAACAGAAGAAACTGTACCTCAGACGAAAGAGATAATGCCCACACAAATTGCAAAGGAGAAAGAAGAAAGTACACTTAAAAGAACAGAAGTTGCTCCCTCTCTTGATAGGGAAGAAATTACATGTCCACAGAAGGAAATGTCCCACAAACTGGAAGAGAAAGAAGATGCTTTGCCAAAAAAGGTTGTTCCATTTTCTCAAGTAGAAGAACTCTTTTCTGAGCCTAAACCACAGGAGGAAGATGTTGAGCCTAAAAAGAAAGAAATGGTTGCCGTCACTATAAGAGCAGATTCTATTGTACCTCAAAAGAAAGAGGTGACCCCTACACAAGGTATAATGACATGAGACAACATCTTGTGTTATCTTAGTCTAAAACTTGGTTTCTTAGAAATTATTTTCTTTGAACTTCTTTTAATCTTATACTGAGTTGTTTATATGTCTGTGTGGTCTCGTATGTCACTTGTCTGCTGTAATCAATATTTATTGACACAGAAAGTAGAAATTTTCTTACAATTACATCAAGTTGGATACTGCCAGAGGACAAACAACACAAAACATTCAGGACATTTATTTTATTTTCCTTTTTTTTTTTTTTTTTTTTGCTCTCTGACTAACCTCTTTTTTGTCCTGTCTTGAAGTCATAAATACAGTTATGACCCCTGATCTTTAAGTATGAGTGTTCGTCATTTTTCCTTTTTAGTGTGTAAAAACTTTTTATATTATATTTGATGAGTCTAATGGTAAAATGGCAAAAACAATTTACATTTTTTATTTAAAAATAAAAAGGTTTGGGTTTTTATAATGTAAAATGTTATTTGTGATGTAAAGTGACAGAACCAGAGAAGAAACCATCTCCAGAAAAGATACCATCTCTAGAGAAGACACCTGTTTCTTTGAAAGAAGTGGCACCCCCAAAAGGTACAATGGGGATTCTTCAACAACTCTTTTTATGTCATACTAAATTTTATGTTTCAGTTTGTCAAATTATTGTGGTCTCTTTTCATTGTTTGTCCTGTTTTTGACAAGTCGAATCCTTCATATCTTGTACATATCATATCTTTTTGTTCATCATAACTTCATAATTTTTCTCATCATAACACATTTAAATTTGTAATTTTCACAGTTGAAAAGAAACCATCTCCACAACCTGAAAGAAAGAAAGAATCTTTGCCAGAGCCTCAGGCAAAGACAGTTTCCCCAGAAGGTATTTATTTGTTTGATATGTATGTGATATGTTTTGTCTAACAACAAGAGCTTGTTTCTTTAGCATATTTTAACCTCAATAGAGGGCCTTAACATACTGTACATTTGCTGTCATATTTTTATGTTGTTCTGTATCATGTGTGTTCTGTGTGTGTAACAATATTGGTCTTCTTAGAAGTCTCGAACAGTCTTAATGATAAAAAGTTCACGCTTAGTGAACCTCTCTGACTTGGTAATTAGTCTTTAATTTTATCACAATTTTGTGTCGTTAAGACACGATCTCTTTGGGGTGCTTAAAACATGTTCTGTCAAATCTATGTGAATGCATGTCCTTGTAGTTGTTTGCATGAGTTATTAATACTGACTAATAATGTCTACAGCAAATATCTTCAAATTTTCTTACAATAGTTACTTAAAATATAAGCTGTGTGATATCTCCACATATCTCACCTCCCTATGACTGCTCATCTTGATATTCACTTGTATCTTGTATCACTTGTACAATTTTAATCTATAGAGAAACATATACAGTAATGCCATGAGAATGTTTTGCACATTACAACTAAAATAACTGCTTCTTTATTTTAACATAAGCATATAGTAGATTTAAGCAGAGCATTTCATGTGTTGTATGTCATGCTTGTAATATCTGTGTGTCTATTTCTTAACCTCGATAGAGGTTCTTTCATCACATTGTTATCTTAAATGTCTTTCGACTTAAATTTACATCAAACAACACACTTTATTTTAATTTAAAGAGGTCGATAAGAAGGCTGAAGATAAACTCATCTCTAAGCCCAAAGAAGAGAAGACAATTCCAACAAAAGGTATTATGGTAACCACAAGTCTACATCCCTGTAATGTGCTGAGAAGGAATGTCTAGTACAGAAATCTCATCATATCTTTTAAAAATTCCTTTTGAAGTACTGACACCTAAAGAACCAGAAAAACCAAAGCCTGCTCCAAAGGAAGAACCGGTACTAGTCCAACCAGTGGAAGGTACTGAAACAGAAACCCTTCTTCATAATAGCTCCCACTGTTTATAATATATCTTTATGGAATTATTTTAATTAAAAAAATTTTTTTTATAAAAGGTAGGTCATAATCTGCTTCTCAATGTAAAAACTTTGTAAGGTGTTCTGTAATGTCTGTCAAGTTGTGTTTTGTATGTGTTTCTCTTATGTGTAAGCTATTAAGTGAATGCACTCAATAGCGTCCCCTTTCCACTTAATAAAGAGAGGTGTCTTCTTTAGCAGGTTAACTCACAACCAGTGCAAATGCACATTTTCTGCACATTTTGATTTCCATTATTTAATTTAGACACTTTTCTTTGCAGTAGATAAGAAATATTGTTATTGTAACTTTTATATAACTTTTTTTTGACCACATTTCTAAATCAGATGGTGAAAAGGGACCAGTTTCTGCACCTGGACCAGGAAAGAAAGGTAAAGGCATTAAAAATGTTTAAATCTTAGTGAAAATATTTTCTCGCAGATGGTTAAGCCGTTTTAGATTATATGTTCTCTCTAATTGTATTTGTGATGTTATTTTGAAAAATGTTGTATGTTGTTAGCTTTGTCACTTTGTATGTTGTATGTCAAAGGCTTTGTCCACCTTTGTCACTTTGTCTGTTATTGATTGTGTTCTTTAGTCTTGTATTATGTATTATGTTTGTCTTGTCTTGTATTAAGTTTTGTCTTGTCATAGTTTGTTGTACTTCGAGGCCAAAGGATGTTACTGTGTTAAATGTGCTGTGGTTGTTTTTTTGTATGTACCGTTCACTTTATAATGCAATAAATTTCCAAATCTAAAGGCAAAGTTCTTAAAATAAAGGAACAAGAGGGAAGATTTGAAATTCCTACCTTGAAGAAAGCTACAAGGGTATCCAAAGATAAAGACGAAGATCAAGAAATGGCCAAACTGAAGAAAGTGCTCAAACCAGAAGAGGGGGAATATAAAGAAGGCCCAAAAGTGTATACTGAGGCTCACACTGAAGTTATCATAACTGAAAGTTATGAGGCAGAAATGCATTTTGAGACTTATGAAACTACCAAGAGAGTTGAGACAATTCAACCTGAGGTAGGCAAAAAGAGTCCTGTTGATCCTGATCAAACATCACCTCAGATAAAGCCAGACAGCGGAGTAGAAGAAAAAGCAAAGAACACGACAATAGGAAAGGTTCCCAAAAAAGATACACCAGAAGAGCCTGGCTTCACACTGAAAAAGGTTAAAAAGTTACCATTAGACAAAAAAGAAGAAGAATCTGTCAAATTAAAGCCATTTGAGAAACCTGTAAAACCGCCAGCTGAAACTGAAAAAGACACCAAAAAAGATGAAAAAGGAAGAGAACCTATTACTTTTGACAGAAGTAGAGAACCAGTTACTTTTCAGAAAGGAGAGCGACCTGAAAAGTATGAAATGCCAAAAGAACTTGATGTCCTCATGAAAAAAGAAGTGCCCTCGGTTCCTGATAAAAAGGAGCCAGAGGAAGTTGCCGTTAAAGCAGTAACTAGACCTCCCAAAGATGAAGCACCTTCAGAGCCTACAGAGAAATTATTTAAAGGTAAAGGTAAAATTCCATCTAAAGATCAGGAGTCTGAGAAGGTTCAACTTAAACCATTTACGAAGAAACCTTCAGCTGGATCACCAAAAGAAAAGGAGGTTCCAGAGCCAAAAGAACAAAAACCAATTGAATTGTCACCACTCAGTAGAGCACCAAAAGATGAAATTAAAAAAGAACCAAGTATTCCACCGAAAAGAGTTGAGAGTCAAGAAACTCCAGACAAAGGTAAAGAGGTTCAGAAGATACCAACTAAAGTACCCGTAGATGACAAAAAGATGCTGCCTAAAAAGGTTACCCCGGTAAAGGACATTACACTAAAGGAAGATGAGAAGAAGCCTATAGTCACCAAAAAGAGTATTTTACCCAAAGAGGCTGAAGAGAAAGAAGACATAATTCTAAAACCCGTTGAGCATGAAAAGGGTGGTTTAGAGCCTGAAAAGATTCCTTCGCCCAAGGTTGGGAAACCAAAGCCAACTGAATTAGTTCCTGTGGAGAGGAAGCCTAGTGAGGATTTAGCAAAGAAGCCTAAGAAAGTTTCACCCAAAGACTCAATTGAAGCTGTTATCTTGAAAAAAGTACCTTCAAAGGTTTCACCTGAAACTCTTCCGATTCCTGAAGTTGAGGACATTCAAGTCCTAAAGGAGCTGTCTCCTGGAGCTGTACAGTTAAGAAAAGTGTCAACCCAGTTTGAGGAAGAAGTATTTGAAGAAGAGTTTGAGGCTGAATTTGAAGCTGAAGATGAAGAAGAAGCGTGGGGATGGGAGGTTGCTTCTCGAGATAGTTATGGCTCAGAAGGCTCTGAAGAAAGATATTTGGAGGAAGGGGCACTTGAGACTCCTGGGATGCCAGGGGGTAGACGAGGTGAGAGGGTGGCTGTGAACTACACCATTGAATGCCTCATTTTCCGTGCTATGGAAACCAGCCCCCTATTGTTATTTATTTTCTTCCCAGATAATTTCCATGTCTACATCCATGTCCATCCACATAAAACTGCTAAATCTTGTCTGCCGCCTTCTTCATCTTCTTTCGATCTTCATTGTGGCATGTGTGTTGTATTTGAATGTCTTTTCACCTTGTTTGTTGTTTATATTTGTGTCTTCATTGATCTATGAAGCACTGGTGGTAGGAACGGTTATCGTATTTGGATCATAACTCGTCATCTAACTTCCCATTAATTGGAAGCATGATTTTTATCATCTTCATGACCCTTCGTTTAGCATTTTCCCGTTTGTCTCTAAGTGTTTCTTCATCACTTGACATTTTAATAAAATTTTTCACGTCCAAGAATTGAAAATAATAGATTTTTGCTTGTTCAGAGGGAAAGCCTAAAGAGGAAGCTGGAAGAGGCAGAGGCTTGAAACGTATGTTTATTTATTAAATTTGTTCCCTTAGCCATTTTAAACCATTTATATATTCACTCATGACAGCTCTTGTATCTGTTTGAAATGTGCTTACTAATCATTAATCTTACTACATTACAGCAAGACAAACTCCTTCTCCTGGTGATGGTGGAAGGGGTAGAGGCCTGAAGCCTGGCGCTGGTGGTGACAAACCTCCAGGAGATTCACCATTTGGTTTCCAGCTCAAAGCGGTCCCCCTGAAGTTTGTGAAGGAGATCAAAGATATTGTGTTGCAGGAGGCTGAGTCAATCGGCTCCTCGGCTGTATTTGAGTGCCAGATCTCTCCATCTACTGCTATCACCACCTGGATGAAAGATGGAAGCAATCTAAGGGAGAGTCCAAAGCACAAATTCACATCTGATGGCAAAGACCGCAAACTGCAAATCATTGATGTACAGCTTTCAGACACTGGAGAGTACACATGTGTTGCTAAGCTTGGCAACAAGGAGAAGACCTCAACAGCTAAACTTATTGTTGAAGGTAGTGCACTGATTATGAGTAAAAATATGAATATACTGTCATCTCATTTAAAAGATATACTGTATACAAAAAAATAATACCACATGAATTGAGATTTTCTTCTGTTTTTTATTTTTGATAGAGTTACCAGTGAAGTTCACAAAGACTCTGGAGGAGGAAATGTCTGTGATTAAGGGACAGCCAATGTACATGACCTGTGAGTTGAGCAAGGACAGGGATGTGGTCTGGAAGAAGAACGGAAAAGAGCTCAAGCAAATTGCTGGCAAAATTCAAATCAATGTTATTGGACTGCAGCGCTCTGTGACGATCCAAGACACAAATGATGATGATGCTGGTGTTTACACTTGCGAGTGTGAGGACATCAAGACACAAGCCAATGTCAAAGTCATTGGTATGCACATGGGCATCTTTATAGTTATTTACTTTATCTATTAATAGTTTTGCACCAAAAATGTCTAAACTAAATATCTACCTTTGCAGAAATAATCAGAGATTGGTTGACAAAACCTTTGAGGGACCAGCATGTAAAACCAAAGACTAATGCCACATTCAAGTGCGAACTGTACAAGGACACTCCCAACTGGAAGTGGTTCAAGGGAGATGAAGAAATTCCTACTGACCCTACAAATAAGACTGAAGTGAAAAAGGATGGAAAAGATATCACTCTTACAATCAAGAATGCTCAACCTGATGATGTTGGAGAGTATGCCATAGAAGTTGAGGGCTGTAGATATGCAGCAAAACTCACTCTTGGAGGTGTGTTAGACAGACTTTTCATTTATTACCTTTTGCAGAATATTGTTTTTGTATTCCCTTTAAATACTATTTTTGACTGTCAAAAATATAGAGCGTGAAGCTGAGATCTTGAAGCCTCTTGCTAGTATGGAGGTAGTCGAGAAAGGGGAGGCCAACTTTGAAACTGAAATTTCAGAAGATGATGTGCCTGGAGAATGGAAACTTAGAGGACAGGTTCTGACAAGATCACCGGTAAGATAATATATAATTAAAGAAGATGCAGCTTTATAAAGGCTATTTTACACAAGTAATTATATAATTTTTCATCCTCAGACATGTGATATCAGAGCAGAGGGAAATAAAAGATTCCTCACACTGAAAAATATTCAACTTGACCAGGCTGGAGAAGTCTCTTACCAAGCTTTAAATGCCATCACCAGTGCAATGCTAACAGTCAAAGGTATGTTGATGAGCATAAAATGTATGTCTGAACAAGAAATGCAGTATTTATAAACTGAAGAGGGTGAAAAATAACTATCTTGTGATAACTGTTATTCACACCTATAGAAATTGAAATGGACTTCACAGTCCCATTGAAGGATGTTACTGTGCATGAAAAGAAACAGGCAAAGTTTGAGTGCACGATCACTAAAGATGTGCCTAAAGTCATGTGGTTGAGAGGATCTGATATTGTAACATCAGACCAAAAATATGATATCATTGATGATGGAAAGAAACACATGTTGGTCATAAACCACTGTGAATTTGAGGATGAGGGAGAATACACTATTGAAGTGTTGGGTAAAACATCAACAGCCAAACTGACAGTTGAGGGTAAGTTTTCATTCAAGCCATATTTCAGTCACCATGGGGTCCTCTGAAAAAATGTGTTTTGTTCACAAAATCACCAAGCTAAAATGGTTTTGCAATGGACTAACACATTATAGGTATGCGGCTGAAATTCATCTCGCCGATATCGGATCAAACTGTTAAGGAAGGGAAAACGGCTCGGTTTGAGCTTGAACTGTCCCATGACAGTGTACCAGTGACATGGCACAAAAATGAGATAAAATTGCATCCGAGCAGAACTGTACTTATGCATGTTGATGGAAAGAAACATATACTAGAAATCAAGGATGCTACTCTAGATGATACTTGCCAAATAAAAGCAGAGGCTAAAGGATTGTCGACAACAGCAAACCTGACGGTGCTAGGTAACTTTTTATATATATGATGGTGGTGATAAAATAAGTGGTCTTGAAATCTGTAATCTAGTGAACATTAACTAAACAATAATCATATAAAACAGTGTTTTATTCCACAAACTACATTACTGGTTCTCTAAACTTTTTTACTTTTTAAATTTTATTTACTTTAATATAGAGGGAGATGCCTACTTCACAATTAAACTGCAAGATTACACTGCAGTTGAGAAAGATGAGGTCAATCTTGACTGTGAGCTCAGCAAAGATGTTCCTGTGAAATGGTTCCACAATGAGACTGAAATTAAAGCCTCCAAGATGATTACCATAAAGGTTGAAGGAAAACGAAGAATCCTAAACATCAAAAAAATTGAGGACAAAGAAAAAGGATTGTATGTTTGCGACTGTGGAACAGACAAGACTTCGGCCACCATGAACATTGAAGGTCAGTGTTCAAGGTTATGGTCATATGGTCACCTTTTTTTTGCTCTAAATTGCTCTACAAAAATACCTGTAATGTTTCAGGTCTTTTTTGTTCTATATAAATAATCTCTCTCTCTCTCTCTCTCTCTCTCTCTCTCTCTCTCTCTCTCTCTCTCTCTCTCTCTCTCTCTCTCTCTCTCTCTCTCTCTCTCTCTCTCTCTCTCTCTCTATATATATATATATATATATATATATATATATTTATTTATTTATTTTTCAGCTCGTGACATCAAAGTGGTGCGACCCATGTATGGTGTTGAGCTCTTCGATGGTGAGACAGCACGTTTTGAGGTGGAAATCTCTGAAGATGATGTCCATGGCCAATGGAAACTGCAAGGAGAAGTCCTCTCTTCATCACCGGTAAGGCTACTGAAACTATTTGAAATGGTGACAAATGTAACATTTGCATGAACGACTTGTATTTTTCTCTTTGTGGCAATAGGATGTTGAAATCATTGAAGATGGAGCTAAGCACATCTTAACTTTGTACAACTGCAAAGTGTCCCAGTCTGGAGAGGTTTCATTCCAGGGTGCCAATGCAAAATGTTCTGCCAATTTGAAAGTGAAAGGTAAATCATGCCGACATTTTATGCAGCCATTGTTGATTCTCAGTCAGTGGTTCTAAAACTTTTTCCTGCGTTCGGCAAACTTAATCAATCGAATGAAAAGTGTGGAACTCCTCAGTTCTGGGGGAAACTGCAAACTACCAATTACACTTTTAGGCTAAAAACTTTTAGGCTTTTTGTCCTAAATACATACATACATAATTCAATTCTTTAATTTTTACTGATCTACTATTTTGTAGACTGCTGTTTTATTATTTAATTATTTGGAATTAACTAGACTGCTGCTTACATTGCAATATACCAGTAAGTTATTGAAGTAAACAACTGAAACACTTTATCACAAATTAATGTTAACACAATCATTATAATGAGTTAATCAGTTTAATTAATTAATTGTGGGTGCTTGTACATTTTACTTATTTTATTTAAATCTTAAGTTTGTTTTTTGTTTTTTTGTTTTTTTGCTAAATCAGCTCACAGAGCACAGTTTGAGAGCCACTGTTACGGATTATAGGAGCATATATTTTTTTTTTTTTTTTTTTGCAGATCTTCCCATTACTTTTGTAACACCTCTGGCTGATGTGCATGTATATGAGAAAGATGATGCGAGGTTTGAGTGTGAGATCTCAAGACAGCCAAAGAGCTTCTGTTGGTTGAAAGGATCTCAGAAGATTACACCTGATGATAAATTTGAGGTACTTCAGGAGGGCAAAAGACACATTCTGGTGGTCAAATCTGCTTCCTTTGAGGATGAGGCTAAGTACATGTTTGAGGCTGAAGACAAGAGAACGTCTGCCAAACTTGTTATTCAGGGTAAGGGGGAGAAAATAATACATTATTTTAAAAAGAGTTTATGTCATGTTTTTTTTTTCCCCATAAAGTTTTAAGTGAAGACTACTGCCAGATTGAATCATGTGCTTGCATATTTCGCCAGGCATCCGTCTTGAGTTTGTCAGACCCATTAAAGATGTCACCGTTAAGGAGCGTGAGACTGCAGAATTCAGCATTGAACTCTCTCATGAGAAGGTTCAAGTCACCTGGTACAAGAATGACGTGCGTTTGCATCCAAGCAAAGTGGTGCACATGTCCGAGGATGGCAAGATCCATACTCTGTCCTTCAAAGAGGTGTCTATTGATGACACATCTCTCATTAAAGTTGAGGCTCTTGGAAAAACTTGTGAGGCAATGCTCACTGTACTTGGTAGGTGTTAAATTTTTTTGGAATTATAGTGTCTTAGACTTACTTATAATTAATTACATTCAATTTCCTCTTGTATATCAACAGAGGGAGAACCTTACTTTACTACCAAGTTGCAGGACTACACTGCAGTTGAGAAGGATGAGGTTGTCCTAATGTGCGAAATGAGCAAATCATCTGCTCAGGTGAAATGGCTCAAAGACGGCAATGAGATCACTCCCTCTAAGAATGTCCTCATCAAGGCTGATGGAAAGAAACGTATCCTGATAGTAAAGAAGGCAGAGAAGGCCAACATTGGCGATTACGCTTGTGACTGCGGCTCTGACAAAACAACAGCCAAGCTTAACATTGAAGGTATGTACTTTATGTATTTGTGTGTTTTGTTTTAAATTCAATATATAGATTAATAGATTCAATTGATAAAATCACTTTGAACTACTATGATCTAGTCTCTACTCCTCTCCTCTTCCTTTCTCTGCAGAACGTGATATTAAGGTTGTCCGTCCACTGTACAGTGTGGAGGTCACAGAGACAGAGACTGCTCGCTTTGAGACAGAAATCTCTGAGGAGGATGTTCATGGAAACTGGAAACTCAAAGGAGATGCCCTGCACCAGTCACCGGTAATTTCTTTTGCTCCAAAATACCAAAGAGTGATTTCTCAATAGCATATTAGCATAACTTACAGATGCTTTTTGGACATTTTGATGTTTATCAAAGCTATAATTAGTTAATTAGAGTTAATTAGAATAATTTAATTTAAAATAGAATCTTAATAATGAATTGTCTTAAAGGAATAGTTCATGCAAAAAATGCTAATTCTGTTATGTACACACTTCATGCTGTTCTAAACTCAAATTAATTTTTCATAAATATTTTATAATAGTCTTTACACAAAAGCACCATGAAATTATGAAAGTATTAAGTACTTATTGTGCAATATATTTGATGGATAGATTGAAATTTAAGCAAAAAATAAAGTTACTTGTGGCTTAGAACAAAATTTTCAATTTAAGGTGAACTGTTCCTTTAAGAGCTTACTGTTGGGCTCAATTGTGTAATTTTATTTGAATTACTGTGAATTGTTCTCTGTGCTAAAATTATCTTTCAAGCATGTTTTTTATTTCATTTATTAGGACTGTGAAATTAAGGAGGAAGGCACCAAGCACATGCTTATCCTTTACAATGTCCGCATGGATATGGCTGGTGGTGTAGACTTCAGTGCTGCTAATGCTAAATCTAAGGCTCAGCTCAGAGTTAAAGGTGAGAGTGATGAATACGATTCTTTCTTTGCATATTTTGGATACGCCAGAGAAATTGTATATCAGTGGACAGACTAGAAACAATTTTTGTTGAGTCACAAGACAGATGATATGTGCTGCTTTAGAATACTGTATGTGAATTAAAGGCAGTTAAATTAGTCGGCCACTGCAGTTTATCATTAGCTCGTAAATTACTCTGACAGATGTCATGTAGTGATAACAGGGTGTGAAAAGCATTTATGATGGCAGGGATTAATGTTTTACAGATAGGTTTGGCAGCCAAACATTTTTTTGTTTAGTTTTTTAATACTCATGCTTTAGAAACAAGCAGGGGACATCGTTATGACATGGCACCCCTTTTTTTGTCTATTATAATTTTACATGTAACATGTAACATTCTCCTTTTCCTGGAAAAAATCCAGTAGGTTGATTGACAGTAACAGATTTCTGAGCAGGGTGTCATTACAGGGGTGGGCTAGTGGCCAATCAGGTGTTGCGGTTATTTTAGAATCTGCATGCCATATCTAGAGAGGCTCTGTCAGTGATTGGCAGAGGCTCAACAGAACAACCTCCAATTTTTTTTCTGACCATATACATCTTAAGGAAACTCAATATGCAAATGAAGTAGGCCCCCAACGTAAGTCTCTCTCTTGCTGAATCCCACTTGTCCTGGAGGCTTATGGGCTCCAGAGCAGTGGCCTGTTGTCAGCGGGAAAGCGCTATGTGGATTTGTAGTTAAGGGATTACCAGTGTCTCTTGGAACTTGGAGGTGACTAACAATGTCTTCTCCTGAATCCAAAGCACGAATGATAGGCCTCTTGAGGCCTCTCAAGGATGTAATAGTGACAGCGGGAGAGACTGCAACCTTTGACTGCGAACTGTCTTATGAGGGCATACCTGTGGAATGGTTCCTTGGGGGTACAAAGCTGGAACCAAGTGACAGAGTAAGTGTGCATGTTGTCCTGTTTAAATGCATGTCTTTTGTGGTTTTGGGGGGAAAAAGTGCCACTTTATTGTGTATGCAATAATTGAATCATACCTGAATTAATCAATTCAAGATGGTCGCTCTGACCCTTTAGGTGATACACTGCTTATGGGATACCAGTACATGAAAACCAATTGTGGTAAATTGTGTTTAACCTCTAGGATTAAATACATATTTAACAACTGAAAGACAATTATTATTATTATTTCTGCATATTGCATGATAGTTCTTTACATTTGTGAGTTAAATGCTCTCCTCATATAAGGACCTGGGGGATCAGGATACCAGTTGAGCATTTGATCCGTGTTTTGAGATAACACACAGGGGTATTCTGCTCTGCAAGCGTTCCTCTGGTTATTTTTAACTGCTTCAACTTCAAGACTCTATGTGCAGTGGCAGGTGGCAAGAGGCCTTTTTACAGACATAGCTTGTATATACATGTAGCAATCTATGTATTTATTTATGTTTTGTTAAAAGCATTTAAATGTGTTTGCCATATCATTTGCAATGTGTGTGAGTTAGATCTGCAGTAATGGCCTATTTTACATTATACTTTTATCTTACTGAGTGTTGTGTAGCAAATGGTTTTGGTAAAAGGCCATACATTTAGGTGACGACAGCTGTGGTTCAAGATGTGCTTGTATTCCTGATATGTTTGTATGATAACTTGATTCTTAGTACAAATGAACCCTAATTCTACCAGTTGAGTTTATTTTTGGACAGATAGATATTTTGATTTCAGTGTATGTACTTTCTAGCTACTGCATTGTATTCGGAAAAGCACTCATATTAGGTTTACCAATATACATGGATTTTTATTTTATTATTATTGTGCTATTATTATCACATAAATACATTATAATGTTGTTTAACAGAACTAAAGGTATTTAATAATGGTACTGAACAATAAAAAAATTAAAAAGATTTAGCTGCAGAATGCTTGAATTGAGGATTTAAGACTGTTACGTTAATCTGTAAAAAATAAATAAATAAAACTTTTATTTTTAGTTTTATTTCTATTGATAAATTAAGGAAGATGTCAGTTGTAAACAAATCATATACAACAGTTTTCAATCTTTTCATTCATCTTAGATAATTTAGCCTTATTTGAAGTTACACAAGCCAAATGTAGGAGTGTATAAATTGGCTCCCAGGGCACATATTTGGGGCAGTAGAGGTGTGAAATTGAGAACAGTTTCTAGTGCTCAGCTGCTGATGTCTATTGCAGAGGGGCAGTAAATAGCCTCCCCCACCCTTGACACAGCAACGGGGATTGATTTATCAATTGGTTTGATTCTCACAGGTGGTAACCCGGGCAGAAGGCAGAACTCACACGCTGATCCTTAGGGATGTGAAGCTGACAGAAGCAGGAGAAGTAAAACTCACTGCAAAGGACTTCTTGACACAGGCTCAACTCATTGTAAATGGTGGGTGTCATTTGTTCACAATGAAATGTAGATTTACTGTAATTGCACCCTCTTTACTAACAAGCAGCACATGTATTTTTTTAATCGGCCTGACATGCAAACATTCAGGAGTAAGTAAATGTCTATCTATAATCTAGCTCAGGTGCTTCTCAATAACACAAAACATTCTTGAACATGTGTAAGAAAGTGTATTTCGCTGTTTCAAATAGAGATATAATAAGCCTGTCTTAAAATATTAGCACTGGAAAGTATAACTGTATTGTTAAAAACAGTGAATTGTAAAAAAAAACGAATTAAATTAATTTGCTGTACAGAGCCTCCAGTTGAATTTACCAAACCTCTGGAGGACCAGACTGTGGAAGAGGAAGCCACTGCTGAACTAGAGTGTGAAGTCTCCAAAGAGAAAGCAGAGGTCAGGTGGTTTAGAGATGGACAAGAAATTCGCAAAACCAAGAAGTATGACATGGTTGCTGATGGCTGTAAAAGAAAACTTGTTATCCATGACTGCACACTTGATGACTCAAAGACATATACCTGTGATGCTAAACAGTTCAAGACTTCAGCCTTCCTAAATGTTGAACGTAAGTCAACCAGAATGAAAAGGAAAAAAAAAATTAAATTTAAATTGTACTTATAATGAAAAAATAAATCACTGAATTTGATTACCTTTTGATTTTCAGCTCCGCATGTTGAGTTCACAAAGCCACTCCATGATGTTGAGGTCAAAGAGAAGGAATCTGCCAGATTTGAATGTGAAGTGTCTCGTGAAAGTGCAAAGGTTGGTTGTCTAATATTCAATTAAGTTTTTTATTTTTTATTAATCACCTTAAGCCTTTTATTCATCTCTTTTTCAACTGACATTTAAACTTATTTTATCAGTGTAATTCATAAGTTAAATGTTAGATATTCTGTTATGTAATATTGAATTTATCATTGAATGTTATTTCTGAAATTGAATTTATCGGTATATTCCATTGTCCCTTTTGCATAGGTTCGCTGGTTCAAAGATGGCAATGAAATCAGAAAAGGCAAAAAATATGAGATGATTTCTGAAGGGGTAAAACGTATTCTCATCATAAGCAAGTCTGTCTTTGATGACGAAGCAGAATATGAATGTGATGCCAGGACCTCCAAGTCCTCTGGAATGCTGACTGTCGTTGGTAAGTTATCCTGTTTATTTGTAGTCTAAACAGAATTCAACAGCTTACTTTGAACAGTAGACTGATTTGCTTGATTTCTCTTACAACAGAGGAGGAGACTAGATTCACAAAGAACTTGGCTAATGTTGAAGGCACTGAAACCGACAGTGTTAAACTGATTTGTGAGGTCTCCAAGCCCAGTGCGGAGGTTTCATGGTACAAGGGTGACCAAGAGTTGCCTGAAGTTGGTAGATATGAGCATATTGCAGATGGAAAAAAGAGAATCCTCATTATTAAGGGCCTCCGTATGGATGATGTTGGAGAGTACCACTGCAAACTTTCGACCTCACAGACCACAGGGAACCTGAAGATTAATGGTGAGACTTTGTCTTGTCCCTGAAAATGTATTTCATATTTTTTACTTATAAACTTTATTCCTTGTTTCTATAAACGTGCCCCATACTTGTGATTGCCGTTTTTTCTTACTTTTTTTTCTTAACCTTTTAGAACTTGCCGCTGAGTTCATTGCCAGGCCTCAAAACCAGGAAGTGGTTGAAGGTGAAAAGGCACAATTTGTGTGCTCAGTCTCCAAAGACACATATGAAGTGAAATGGCTCAAAGGAGATAAGGAACTTCAGTCAAATGACAAATATGACATTATTTCTGAGGGCAAAAAGAGAGTTCTTGTTATCAAAAATTGTGAACTCAAGGATGAGGGAGGATTTGTAGTCCTAATTGGAACCACAAGAGCCTCAGCTGATTTGACTGTGCTTGGTATGTACAGCATGTTGCGTTATTTTTTTTGTGTGTTTTTTTCTTTGAGAAATGCTGACAGAAATTCTGATGTTTTGCTGTGTTATATTACAGAAAAGCTCAGGATTGTCACTCCTCTCAGAGACATAAAGGCAAATGAAGGACAAGAAACTGTCCTCAATTGTGAAGTTAACACTGAGGATGCAAAGGCAAAATGGCTGAAGAATAATGAGACATTATTTGAAAGTAGCAAGTTCATCATGGTCCAGAAGGACAATGTATTCTCTCTGAGGATCAAAGACACCCACAAATCAGATGAGGCCAACTACACCATTACACTGACCAACCAGCGTGGTGAAACTGCAAATAGCTCTGCCAACCTTACTGTGCAAGGTATGACATACACGGATGTCCTTTATTTTTTATAGTTAATAGTTTTTTTACTTTGAGCGTAAGAATCCAAGTTAAGTTGCAAAACTATTGACTTGGGCTCCAAAGTAGAGACTCATGAACAAAAGTCTATATGTCTGCAAGGAAAATATTTTCTCTGAATACTGCAACTGTGTTTATATAAAAGGCAATCTCTCATGAACCATCTGCCAAAAAAACCCCCATAAAATTTTCCATTGAGTGGGTATTTAGTGGACTGTTTTGAATTAGTTTAACAGTAAAGGGGTTTTAATGTTGTAAGTAAAAGCTGACGTACGTTTTTGACAAGTAGTAAAACATTATTTTAAAGGATTTAATTATTATAAAATATATTTAAATATAAAATAACATACTTATATAGTCATATATTTCTAATAAATATGACATTAATTGTCGTGCAAAATACTTTATACAACTAACCTGCATCATATTGCAGTGACATTTTAAGTAAATGGATTTGAGACTTAGACTTTGTTCCAAAATCACATGCCTAGTTAACTTACCATACACCTTAATTTCCACAGAGGAAGATCTTAGAATCATTGTTCCTCCTGAGGATGTTGACACACAGGAGAAAAAGACCATCAGCTTCTCATGCAAGGTGAACAGACCAAATGTGACAGTACAGTGGATGAAGGCAGGTCAGGAAATCAATCTTAGCAAGAGAATTCTATATCGTGTGGACAAGGACAAGCACACTCTGACCATTAAGGACTGCAGCCTTGCAGACGAAGGTGAATACACTGTAGTTGCTGGTGCTGCTAAGGCAACGGCAGAACTGATCATTAGTGAGGCACCCACTGATTTCACCACTCAGCTCAGAGACCAAACCATCACAGAGTTTGAGGATGCTGAGTTCACTTGTGAACTTTCCAAAGAGAAGGCTGAAATCAAATGGTACAGAGATGGCAGGGAGATCAGAGAAGGACCCAGGTAAGATGCATTGTGTTGTTCTGAGTGCTTTTGTTAAGGGCATTTTTGTTGGGTTGAGGATGTTTAATATGCATTTTATGTTTATTTTTTTAGATTCCAATTTGAGAGAGATGGCAAAACATGCAGACTGCGTATAAAGGAGTGCAGACCAGATGATGAGTGTGAATATGCCTGTGGAGTGGATGACAAGAGAAGCAGAGCCCGTCTTTTTGTTGAGGGTAAGTTTGTTTCAGTGTCCATCCAAAACCTGAAAATATCACAGAATTTTAAAATGTGTAATTTCCAGGCGTAGAATAGTCATGGAAATGAGTGAAATCTTAAATGTTCTTTATGACGTTTTCACCTCTTTAGAAACCCCTGTGGAGATTGTCAGACCACCCACAGATGTGTTTGAGCCCCCAGGCTCAGATATTGTGTATGAAGTTGAGCTCAACAAAGACAGAGTTGAGGTCAAATGGCTGAGGAACAACATGACCATTGTCCAAGGTGATAAGTACCAGATGATGAGCGAGGGTAAGATTCACAGGCTTCAAGTGTGTGAAATTAGGCCACGTGATCAAGGCGAGTACAGATGCATTGCCAAGGACAAAGATGCCAGAGCCAAGCTTGAGCTTGCTGGTAAGACATTACATATATATATCTTTATTAAAAATTAAATGTTTTACAAGCAAAGCACAATCACATTCAATGCATGTTTACAAAGCCCTGGTGTTTCTCCACAGCCATACCAACAATTAAAACCTTGGATCAAGACCTGGTGACAGATGCTGGAAAGCCATTTGTTATGGCAGTTCCTTACAACGCTTACCCACATGCTGAGGCTGAGTGGTTCTACAATGAAATCAGTCTGCCAAAAGACAATATTCACACTTCTATCGACAGGACAGAGTACAGGCTTAAGGACCCTAAGAAGTCAGAGGAAGGCTGCTATAAAATCATCATCCAGAACAAACATGGAAAAGGAGAGGCTTTCATAAACCTAAAAGTTATTGGTAAGTTATTTTCATAGTATATCATTTTGTTTTGTAATACATCCCAATATTGTATAGTTGTTTAAAAATATTGCTTTTTTCTCAGATGTTCCTGGGCCTGTGAAGAACCTTCATGTTGTTGACACTGCTGACGGTGAGGTCAGCATTTCCTGGGAAGAGCCTGAGAGTGATGGTGGCACCAAGATCTTGGCTTATGTGGTTGAGAGACGTGATATCAAACGTAAGACCTGGACTCTGGCCACTGACTGTGCCGATAGCACAGAGTACTGTGTAACTGGCTTGCAGAAAGACTCCAAGTACCTCTTCCGTGTCTGTGCACGCAACCGAGTCGGAAGTGGACCCAATGTTGAGACAGATAAAGCTGTTCAAGCCAAGAATAAGTTTGGTAAGTCAAGAATATCCGAAAGTCAAGTTTTTGTGCACCCTAGCCAATGATTCTCAATTTGTTTTTTAATTGTACACACTCCAGATGTTCCTGATCCACCACAGAAAGTTATTGTTGAAAATGTCAACAAGTTTAGTGCCACCGTCTCTTGGGAACCACCACTGTTCGATGGTGGATCTGAGATCACATCATACATTATTGAGCTACGTGATAGAACTTCTGTGAACTGGGCTCCGGTCATGGTGACCAAACCACATGAACGCACAGCTATCATTAATGATGTTATTGAGAACAAAGAATACATCTTCCGCATTAAGGCTGAGAACAAGGCTGGAATTGGCAAACCAAGTGCTGCCACTAACCCAGTGAAGATCATGGACCCTATCGGTTTGCAAAATCCCAAATATCATTATTTTAGCACACATGAAAGCTTTCACATGTAATATATGTATTCAATGTTTTGATTCACAGAGAGACCAAGCCCTCCACTGAATTTGACACACTCTGAACAGACCAAGGATTCCTGTCTGTTGACATGGGAGACTCCCTTAAAAAATGGAGGCACAGCGATCACTGGCTACGTCATTGAGAGATGTGAAGAAGGCACAGACAAGTGGCTCAGATGCAATGCTAGGCTTTGCCAGGACCTGTTGTACAGGGTAAGTGTGCTAGCTTTTCAATCTTTGCCAAAGACCAACCTGAAATATATGCTTTTTAATGCTATTTAAGCATAGGAAACATCATTTATGGGACAGTCAATGTTAGACTTTGAATTTAGCTATCAATTTTGAGATTTCAGTATTTCCCCTATTCTAATGTCTTGTTTGCCTGAAATAGTGAACTACCTCCTTGTGAACTGACTTTCCTTGAAAGAGATTTTGTCTTTGATTGTTATAGTGCTTAATAGTATGTTACGAAATGCTTGTGATTAAATAATTTCCACAGATGTCAGGCCTGAAATTTGGAAAAAAATACAGCTATAGAGTACTTGCTGAGAATGCGGCCGGGCAGTCTGACCCTTCAAACATGGTTGGACCTGTGTTGGCAGATGATCCACACTGTAAGTGATTTCTGCGTCATTGCGCCCTACAGAACTATTTGATATATTTGAATCTTCAAGTCAAATCAAGATGCTTACTACATGATTTGCTTCTCTTGACGCAGTTGCACCCACTCTGGACTTGAGTGCATTTAAGGATGGTCTGGAGGTCATTGTCCCTAACCCTCTTGCAATTCGTGTCCCCATCACTGGGTACCCGGTGCCCACAGCAAAGTGGACGTTCGGTGAAAATGTGCTAACGGCTGGTGAACGTGTGTCCATGGTTACAAAGTCAACCTTCACAGAGCTCATTATAACCCCAAGTGTGCGTCCTGACAAAGGCACATACTCCTTGATGCTGGAAAATGATGTGACCAGTGTCTCAGGAGAGATTGAAGTTAATGTCATTGGTACGCACAATATTTTATTATAGTCATGTATACATCAATTTACAATTCAGAAAGGAAAAAGTAAAGAGTTATACTTTTTTATCCTGCAGCATCTCCAAGCGCACCAAAAGACTTAAAGGTTGCAGAAGTGACCAGAAAGCATGTTCACCTGATGTGGGAGGCACCTGATCATGATGGAGGCAGTCCGATCACCGGCTACCAGGTTGAGAAGCGTGAGGTCTCCAGAAAGACCTGGGTGAAGGTATAAACGTTAACATATCTTTGACCATTAATTTCTGTGAACTGTTTTGCGAACTTACAGTGATCTGTTTCCTTGTGCTTATGTCATTTTAGGTGATGTCAGGTTTGCAAGACCAGGAATACACAGTCACAGATGTTGTTGAGGGAAAGGAGTACTTGTTCAGAGTTATTGCCTGTAACAAATGTGGCCCTGGAGAACCCGCCTATATTGATGAGCCAGTGAATGTGTCTTCACCTGCAAGTAGGTTTCAATACTAATAAGAGATTAGTCAGTGTTAAATATTCACAATGTCAAAAGTATGAAATACCCCATAAATTCATGTGTTGGTGCGTGTGATTCACAGCTATACCAGACCCACCAGAAAACCTTAAATGGCGAGACAAGTCTGCTAGCAAGATCTTCTTGTCATGGGAGCCTCCCAAATGGGATGGTGGAACTGCAATTAAAGGTTATATTGTTGACAAATGTCAACGTGGCACTGACAAGTGGGAGCCATGTGGAGATCCAGTGCCTGAGCTTAAGTGAGTGATCATTTCAAATTTATTTTTTTGTAAACTTAATTGAGGTGCATACTTGCAAAAGTGAAACTAAATGAACTCTACAAACAGGTTTGAAGTGACTGGTCTCATTGAAGGACAGTGGTATGCTTATCGTGTGAGGGCTTTGAACAAACTGGGTGCCAGTAGGCCTTGCAAGGCGACAGATGAGATCTTGGCCGTTGATCCTAAAGGTACTTTATTAGATTATGCTTTCACATTCTGAGACATTATGATTGAGGTTAAGCTCAATGTTTGCTTGCTTTATTACCACTTTCACAGAGCCTCCAGAGATTCAACTAGATGCAAAGCTGCTGGCTGGCCTGACTGCTAAAGCTGGCACTAAGATTGAACTTCCGGCTGACATCACAGGCAAACCAGAGCCTAAAGTCAAATGGACCAAGGCTGACCTAGTCCTGAAGCCAGACGACAGAATCACAATTGATACCAAACCTGGCCACTCAACACTGTCCATTGCTAAGACCAAGAGGGATGATACAGCTACATACATAATTGAGGCAGTCAACAGCAGTGGCCGTGCAACTGCAACTGTTGATGTCAACATTCTAGGTTGTATGAAAAAAAAAAAAAAACATATATATAATGGAAAATAAGACTAAATTTATTTAGAGAAAATATTTTTATGAGCAGTTATTATTTCGATTATATTAATATCTAATCTTTGCTACCTCCATTTAGATAAACCTGGTCCACCAGCTGCCTTTGATATCTCTGAAATCACCAATGAGTCCTGTTTGTTGGCCTGGAATCCTCCAAGAGATGATGGTGGCTCAAAGGTGACAAACTATATTGTTGAGAGGAGAGCTGCAGACAGTGAAATTTGGCACAAGTTGTCCTCCACTGTGAAGCAGACCACATACAAAGCCACCAAACTTGTGGCTTTCAAGGAGTATATCTTTAGGGTTTATGCTGAAAATCAGTTTGGCGTTGGTCCCCCAGCAGAACATGCCCCAATAATTGCCAGATACCCATTTGGTATGTTATTTAATGCTGCTTCAACAATTCAAACACATTTTGCCTAGCTTTTTACCTGATTATTAATTAATACATATGTTCACTATATCTTAGATACCCCTGGTCCCCCATATAAATTGGAGCCATCTGATATTGCAAAGGATGCGGTAACTCTGTCCTGGTATGAGCCTGATGATGATGGTGGAAGTCCTATTACTGGATACTGGGTAGAGAGATATGAGCCTGACCATGACAAATGGATTAGATGCAACAAGCTACCTATTAGGGACACAAACTTTAGGTATGTATGGATGTCAATTCACCCTAGTATGCCATTGTTGTGTGTCATAAACTTGTTTGTTTGTATTTTAATATGTCTGAAATACAAATTTGCTTGCAGGGTAAAAGGCCTGCCCACAAGAAAGAAGTACAAGTTCCGTGTTTTGGCAGAGAATCTTGCTGGGCCTGGCAAACCAAGCAAAGAGACAGACCAGATTTTGATTAAAGATCCAATTGGTAGGATTAACATTTGATCGATATACTACTTTGCCTATTTCATCTACAAAATTTCATACTGTATGATGTGAAATTTTTTTTTTTAGATCCTCCATGGGCTCCTGGTAAGCCCACTGTTAAAGATGTGGCCAAAACATCTGCCTTCCTGCAATGGACAAAACCTGAACATGACGGTGGTGCAAAGATTGAGTCGTACACCGTTGAGCTCCTCAAGAGCGGAACTGACGAGTGGGTTCGTGTAGCTGATGGTATCCCCTCTCTTGAGCACTTCCTGAGAGGATTGATGGAGAAGCAAGAGTACTCATTCCGTGTCAAAGCTGTCAACGCAGCAGGCGAGAGTGAACCTAGTGAACCAAGCGATCCAGTGCTCTGCAAGGAGAGACTCAGTAAGTCACACTGTTAAATATAAGAATTCTGTCTTCATTTATTTATCCTCATGGAGTTCCAAACCTATATGACTTTCTTTCTTCAGTGGAACATAAAAGAAGAAATTATGAATAATGTAGTTGATTACTCTTTTTCATGCAATTTCAATAAATGGGGAGATTACATACTTCATGGAAAATTGTAAAAATACAGCTGCCGCACACTCAAACACTGTGCAAGATCAATTTATTAGCAAGCTTTCGGTCTTGCGACCTTCTTCAGGCATCAGATTTTATACTTCAAAAAGGACACAAAGGGATCATAAATGTCTCACAAAAATAGTCCATATTATGTATTTACTAGTCTTCTGAAGGCATGCAACAGTTGTGTGAACTGTCTGTTCCTCATACAAAGCTATCATATGGCATCAGAGGCCTTGAAATATAGCACACAAGTTGCACTTTTCTGGTGTTTTATTGTTATTTTGGAGCTTAAAAGCACCAATCGCTCATTATTTCTCTCATTATTTACAAAAAAGTAATGATGGGCAGGATATTCTTGACATTCTTAATATTATTCTTTTGTGGTCATATGGAAAGTCATACGGGTTTGGAAGAGATTGGGAGTGAGTAAATGATGGCAGAATTTTAAGTCTAGATAGAATTAACCATTGCTCTAACATTTAAACATTCAAGTGCATGATTCTTTATACAACATTTTCTAATGATGATCCTCCTATAGATCCTCCATCACCACCAAGATGGCTTGAAGTAGTTTCTAGTAGCAGGAACAGCGCTGAACTAAAATGGACAGCACCTGAGAGAGATGGTGGCTCTCCAATCACAAACTACATTGTTGAGAAGAGAGATGTCAGACGCAAAGGCTGGCAGGCTGTGGACACCACTGTGAAGGAGCTGAAGTACACTGTCACCCCATTAAATGAAGGGGTTCTCTATGTGTTCCGTGTTGCTGCTGAGAATGCAGTTGGACCCAGTGAATTTTGTGAACTTGTAGACTCTGTTCTTGCCAAGGATACTTTCAGTGCGTATTTAGTCCTTCTTATTGCTTGTTTCATCCAATTGATTTGTTGATATTTAGTATTGAATTTGTCTCACATATGCTTTTCTTCTTCACAGATTCCCCTGGACCTCCATATAATCTGACCATCACAGGTGTCTCAAAGACTCATGTTGACCTGAAATGGGATGCACCTAAGAATGATGGTGGAAGACCTGTCTTGAGGTAGTTACGTACATATGGCCATTGTAGCAGTTGATTATTATTTTAACATTTAGCAGTTGTTATTTTAGAATTCTTCATATACTATTATAGTGTTTATTAATAGTTTGAATTGAGCTTTATTTTATATTTTATATTTTCAATTTTTATTTTTAATTGATTACTTAATGAGTTTTTATTGTTATTTTATTTTAGATCTATTTAAGTTTTAGTCATTTTAGTACTTCAACTTATTCAACTTATTTCATTTCTAATTTTCATTTCAAGTTTTGTAAGTTTAAATTTACATCCAATTTTTATATTTTTATTTTATTTCAGCATTTATCTCAAGTTTAATTACTTTTTTGTATGACCCTTGAATCATGCTGTAAAGGCCAATTCACACTACACCGACAGACGCAGACCAACGCAGATAGTCACCAGATTACAGCATGTCACTTTTTAGACATTCTCACGCAAATTTAGCATGTTCAATCAGCGAAAACAAGCTCTGACAGACAGCAACAGACTCCGACAGGGTTAACACACTGATCCAACAAAACCCGGCAAAGTGTCTGTTGCCATGCCTCTGTCTGTCTGTGTGGTGTGAATTGGCCTTAAAGTGCTTGAGTTAATATATCTCAAAGCATACAAAAAAGTTAATCCAATGTATCAATTATTCAAAGATCACAGACATAAAAAAGATAGAATTCCTTATTTTTTTGTGTTCTAAATATCCATCTTTCCTAGATATGTCATTGAGAAGAAGGAGAAACTTGGAACCCGGTGGGTGAAATCTGGAAAGACTTCAGGTCCTGACTGCCATTACAGAGTGACTGATGTAATTGAGGGGACTGAAGTCCAGTTCCAGGTCTCTGCTGAGAACGAGGCTGGAGTTGGTCACCCAAGTGAACCCACTGATATTGTGGTCATTGAGGACCCAACAGGTATGCTAAATATAGACCCCAATATCATTTTAGAAGTTTAACCCCTTAAACCCGAAGTGTACTGCCGGCGGAACACCCCTACAACCCTGACTCCTTTTTCATCTGACTCCATAAATTTTAATTTATGGAGTCAGATGAAAAAACGAAATTAAGGCATGCAATAGTTGTGTGAACAGTCCGAAATATAATTTGGATTTTCAATCTGCTGTAAATAATGATGTGCCATTTTTCACAATTTATGCATGCTTCATGGAGTTATGTGTGAAAATGCAGCATCAGTGCTCCGTCTATATACAACCCCTCATGGAGTTGTAACACGAACCCGCACAGGTGCACACAGAGCTTTGTATATAGACGGAGCACTGATGCCGCATTTTCACACATAACTCCATGAAGCATGCATAAATTGTGAAAAATGGCACGTCATTATTTACAGTAGATTGAAAATCCAAATTATATTTCGGACTGTTCACACAACTATTACATGCCTTAATTTCGTTTTTTTCATCTGACTCCATAAATTAAAATGTTTCAATGAAATCTGTGCATCATTAAATGTGAGCAAATGTTTGACACTTATTTTTAACTCTTTAATAAACATAATCTCAAAGTCAGTTAGAATAATCAAATGTAACAATTTATTATGTCAGGTAAATGTATCATGCCAATTACAAAATCAATTCAAAGATAATCAATACAAAACATCAAATGCTCTGGAATAAAGAGAAGAGATGCGAACCCGACATTAAGAAATGCATGAAGCTGACGGTCTCGGCCGCTTTCAGCCTCACGGGCTAATCTGAAGTACAGAAGGCCCCGATTCCTTTGCTGCATTTCATTATATAGACAGAACCTCATTCACATGGAAACATGTGCTAACAATGGAAATTTGCATTCAGAGGTTACACCTTTTGAGAACGGGAGACCATTTGCCGGGAAGTCACACCCTTCTGTGTGCAAGATATTTCTAAACTATTAAGAACTTTATTACCTTTTGGTTTACTTCTTTGGAAATGAGACATTTGTACCAATCATGTATCATTTCAAATGATACCAAACATGTATAAACTGTATGATAATTGTTCACATTAAAACCATAGCTATTTTGGATGAATTTCAGGTGATCTCAGCATGAGAGAGAGAGAGAGAGAGAGAGAGTGGGGGTAGAGGGAAAGAGATGTAGATTAGAATGATTCTGAGGTGAGACTTTGCGTCTCGAATGGTGCACAAGAGTCAGTTCAAATGGTAATTTCCTTTGTTCTCTCAGAGAGTATCCCTCTCTTACAGTTCTTCCAGTTTTTCCAGTCTTACACCTTCAGAATACTAGTTAACACATAATATGGACTATTTTCATGAGACAAAAAAGTGGGTTAAAAAATGGGTTGAATATATTTGATTTGAGATGTAATCCATAATGAAACCATTCTTTATCTTGACAGGCCCACCATCACCACCTCAGGAATTGCGCGTCACAGAAGCAGCCAGAGACCATATTTGTATTGCCTGGAAGGCACCAGAAAAGAGTGGAGGAAGTCCCATTATCGGCTACCATATTGAGCTCTGTGAGGCTGGAACTGAGAAATGGATGAGAGTCAACTCTCGTCCTGTCAAAGAGTTAAAATACAGAGCAGGGGATGAAGAGGGCATTGTTCCTGAGAAGCAGTATACCTTCAGAGTCCGTGCTGTCAATTCTGTTGGTGCCAGTGAGCCCTCTGACATTTCTGAGAACGTATATGCCAAAGATTCTGATTGTAAGAGTTTTTTTTAATTATTTTTTAAATAAAATTTTAAATGATCATTTGTTACCATTTTAATGTAAGGATAACTGATTGCCCTATTACTCACATCATTGCAGGTAGCCCAACCCTTGACTTCCAGACCAAAGACCTTGTTGTTGTAGAAGGTGAAAAGATGCACCTACCTATTCCATTTAAGGCTGTGCCGTCACCTAAGATTACATGGCACAAAGATGGAAATGAACTGAAGGCTGATGACAGAACCTTCTTTAGAGCTGAGTACACATCCTGCCATCTGGAAATTCCAAGCTGCTTACACGCTGATGCTGGCCAGTACAAAGTTACCTTGGAGAACAGCAATGGTTCAACAAGTGGAACACTCAATGTCAAAGTTATTGGTATGTCTTTGAGTTCTACTGCTAGTTTGACTGCTTTGGAATATTTTATCTGTTAACAACTGATTATGCTAACATAAAAATGAAAACGCACCTTTACATTTTAAACTAATGCCATTGCTTTATGTTTTTTTTAAACAAACGTTAGGTCTTCCTGGACTGTGTAAAGAAATTGTTGCTAGTGAAATTACCAAGAGCACCTGCAAGGTGTCCTGGGATCCTCCAGACTATGATGGTGGTAGCCCCGTTCTCCACTATGTGCTGCAACGCAGAGAAGCAGGCAGGAGAACCTATGTCAATGTTATGTCTGGGGAAAACAAAGTGTGCTGGCCGGTTAAGGATCTCATTCAAAATGGGGAGTATTACTTCCGTGTCAGAGCTGTCAACAAGATTGGTGGTGGTGAATTCATTGAGCTTCGTAATCCTGTAATTGCTGAAGATCAGAAGCGTAAGTAATGACATTCATTGAACGGATTTGGATGTACCTTTCATTTTGCATTTGCATGATATTTTTAATAACTTTTTGTCCATCAAATACAGAACGTCCTGATCCACCAGTCGATGTGGAAACACACAACCCAACTTCTGAGAGTGTGACCCTTACGTGGAAGCCTCCCATGTATGATGGTGGAAGCAAAATTATGGGTTACATTCTTGAGAAGATGATGAAAGGGGAAGATAATTTTAAGAGATGTAATGACTTCCTTGTGCCAGTGTTGTCCTATACTGTTAAGGGATTGACGCAAGGAAAGCAATATCAGTTCCGCGTGTGTGCCGAAAATGCAGCTGGTGTCAGTGATCCTTCACGCAGCTCACCTTTGATCAAAGCCTCAGATGCAGTTGGTATGAACTTAATCTTTTGTTACTTGTCAAATCATAACGTTTTTTTCAAATGTGAAGTCCCTCTGATGCAAGCTATTGGCATATGTACTGTAAGCATTTTTTGTTATTCTGCTTCCAGATCGTCCAAAGGTATTCCTTAGCGGTAGTCTACAATCAGGCTTGTCTGTGAGACGAGGTGAAGAGATCCGATTGGATGCCAACATCTCTGGATTTCCTTACCCCCAAATTACATGGATGAGGGACAATTCAACCATTCGGCCAGAGCCACTGAAGAAGAGACCAGAAAGGCCCATTAAAAAGAAGAAAGAAAAAGAAAAGGAGGAAAAGAAAGAGGCAGATGCAGAAAAGAAAGAGGTAGATGCAGAAAAGAAGGTGGAAGACAAAGAGGCGAAGGAGGAGGACAAGGCAAAGAAGGAAGAAGAAAAGGAGAAAGAAAAAGAAAAGGAGGTGGAGGAACCGGAGGAACCTGAAGAAGCATACCATCCAAGCTTAAATGAACGTCTTACCATTGAATCCAAGAGGAAGGGTGAATCCTTAATTATTGTAACAGATACTATCCGAGGTGATCATGGTGTTTTCACCATAAAAGTGGAAAATGATCATGGTGTTGCCTCTGCCTCCTGTGAAGTTAATGTCCTTGGTGAGTTGAGATAATATTCTAAAGATTCTTTTTGTCTCCGTAATCTTTAATCAAAACATGATAATTTACTCTTCATCTGAAGAAGATAAAGCATGACTTTCCTTATTTGCTGATGTCACTTACCCCACACAAGCTATTGGATAATGTAATCAATACTCAAATAGCTAATTAGGCATTGTTCAAGTAAATTTATTTGGTCTGGTATACCACATTGGTATGGAAACACATCAGTTGAAACCGACTTTAAT
Source organism: Rhinichthys klamathensis goyatoka (assembly GCF_029890125.1). NCBI lineage: Eukaryota > Metazoa > Chordata > Actinopteri > Cypriniformes > Leuciscidae > Rhinichthys > Rhinichthys klamathensis. The sequence continues at coordinate 1,009,066 of NW_026606760.1, forward strand.
AATGACACTTTACAAGAAACATATACACCCTTTTCCACCTTGAATATTTTGGGAAAAGAATGGAATGTTCATTTTTACCCTTTCATATTTCAGATACTCCTGGACCTCCAGTCAATTTCAAATTCGAAGAGATAAGGAAGAACTCAATCCTCTGTAAGTGGGATCCTCCTCTGGATGATGGTGGTTGTGAAGTCATTAACTACATATTAGAGCGAAAAGATAACTCCAAGGCTGAGCTTGGATGGATCACTGTAACATCAATCCTTAGAGGTTGTAAATTTCTAGTGCCCAAACTTATTGAGGGCAAGGAGTACCTCTTCCGCGTCACTGCCGAGAACAAGTATGGTCCTGGAACTCCATTCATCTCCAAACCTGTCATTGCAAAGAATCCATTTGGTATGACGAATTTCCATTGTTTGTTTGATCACATAATTTGTATTATTGTTTTTCACAGTTGATCTAACAGTTAAATATGCCTTTGTCAATTCAGATCCTCCAGAGGCGCCGGAGAAACCTGAAATTAAGGATGTTACAGCCAGCAGTATGCGTGTTACCTGGATAGAACCCAATGACAATGGCAGCCCCATTGAGGGATATTGGGTAGAGAAACGAGAAATTAACAGCACACACTGGGCGAGAGTCAATCGCACCATGGTTCCTGATTTGGAAATAAATGTAGAGGGCCTTTTAGAGGGTCTGACATATATTTTCAGAGTCTGCGCGGAAAATGTAGCTGGACCTGGAAAGTTCAGTCCCCCGTCAGAACCAAAAACAGCACAGGCACCAATCAGTAAGTTTGTAACATTAAACCTGACTATATAAACCATGAAAATTTTGGAATTACATTTAATATCAAATTAATATCAATTTAAAATGTAATATTTATTATATAACAATTATTTTTTCAGTGCCCCCGGGTCCACCAATTCCAAGAGTTGTTGACACCTCAGACTTTTCCATTGATGTTGAATGGGATCCTCCCGCAGACGATGGTGGTGCAGACATCTTTGGTTATCATGTTGACAAAGTTGTTGCTGGTACCAAGGACTGGTCACGAGCCACAGAGAGGCCATGGAAGAACCGCACATTTACAGTGTATGGCGTGAGAGAAAGCGCAAAATACATTGTCCGTGTTGTTGCAGTCAATTGTGCTGGTGAAGGACAACCAGGTTTTACAGATGCAGTAATTGTGAAAAACCCTGCAGGTATAAACATAATACTAATGCTAATTATCATAGGCTGTTGTTTAATTGTTAAGCAATTAAAGTGTTCCAAGATAAACAGCTAGCTTTGTTTCTTTGCCAAAACAGAGGTTCCTGTCATCGAACTTGATATCTCTGTAAAAAATGGAGTTGTCGTTAGAGCTGGAGAGATGCTGAGAATTCCAGCACATGTGACTGGCAGACCTTTTCCATTTTTGAAATGGACAAAGGATGATGCAGCATTAGAAAAAGATCGTATGGAGGTAGAAGAAGCTGGACCGGTCAGCACTGTTGTCATTAAAACCACAAAGAGAAGTGATCATGGCAAATACCAAATCCAAGCAGCAAATCCAAGTGGTATTAAGTCTGCATGGACCAGGGTTGAAGTTATGGGTAAGAATTTTTAAATTGTAATATGGATTCAAAGTGTACACTCATTTTCATTACAGCATGCATAACATACAGTTCGCAACATTTAAAATCTCTCTGCAGATGTTCCTGGACCAGTTCTTGACCTGAAACCTGTTGTGGTTACAAGAAAGCTAATGATGCTGAATTGGTCAGATCCTGATGATGATGGTGGTAGTGATGTGACAGGGTTTATCATTGAAAGGAGGGAACCAAAGATGCACACATGGAGACAACCCATGGAGACTCCTTCCTCCAAATGTGAGATTGTAGGTATTATTGAGGGACAGGAGTACATTTTCCGTGTTGTGGCTAAGAACAAGTATGGATGTGGACCTCCAGTCGATCTTGGACCAATCCGTGCTGTGGATCCTCAAGGTAAACCTGACATACACGATGCTTTTACTCTTAGAACAACTCTCGCTATTATGACTGTTCTTGTGTATTTATTGTCATATGTTTTTTTGAATGCCAGGTCCACCAACTTCTCCTGAAAAGTTCCACTATATTGAGAGGACCAAGTCCTCTGTTACTATTGAATGGAGACCACCGCGTAATGATGGTGGTAGTCCAATCATTGGCTACATCATTGAGAAAAAGCGACAAGATGAACCAGCCTTTCAGCGTGTCAACCCAGAGCTGGTCACTGCTCAAATTTTGACAGTTGAAAACCTTGATGAGTTGCATATGTATGAGTTCCGTGCAAAGGCTGTCAATGCACTTGGTGAAAGTGAGCCTTCAATTACCATGACTGTTGTAATTCAGGATGATGAAGGTTTGTCCAATTCTAGTTTAACATCACTGTTCTTCAGCATAGACATTTCATCTGTTTTTTTGATGACACACATTTCATCTGTCTTTTGATAATTATAGTGGCACCAAGTCTGCATATGCTGAAGCACTTCAAGGGTGATTTGATCCGAGTAAGGAAAAACGAACCTATTGAGATGCCTGCTGAAGTCACAGGCCTACCAATGCCAAAGATTGAATGGCTGAAGGATGATGTTGTTATTGACACGGACACTGAGAAACTCCTGATAGAAACCAAAGAGATTGACAGAGTGACATCACATACAAAACTCTCCATCCCTGGTGTTACGAGAATGGACAAGGGCGTATACACTGTTATTGCCTCAAATCGTTTGGGATCACCCAGTCATTCCATCACAGTGGAAGTGTTGGGTAAGTTATCCTATACTTTACAATAAATAGTATTGGACACTTGAACACTTCAGTTAAAACTGTTTTAAACAAAATGTCAAACCAAGTGGCATCATGCTGAGGTGATTTTAGTGGATGTTTGGAGTCAGATCTCCTTAAGTTCACACAGTTGAATAGCCAAATGCGTAGTTCATCACATTAACTATGGAAATCATCTACTTATGTTTGACAACCAAAAGGTGCCTAATACCCTTGTCTTAATTTTTATATAAAAAATCTCTTATTTATATTAAAAAAAAGTGTTGTGAAATGTTTTACTTGAAATGTATGCTTTTTTATATGATTCAATGGCAAGCAGTATGTCATGGCTTAAGTTTCCAAAGTATGTTTATTTTGCATATACTTAATGATTTATAATTATCTCTTTTTTTCACAGATCGCCCAACACCACCAAGGAATATTGCTGTTTCAAATATCAAATCTGAGTCTTGCAACCTTACCTGGGATGCCCCATTGGATATTGGTGGCAGTGAGCTTACCAACTACATTGTTGAGATGAAAGACCTTAATGTTGAAGATCCTGAAAAGGCTGAGTGGGTGCAGGTTACTAACTCCATTATTGAGAAGCGATATGGGGTAAGCAAAACAATTATTTCATAGCATTTGTGTAGGTAGTCATTCAAAATGCGTCAAACAAGAGCATTGTTTATATAAAACACATAGAATGGGAAAATTTGCTGAAATAATGATATCATCTTGTTTAAAGACTATATATATTTTGAATTTTTTTTTTTGCAGGTATGGAACCTGCAAACCGGTGGCAACTATAAATTTAGGGTCAAAGCTGAGAATAAGTATGGAATAAGTGAGGCCTGTGAAACCGAAGAGGTCCAGATTAGGGATCCTTTTGCTCTGCCTGGCCCACCTGAGAAGGTCACTATCGCGGAGCGCTCTAAGACCCATATGGTACTGACATGGGAACCACCTAGTGACAGTGGTGGTTCTATGATTACTGGCTACTGGCTTGAGAAGCGTGAAAAGGGCACTTCCTATTGGTCTCGTGTGAATAAGGCACTGGTGTCAAAACGTGGCATGAAAGGCTGGGAATACCAGGTTACCCGTCTCATAGAGGGAACGGAGTATGAATTCCGTGCAATGGCTTGCAATTCTGCTGGTATTGGACCACCTAGTGCCATTTCTGAATCTGCCGTTGCCGATGATCCATTGAGTAAGAACAAAAATTAAATGCATTTGTATTTTGGATAGATTTAAATGAATGTTTTTTTTAACATATTTCATGTTTGTTTGTTTTGTGTGTGATTGTGTGTGTGTGTGTGTTTACAGCTCCACCTAGCATGCCAGCAGCTCCTGAGATTAGTGACAAAACCAAGCATAGTGTCACTCTTGCGTGGACCCCACCAGCTAAAGATGGTGGTCGCCCCATCAAAGGTTACATCATTGAGATCCAGGATGAAGGAACTTCTGAGTGGGCCAGGATTAATGATGCTGAAAATCTGCATCCTTCTACTGTGTTCACAATTCCAAACCTCCCAGAACTTAAGAAATACAGATTCAGAATCATTGCAGTCAATGAAATTGGCGAGTCTGAACCAAGCCCCAGAACCACTGAAGTTCGCATAGAGGACATTCAAAGTAAAGTCTTTTGTACTGAAATACAAATTAACTTCCTCAAGAGTCACAATATTTATTTTTGCATGACCTTATGCATTCTCTTAATTCCACAGCTGGACCGAAGATCTTCATGGATATCAGTGCTCATGATCTTCTGTGTATCCGTGCTGGATCTCCATTTAAGATTCCTGCTACCATCACAGGACGTCCTGTTCCCAAAGTTACATGGGAGTTTGATGGCAAAGCAAAGACAGAAAAGAAGGATCGTCTTCATATCTTACCAGTGGATTCACAGGTAATACTTTTTCTCTAATTTTAGACACAAATACAATTTTCTTCTGAATCTAAGACAGATGTTTATTGGTGATTTTCTTGGGGATTAGGTTGAATCAACTGACACTACCTCAGTTATTACAATTCCTGTGAGTTTGAGAAGCCATTCTGGCAGGTACACAATTACAGCAAAGAACAAATCAGGACAGAAGCATGTCAATGTCAGAGTAAATGTGCTTGGTGAGTTTGCTACTTATATTTTAATTTGTTTAATATTTTTAAAGACTTAATCAAAAATAACATTGTGCTATGAAGTAAATTGATATTTTTTTTTCCAGATGTTCCTGGAGCACCCAAAGAGCTCAAAGTTACTGATGTCACCAGAACCACAATGAGACTCATTTGGAAGCTGCCAGATAATGATGGTGGTGAAAGAATCAAAAGTTATTTTATTGAGAAGAAGGCTGTCAATGGAAAGGCTTGGACAATTGTCAACGCTACTTGTGCCAGCATGGCCTTTGTCGTGCCCAACCTCCTTGAGGGACAGGACTACTTATTCCGTGTTCGTGCTGAGAATCGCCTTGGCTTTGGACCATTTACCGAGACCACAGAACCTGTTAGGGCAAGGGATCCTATCTGTAAGTTGGTTAGCCCAGTATTTTGAGAAGCATCGCATGCCTCTAAATTGTTTTCTAATTAATTTCTGATTAATCTTATTTTCTTTTAATGTCAAGATCCTCCTGACCCTCCAACCAAGGTGAAAATTAACCTTGTTACAAAGAACGCCGTAACCCTGACATGGGTTCCTCCTAAGAATGATGGTGGAGCACCAGTAAAGCATTACATCATTGAGAGGTTGAGCTGGGATACCAGTGGTCCACAGAAAGAGACTTGGAAACAATGCAACAAGAGAGATGTTGAAGAGACTACCTTCATCATTGAAGAGCTTAAAGAAGGTGGCGAATATGAGTTCCGTGTTAAAGCTGTAAATGAAGCTGGTGCAAGCAGACCCTCTGTTACTGCCGGACCAATTGTCATTAAGGACCAGACATGTGAGTTGAAGATCATGTCATTTTTTTTATAAAGTTTCTTGAAATATGACACTTAGTTATTTGCTAACATTTCTTTAAAAAAAAAATGTAGGTGCTCCAAGTATTGATCTCAGAGAGGCTTTAGAAGGTGCAGAAGGATATGATGTCAACATTGTTGCCAGGATACAAGGCTGTCCATTCCCATCTCTTGTCTGGCACAAGGCTCCCCAGGATAAGCCTGATGACAAAGCTGCTGTACAGTATGACAAACATGTCAATAAACTTGTTTCTGATGAGAAATGCACCCTGTTAATTCAGCAGTCAAAGAGAGGTGACAGCGCAGTATACACTCTGACAGCCACCAACAGTTTGGGCACAGCCACCAAGAGCATCAAGCTTAGCATTTTGGGTAAGTCCTTGAATTCCAGGATTTAATTTTCTCCTAATTTGGAATGATTCATCCATTTGAAAGATAAAAAATTAATAATATGCTATTCTTGTGTCCTTAGGACGTCCTGGTGTACCTGTAGGACCAATTAAGATTGGGGAGATTTTCGCTGAAAGGATTGGTCTCTCCTGGAATGTACCCACAGATGATGGCGGTTCCAAGATTACAAACTATGTCGTTGAAAAGCGTGAGGAAAACAGAAAAACATGGGTCCATGTCTCTAGTGATCCAAAGGAATGCCAATACACAGTACAAAGGCTAACAGAGGGCCATGAGTATGAGTTCCGTGTTATGGCTCAGAATAAATATGGAATTGGACCACCCTTGTACAGTGAACCTGAGAAAGCACGAAACCTCTTCAGTAAGTTTCATATAATTGGAATCTCGAAGTCCAGCGGTTTTCAAACTTTTTGATTCCCATGACCTCCAAATATGATGATCTCTTTGCGAGGGACCACCTTACTGAAATATGTACATATATAAGGACCCATTTATACTCTGTGAGAAAAATGTTAAGCTTGACATAATTCAAATTAAACAATTGGCTTTTATATTGGCATTATAGGAGAATATTCAAATATTATCTGGAACATATTTACTATGTATTAATTTGTCAGTGTATGTTGATATCTAGTGACAGTCTACCCATAATTAGAGTAATATTATATGTTTTTTTTTTTGCATAACTTAAAAAAGTACAAGTAAGATGAATGATCTCATGATTTTTGGTTTCTGATTTCCAGTCTTTTGAAAACAGAATGAAACAATGACAATGTAAAATTCAGTAAAAGCTAAAATGGTTTTAAATGTATTAAATATACTATTCAAACTCGGATCCTTGCAAAAATAAATGTATTGTTTAAATTCAATTTAATACTTATTTTACTCCATTCTTCCCTCAATAGCTGTGCCTGGCCAATGTGAGAAGCCAACTGTTACAGATGTTTCAGTTGAATCTATGACCGTCAACTGGGATGAGCCAGAATATGATGGTGGCTCTCCAGTAACTGGCTATTGGTTAGAGCGTAAGGAAACTACAGGCAAGCGTTGGACAAGAGTAAATCGCGAACCTATCAGAATCAGGACTCTAGGAGTTTCCCATATTGTAACAGGCCTTATGGAGGGTGCTATCTATCAGTTCCGTGTTATTGCAATTAATGCAGCTGGATGCGGCCCTCCTAGTGTTCCTTCTGATCCTGTTCCATGTAGAGACCCCATAGGTATGTAAGAATTTTCTTGTTTTCTTAATTTTATTTTTCACTTGTGTACTTTTGTATTTTGGTGCGTCTTATTCATGCGTCTATTATACATTTGTATTTTTTCTTAACAGCACCTCCAGGACCTCCAACACCAAAAGTAACAGACTGTACCAAGTCAACTGTTGATCTTGAATGGATTCCTCCACTTATTGATGGTGGATCTAAGATCACAGGCTATTTTGTAGAGTACAAAGAAGAAGGGCAAGAGGAATGGGAGAAGGTATGTGCGCGCACACACACACACACACACACACACACACACACACACACACACACACACACACACACACATATATATATAATTTACTTTTTTTTTGTCTTAGGTTAAAGACAAGGAAATCAGAGGCACCAGGTTTGTTGTTCCTGGACTTAAAGAGCTTGGATTCTACAGATTTAGAGTGAGAGCTGTAAATTCTGCAGGTGTGGGAGAACCTGGTGAGGTTTCTGATGTGATTGAAGTCAAGGACAGGACAAGTAAGCATTAGTTCAGATTTTAGATTTCTCTCCTGTCTTTTTTCTGTCTTCTGTTTTCTGTATTTATTTATTTTATATTTAATTTACCATATATTTTAGTTCCCCCTGAAGTAGACCTGGATGCAACTGTCAAGGAAAAGATTGTTGTTCATGCTGGTGGGGTTATCCGCATCCTGGCCTATGTGTCAGGAAAGCCTGCTCCAGAGATTATTTGGAATAGAGACGATGGTGATTTACCAAAGGAGGCTGCTGTTGAGACCACCTCTATAAGTTCAGCTTTGGTTATCAAAAGTTGCAGGAGACAACACCAAGGCATTTATACACTGACTGCTAAGAATGCAGGTGGAGAGAGGAAGAAAGCAGTTATTGTTGAAGTATTGGGTGAGTGTTTTTTTATATATATATCTTAATTCTGAAATGATTTCAATAAACTAATGAACACTGCTTGTTTTTTCTCTTCACAGATGTCCCTGGCCCAGTGGGTCAGCCTTTCTCTGGTGAGAATCTCACCAATGACTCTTGTAAGTTGACATGGTACTCTCCTGAAGATGATGGTGGCTCAGCTATCACCAACTATATAATTGAGAAGAGAGAAGCTGACCGCAGAGGCTGGACTTCAGTGACATATACTGTCACAAGACATAATGCTGTTGTCCAGGGTCTTATTGATGGCAAGGGTTACTTCTTCAGAATTGCAGCTGAAAATATTATTGGAATGGGTCCCTTCACGGAGACTTCAGCTCCAGTCGTCATCAAGGATCCACTCTGTAAGCCTTGTTTTTGTTAATTTGTATCAGTATTTTGTATTTTTTACATTATTCATTTTTTTTACATGTCATTACTTTTAATTACTCGTATGATGTCTCACACATTTCTCACACAACTTCTTCAGCTGTACCTGAGCGTCCAGAGGATCTTGAGGTTACAGCCATCACAAATGATTCAATCAGCATCGCATGGAGGCCTCCAAAGTATGATGGAGGTTCAGACATTACAAGCTATGTTCTTGAAGTTCGTCTTATCGGACAGGACAATTTCAGGATTATTGCCGCAGAGGATAAACTTTTGGATCGTAAATTCACACATGTGGGTCTTAAAGAAGGTTATTCTTATGAATTCCGAGTTAGTGCTGTCAATCAAATCGGTCAAGGCAAACCATCATTCAGCACCAAACCAGTTACATGCAAAAAAGAGTTTGGTAAGTAATTGAAGTGTTGCACTAAATTGATATCTTTTTTTTCTTTTTTTTTATTGACTGTTTGATTTATTGTATACTATACTCTTTACTAGAACCACCAAACCTTGATCTCGAGTTCCGTGACAAGCTTGTTGTTCGCGTTGGGGAAACTTGCACTCTTCAAAGCAAATACACAGGCAAACCAGCACCAACAATTAAATGGTTCAAAAATGATGAGGAGCTTCAGGCAAATGAAGAAATCGTTCTTACCAGCACAATGAATAAATTATGCTTGACTATTGCAAAAGCAAAACGTGATCACAGTGGAAAATACACTGTGGTTCTGGAGAACTCCATTGGCTCACGCAAGGGCATATGTACTGTTACTGTTGTTGGTAAGCTAATGTCAACTTTTTGTCAAGTAGATATTATATTTTTTATAATATTATTTTTGATCTTACAATTATTTCTTTGCAAACTTAATGATGAATCTTGTTTTATGAATTTTTCAGACCGTCCACAACCTCCAGAGGGTCCTGTTGTCTTTGATGAGATTTACAGGAATTATATGGTCATTTCTTGGAAGCCCCCATTGGATGATGGTGGAGCTGCTATTTCTAACTACACTGTTGAAAAGAGAGACACCAACAGGGATTTATGGATGCCTGTTACAGACTCTTGCACAAGGACATCATGCAGAGTTCCAAAACTAATTGAGGGAAGAGAGTACATCATTAGAATTTGTGCTCAAAATATTCATGGTATTAGTGATCCATTGCTATCTGCTGAAACAAAAGCAAAGGATATTTTCAGTAAGTAACATATTCTGCAGTATAATATAATAGTCAATAAATTATTTTAACAAGAATCTTTTAATGAATGGTCTAGACTTTTACTCATGTTCTCAAATTTCTTACACCTGCAGAGGTTCCAGACGCACCACAGGCACCTGTGATAAAAGAAATCTATAAAGATACAGCTCTGATTTCATGGCTCCAGCCAGCTGATGGTGGCAAACCAATCACAAACTACATTGTTGAAAGAAAGGAGACCAAGGCCAATATGTGGACTAAAGCTGGAAAAGACCGCATTTACCCCAACACAGAATATTGGGTTCCTGATCTTCTCAAGGGATGTGAATATGAATTCCGTGTCACAGCAGAGAATGTGATTGGTGTTGGTGACCCCAGTCCACCTTCAAAGCCCATCTATGCCAAAGATCCTATTGGTATGTATCCAAGGATATTTTAAATTAAAAAAAATCAATTAACTATTTAAAAAAAAAAAGTTAAAATAATAACACCCACCCTCCACTTTTTTCATGATTTTCTTGTCACAGTGATTCCAAGCCCACCTGTACTTCCAGTAGCAATTGACAAGACAAAAGAGTCTGTCACTCTTTCTTGGCAGCCACCAAAAGACTGTGGCAGAGGCAAAATCTTTGGCTATCTCCTTGAATATCAGAAAGCTGGTGATGAGGAATGGCTTCAAGTTAATCAGACACCTGACTCCTGCCAGGGCACTGTATTCAAGGTTATCAACCTTGAGGATGGTGCACTGTACAGATTTAGAGTAAAGGCAGTGAATGCTGCTGGCGAATCAGAGCCTGCATATGTCCCAGAGCCTGTTCGAGCACAAGACAGATTTGGTAATTTATGCGTATTCGGATATGTATGATATTAGTTATTAATTATGCATGTTATTGCATTTAAGAAAATGTGTGTAACAATATTAAATGCTATTTTTGTTTTGTTTTTATCTATAGAGTCCCCAGAACTTCAACTGGATTTGGGCATGCCTCGTGAACTCAAAGCAATGGCCGGAACCCATATTAATATTATTGCTGGAATCAAAGGAATGCCTTTCCCCAAAGTCACATGGAAGAAAAATGAATTAGATGTTCCTACAAGATCAGAGATTGAAACATCTGGAACAGCAACCAAACTGGAGATGCGTTATTGCACCCGTGCAGACTGTGGCGATTACACACTTACTGTTGAAAATCCAGCTGGATCAAAGGCAGCCACATGCACCGTGCTTGTTCTTGGTAATTTTTTTTTATATTACAAAGACTATGTAAAATCAGAAATTGTACAATTTTAAATAATTTATAACAAATAGAACATAAAAATAAATGAAAATACTAGGGGTGTGACAATAAACCTAGCTCATGAGACAAGACTACATGATATTGGGCTCACAAGAGCGATTCAAGATTATATTTTAACACTATTTTTAAGAAATCTTCAAAGGCGAAATATATGACTGGAGAAATAGACTATTATTCGACTGAGTCGCAAAACAATTTTTAAGACTTTTGACTATTAATCATCTTAATCATCGTAATACATGTCACTTTATTTCTAATTTCTGAGTATGAATTATCCTATGCAATAAAAGACAGAACAATATAAGCACTGTAAAAGGTTTTGCCACAAGCTCAACTGCATCATGCTGATATCGTGAGACAGCTTTTCACCTCAACGAGAAATATCGTCACTTTTTTATATAGCAAGATCTTGTGACTCGTCAAACCCCTAGAAAATACCATTCTTTTCAGGCAAAGAGTTAAGTTGTTGTTTTATTTGTTTGTTTTTGTAGACAAGCCTGGAGCAGTTCAGAATCTCAGGGTATCTGATGTCAGATGTGATTCTGCCCAGCTGTCTTGGAAAGACCCAGAAGATAATGGTGGTGCACGCATCACTAACTTTGTTGTTGAGAAAAAGGATGCAGCATCTGCACAATGGGTGCCAGTCTGTTCATCATCCAAAAAACGTAGCATGATGGCTAAGCATTTGATTGAGGGAACAGCATACATGTTCCGTGTGGCAGCTGAAAATCAGTTTGGAAGAAGTGAATATGTTGAAACAACAAAAGCTATCAAAGCAATGAATCCCCTGTGTAAGTATGGCCTGAGAAATGTCTCCACTTCGATGCTTATTTAATGTTAATTTTCAAAACAATATATATAATGTATAACATAAAAATATATATTTATATAATAAACTAACATTTGTTTTCATATTTCATATTTCAGTTCCACCTGGTCCACCAAAAGACCTGCATCATGTAGATGCTGATAAAACCGAGGTGTGGCTCCAGTGGAATTGGCCCGATCGCACGGGAGGAAGTGACATCACAGGTTTCTTGGTTGAGTATCAAGAAGAAGGTGAAAGGGATTGGATAATTTTTAAGACTGTCAGCATTCCCGAGTGCCATGTGACTGGACTGGAAGAAGGAAAGACCTACAGGTTCCGTGTTAAGACAGAGAATGCAATTGGTCTAAGTAGACCAGATACCACTGTGCCAGTACTTTGCCAGGAAAAACTAGGTTAGACTCTAATTTGAATGTCCCGTATGATTATTTAAAGAATTTTTGTTTTCAATATGTATTATTAAAATTTGTATTCTTCTACTGTCTTTGTAGTACCACCCATTGTTGAGGTTGATGTGAAATTGATTGAGGGAATCATTGTGAAAGCTGGAAGCACTATTAGGATGCCTGCCATTATGAGAGGCCTTCCGGTTCCCGTTGCCAAATGGGTCATTGATGGAGAGGAAATCAAGAGTGAAGGCAATATCAAAATCGACACAGACAACTTCTCCACTGTTCTGACCATTGCCGATTGCACAAGAAATCACACCGGAATCTATATTCTCACAGTGTCTAACTCAGCAGGAAGTAAGACTGTTTCTCTGAATGTCACAGTTCTTGATGTGCCATCTGCCCCGATAGGTCCTGTTAATATCCTTGAAGTGACTCCTGAATCCATGGTCATTGACTGGCGTCCTCCCAAAGAGGATGGTGGAAGCCCTGTCATGAACTATATTGTTGAGAAGAGGGAATCAAATAAGGAAACTTGGGGAGGAGTAAGCTCTGGCAGCACTTCCACAAGGCTCAAGATTTCTCGTCTGCAGCAAGGAGTTGAGTATGTTGTGAGAATTCGCGCTGAAAATAAAATGGGAATTGGCGCAGCTCTTGAAAGTGCACCAACTGTTGCCCGGCACCAGTTTGAGTCCCCTGGCCATCCTGGAAAACCAGTTGCATCTGATATATCTGAAGATGCTCTCACACTTGGATGGACAATGCCACTGTTTGATGGTGGTAGTCCAATCAGTGGTTACATTATTGAGCGAAGACATAAAGGAGGCAAATGGATTAGAGTGAATAAAACACCCTGCAAGGACCTTAGATATAGAGTGCTTGGGCTTTTTGAAAGTATCGAATATGAGTTCAGAGTATTTGCTGAAAATATTGCTGGCTTTAGTGGACCTTCACCTATCTCAGATCCTGCCAGACCTTGCAGACCAATTACTGTTCCAGGACCTCCAATTAACCCTAAGATAAAGGACTACAGTTGTATACATGCTGACTTAGTCTGGATCAGACCCACAAAAGATGGAGGCAGTCCAGTCTTAGGATATATTGTTGAATGCCATAAAGAAGGTGCTGAGTGGGAGAAAGTCAATAAGGATGATCTGATTAAGCAGTGTGCTTATAGAGTAAAGGGACTGACAGAGGACACAGAATACAGGTTCCGTGTTAAAGCTGTTAACATGATTGGAGAAGGAGAGACTAGGGAAATCCCAGAGTCAGTTATTGCTAAGGATATTGTTATTCCTCCCGAAATTGAGATGGATGCCACATGCCGTGACCGTATGACTGTCCGTGTTGGACATAACATTAATGTTGTAGCATATGTGAAAGCAAGACCTGATCCAGAAATTACTTGGTGCAAAGGTGAAAGCATTTTGGAAAGGGGCAAGCGTACCACTCTGATAAACAACTTCCCAGTAGTGCAAATGCGTATCAAGGAAGCAACCAGAGCAGATCATGGAAAGTATATACTTAAGGCTGCTAATGAAGCTGGAGAGGCCTCAGCTACTATTAGTGTAAATGTTCTGGATAGACCTGGGCACTGCCAGAATCTTAAGTTGACGTATGTAACTAAAAACTCTTGCATGGTGTCCTGGGATGCTCCTGAGGATAATGGAGGCACTGAGATAACAAATTACATTGTGGAATGTCGGGAGCCAAGTATACGAGCCTGGTCAATGATATCATCTGACTGCACAAATCGTATGGTAAAGGCAAAGCTCATGGAAAATCATGAATATTTATTCCGTGTGTCTGCTGAGAACAAGTGTGGTCCTGGACCAGCAACAGAAACCAAAACTCCTATCCTTGCAATCGACCCACTTCAGAAGCCAAGTGAGCCAGAGAACTTCCACGTCAGTGATATCGGTAAGAACTTTGTTTTCCTTAAATGGAGAAAACCAGATTATGACGGTGGCAGTCCTAACCTGGGCTACCATTTGGAGAGAAAAGCAAAGGATGCTGAAGAGTGGGAAAAGGTACATGAGGGAGTCCTGAAAGAGACATTCTTCATGGTAGACAAATGTGTTGAGAACCACACCTATCAGTTTAGAGTCCAGTCAACAAATGATGGAGGTGAAAGCGCCTGGGTTAAGACATCTGATATTCTTGTCAAAGAAGAAGTTCAGAAACCAGTTATTGACCTGAAATTAGTTGGTACCATTGTGGTCAAAGCGGGTGAATCAGTAAGACTTGAGGCTGGACTTAGAGGAAAACCACAGCCTGAGGTTACATGGGTGAAGGACAAGGCTACAGGCGATAACCCAAGGATCAGTATTGACACTGGATACGATTACTCAAAATTCCTCCTTACTAAAACCAAACGTAGTGATACTGGAAAATATGTGGTCACTGCTACAAACTCAGCAGGATCATTCACAGCATATGCCAATGTTACAGTTTTGGATATACCAGGACCTGTCAGAGATATGAAGATTTCTGGCATCTCCACAGACAAGTGCAGAGTTGTATGGGATCCTCCAGAGGATGATGGTGGTTGTGAGGTGGACAGCTATATTCTAGAAAAATGTGAGACGAGAAGAATGGTTTGGTCCACTTACTCTGCCTCTGTTGTCACCAACTACTGTAATGTAATACGCCTTGTTGAGGGAAATGAGTACATATTCAGGGTCAGAGCAGAAAATAAAATGGGGACTGGACCACCAATGGAGAGTAGGCCTATTATTGCAAAGACACAATACAACAGGCCTGGTCCACCTGATACACCTGAGGTAACCAAAATTGGTAAAGATGAGATGACTGTGGTATGGGCTCCTCCTGAGAATGATGGTGGAAAGTCTATCACTGGTTACATTCTGGAGAGAAAAGAAAAGCGGGCTGTTCGATGGGTTCCTGTCACAAAGAGCCCTATCTCTGAGAGACGCATGAAGGTCACCAATCTGATCCCTAACCACGATTATCAATTCCGTGTCAAAGCTGAAAATGAAGTAGGATTGGGAGAACCAAGCAAAGCATCCAGGCCCGTCACTGCAAAAGATCCAATTGGTATGTATAGTCTGTATTACATCTATTCATCAGAGATTGTATAATGTTTTTTTTCCCCATAAGGATGTATTTAATTGTATCTTAAACAAAGCTGACATTTTTTTGTAATATTTAGAGCCCCCTGGTCCTCCTGGCAGCCTTAAAGTAGTTGATAGCACAAAGACATCGATTACACTTAGCTGGACAAAGCCTGTGTATGATGGTGGTGCTCCAATTATTGGATATCTGGTTGAAATGAGGAATAAGGTGCAAATGGAAGGTGAACTAGTGAGAGATCCTGAGGAAGGCTGGAAGAAATGTAATACTTCTGGACAACTTGTCCTAACTGAATTTACAATTATTAACTTGGATGAGAGACAGGAATATGAATTCCGAGTGTCTGCTCAAAACCAAGTTGGCATGGGCTGTCCTGCTAACCTCAAGGATGCTGTATCACCAAAGGAGGTCAATGGTAAGTGTTTGTTTTAAAGTGTCGCTTATATGATTCCCCTTGAAATTCAGTATACTTATTCAGTCTTTTTTCTTCACAACAGAACCTCCAGAGATTGATCTTGATGCCAGTCTAAGAAAAGGCCTTAGCGTTAGAGCTGGATGTCCTATCAGACTTTTTGCAACAATTAGAGGAAGACCAGCACCTAAAGTGACTTGGAAGCGCATGGGTATTGACAATGTCATTAGAAGGGGTCATGTGGATCAGATTGATACAATGACCTTTCTTGTGATTCCTGAGTGTTCACGTGAAGACTCGGGCAGATATTGTTTGACTCTTTCAAATGCCTCTGGAGAAAAGGCTGTATTTGTTCGTGTAAAAGTCTTAGGTAAACTTACATTTGCATAAAATGAATTTTAAAATTAAGATAAGCTTTACATATACCCAATACCAAGTACTGTCGGTAAAACTGTTCCTGAAATTTATCAACAGATACTCCTGGTCCTGTTGGTGGACTGGAGGGAACTGATATCACAAAGACAACCTGCCAGCTTGCATGGTTGCCTCCAGAAAATGATGGTGGTAGTCCAATCCTTAACTATGTTGTTGAAAAGCGTGAGGTTGACAGGAAAACATGGTCAAATTGCACAAATGACTTAAAGAAGACAAGCTTCAAAATCACAAATCTGACACCAGGAACAGAATACTACTTCCGGGTGATGGCAGTTAACAAGTATGGCATCGGTTTGCCTCAAGACTCTCCAAAGTCCTACCTAGCTACAGATTCCAAAAGTAAGTCCACATTGCACAGTATAATTTATTATATTATGTTATATTGTATTATATAATATAATGCATTTTAAAAATAATGTGTATATTTTTACTTTGTAAAGGTGAGCCTGATCCTCCAAAGAAGATGGATGTATTAGAAATTTCTAAAAACAGTGCAACTCTTGGGTGGCTGAAACCACTTAGAGATGGTGGATCTAAGATTAATGGATACGTTGTTGAATACCAGCAGGATGGTCAACCTGAGGACAAGTGGACATCATACTCGGTTGTGAAAGACTTGACCATTGTTGTAGCTGGACTAAAAGAAAACACTAAGTACAGATTCAGGGTTGCCGCAAGAAACGCAATAGGATGCAGTTTGGCAAGAGAAGCTGAGGGCATATTTGAGGTCAAGGAACAGCTGAGTATGTAGACAAAGATTTTGTGCTCTCCCATTATTAATTTTTATTTTTATTCATGCTATGTTTTTCATGAATCACTCTCTGAATACATTTTATACCTTAATACCTTTTTTATAGTGGCACCAAAGATCATCATCTCTGATGTGGTTACAGCAAGAGCAGGAACTAAACTTATAGTTGAGGCTCTTGTGTCTGGGAAGCCTGCACCAGTCACTAAATGGAGAAGAGGAAATGATGATTTAGTTACATCTGATCGTCTCTTCATACAAAAAACATCAACCACAAGTACACTTTTGATCAAAGAAGTTACAAGGAAGGATAGTGGTTATTACAGTTTTTCTGCTGAAAACAGCACTGCTAAGGTCAACCAGATCATCCGAATAATCATTATGGGTAAGTTTATTCATATATATATATATATATATATATATATATATATATATATATATATATATATATATATATATATATATATATATATATATTTATATATATATATATATATATATATATATATATATATATATATATATTTATTTATTTATTTATTAAATAGCAGGGCTTGACATCAAGCCTTGTCATGTACTTGGATTTTTGGTGGTGTAAACATAATTTATTCTGAAGCAATATTTAGAGACTTTTAGATACTTAAATCTGTATATTTTTGATTATTACCCCAGGGCGTTATTTACCTTTATAAAGGCAATTTTTTTTAACCTTATTAAATCTATGCCTCATCTTTTAATGTCAAATTCTTACATTTGCTCAATAAATTCAATTATCATAATAAGACACGACAGAGCTGTTACCAATCAAATTAAATATTTTACAACTGCAATAAATATTGTGATGAGATTTAATGTTTTAAATACGATTTTGAATAAACAAATAAGACATGTTGGGAAACAATGCAATAAGACTTTAAAACATGAAACTAAACCACCAGTATGTAGCGGCAAGTCACTTAATGAGTGAGTCATTGAGTCATTCATTAAACCGATTTGTTCAAAATGCTAAATCATTCAGTAACAAAACACCGCTGAGTGTTGCTTTGAGACGGCACAATAGTTCTGCTGTGATCTTTTTTTGGAACTATTTTCGTTGGTGAAATAAACAAAAACAGTCAATATTGTATCTTGTGACTTATTATTAACTACTTGTTTATTGAACTATAAAATCAACGTAACATTTGCAATCATGATAATATTCAGCAATACAGCTCCCTTGGACTTGTTACGTTACTTAACTATATAACATTATAAATAAAAAATGAAACATTTAGAATTAGAGTTTCTTCTGTGAGTTACTTTCTGTGTGCTGTTACGCTCATTTGTTTTAATTTCTCCACAAAGTCTCTCACAAAGAGACATGAGTCTCAACAGCTCGACCTTCTCACCAAAAATATACTATCCATTGCCAATAGCTGTTTACACGGACTGTAATTAATTCTCACTGAATTCTCGCGTTTCAACGCTTCCCTAATTATTTTTTGTCACTGAGGTTTTAATTAGTCTACTTGTCGAGTCGGGCAAGTAAAATGATCTTTCACTTGCCCCTTCAAAAAATCCACTTGTCCTGGACAAGCGGACAAGCATTAATGTTGAGCCATATATATATATGAGCAATATCATACGAGTAGCAGTGCGATATGGATGTATATCAGCACGGCTGTGATTCGGCCGTAGGCATGGTGTGGTCTATTTTTTATTAAGAAAATTGTCTTAATAGTCTTAAAAGGTGAAGTCTATTTTGAAGTCTATTAAAGTCAAATTTTTTCCCTTTTTTTAGACATCCCTGGTCCTCCACAGGGTCCTCTACAAATTATTGAGGTGGACGTAGATGCCTGCACACTAGCATGGGATTCACCTGCTGAAGATGGTGGCAGCAACATCACAAACTACATTGTTGAGAAGTGTGATGTGACAAGAGGTGACTGGGTCACAGCTGCATCTTGCACCAAGACCAGTTGCAGAGTTGGAAAGCTCACATGTGGCAAAGAGTATGGCTTCCGTGTCCGTGCTGAAAACCGCTTTGGAATTTCAGAACCAATTTACGCCGAGAAGGTCATTGCTAGATATCCATTTGGTAAGTCTCATAAATTGACACATTTGAACACAGACATGCAAAGGGATTAGGCTTTATTTACACCAATACAAATTTTTCGATTTCAGATCCACCCAGTGAGCCAAGGAACTGTTGTGTCAACAAAATCAACAGGGACTTTGTTGTGTTGTCCTGGGAGATACCAGTGAACGATGGCGGCAGTCCCATCACAGGATATTGCATTGAGCGCAAAGAAAGAAATAGCCTCTTGTGGGTCAAGGCAAATGAGGTCCTTATTCGCTCAACTGAATATACATGCACTGGCCTCATCGATGGTCTGGAGTACACATTCAGAGTGTCTGCTGTTAACAAAGCAGGACAAGGCAAACCAAGCAAACAGACAGATTTTATCACTGCGAGATCTCCAGTTGGTATGTGTAGGGGGGAAAACATGCTGCTGTCACTTTTAATAAAAGTTAAAAATTAAAGCACTACAAGTTTTATGTATATTCTTTTTCAGATCCACCTGGCAAACCCCAAGTTCTTGATGTGACCAGAAATTCTGTCTCTCTTATCTGGAACCGTCCAAAACATGATGGTGGAAGCAAACTCATTGGTTATTATGTTGAATCTCTGAAGCTTCCAGGTGACAAATGGATGCGTGTCAACGCAAGCAGTCAAAATGTACCAAAGGAGGAATACATTGTTCCTGGACTTGAGGAGGGAGCCCAGTACAAGTTCAGAATAATTGCAAAGACAGCAATTAATGTCAGTCTGCCCTCAGAGGAATCTGATACTATCCCAGTTATTGCAGAGCATGGTAAGTCTTACGTTCCACCAATAATGTTATAATTTTCTAAATGAAGGACTTTATATAGTTTATTTGATGTCTCTCTTTGTATTATCTCAGTTCCACCTAGAGTTGAGATTAGTCTTGAAATGAAGAAATTAATCGTTGTCAAAGCTGGAGCAAATGTCTGCCTGGAGGCTGAAGTTTATGGTAAACCAATGCCAAAGGTCACTTGGAAGAAAGATGGTGTTCCATTCAAATTGGCAGAAGGTATGAAAATGACTCAGAAGGTGCATCTCTTCTCCTTGGAACTGTTCTCTGTGACAAGAAAAGAGTCTGGCGAGTACACCATTTCTGCTGAGAACCCAAGTGGCACAAAGTCTGGCAACATTAAATTGAAGGTTCTAGGTAAGTTAACATTAAAAATATGCCAAAAAGCACTGAGTGTGCATTGTCTTTCAAACATTTAAGAAAGTGTATTTGTTATGTGAAAAATGCATAATTGTGTTTCTGCAGATAAACCTGGACCCCCAGCATCAGTGAAGATAAGCCATGTTTTTGCTGACCGAGTGAAACTGAGGTGGGAGCCACCTCTTGCTGATGGTGGTTCTGAAATCACAAATTACATTGTTGACAAACGTGAAACAAGCAGAGCTAACTGGGCACAAGTTACTGCTAACATTAATGGTCAGATAACGGACTGTTCCGTGGAGAAACTCATTGAAGGCCATGAATATGAGTTCCGCATCAGTGCTGAGAACAAGTATGGGGTTGGAGACCTAATTGTGACTAATTCTGTGATCGCCAAGAATCCATTTGGTAACATTTTATTCTTTCTTGTGCATTTCTATATTATAGATATAGACCGATGAGTGACCATTACAGTATTTTCATTACAGCATTGACTTTTTTATATTAATAATATAAATAATATTACATATAATTAAAAATGATTTAGAATGTACTCTTGTTTTTTTTCTTTATTTAGAAGGCTTTATGATGCCCAATAGTTTACAGCAAAAATTATAAATTGTAGGGAAGTGAAAAACCACTAGTACTCCATTTTAGTACTCTAGTCTTAGTTAAAATCAAACATGTTACATTATTTTCTACACGGTTGTAAATATGTGGATGTTTTTATAAGCTTGACTGCATAGAATGGCTGTTATGTTCATTATGTAATATAAACATGAGCAATGTATTTAAATAAGTTAACCAATAATTGGGTAACTATTGGTTAACTACATTATTGGTCAATAAGTTGTAATGGTGTTTTGGGTGTTATTCTTTAAAGGCTTTTCACCATTAGAAAAACCTAAAAATCATTCAAAAATGTCAAACCAATTATCGGTGGATCTCTAAAACTAATGTAAATATATTATATAAATTTGAAAATGTATATTCCTTAAACAAAATAATGTGATTAAACAAATACAACCTAAATCTTTTTTTCTTTTTCTTTTTTTCAAATTAAGATGTTCCAGGACCATGTGAACCTCCAATTATTACCAATATCACCAGAGATCACATGACTGTAAGTTGGAAGGCCCCTGCTGATGATGGCAAGGCTACTATTCTTGGATACATGGTCGAGCGGCGTGAAACTCAAGACCTCAATTGGGCTAAAGTAAACAGAAAACCAGTTATTGACAGGACAATTAAAGCTGGAGGCCTTACAGAGGGATCCGAGTATGAATTCAGAGTCATTGCATTCAATAAAGCTGGTCTTGGCAAACCAAGTGATCCATCAGTTGGTGTTATTGCAGTAGACCCAGTGTGTAAGTACTAACAATACTACATTGGTCGATAATTAACAATTAAGTTGGGAAAAAATACCTTTTATAGTTCATGCATTTAAGTCCTTGTGTTTTTGTGGTTTTATCATAGATCCTCCTGGACCACCTGCTTTTCCAAAGGTTGTTGACTCTACACACAGTTCAATCAGTTTGTCCTGGACCAAGCCAGCCTATGATGGCGGATGTGAAATTCTAGGTTATCTTGTTGAGTACAAGAGAGCAGATGCAGAAGACTGGCTGAAGTGCAATGTTCCAAAGAATCTCCAGGCAACAAAATTTAATGTTACTGGTCTTATTGATAGCACTGAATATCAGTTCCGTGTTACTGCTGTAAACAAGATTGGATTTGGAGAGCCAAGTGAAGTTCCTGGAAAACATATGGCAAAGGATATCCTGAGTAAGTATATCTCATAACTGAATATATATATATATGGGATTTCAAAATCTGTACATTTCTGATATCATTTTCATTAAAATTTTCTCTTAGTTGCCCCTGAGGCTGAACTTGATGCAGATCTCAGAAAAGCATTAGTTTTGCGTGCTGGAGTCACAATGAGAATTTATGTACCTCTGAGAGGGCGTCCTGCTCCAAAGGCAACATGGACTAAGGTCAATGCAAACTTGAAAGAGAGACAAGGTCTTATGATCAAGACAACTGAATGGGATTCTTTCCTTTATTGTGAGGAAATCAACAGATATGATGCCGGCAAATATGTCCTAACTCTAGAAAACAGTAGTGGTACCAAGTCATATACCATTGTTGTCAAAGTACAAGGTAAGTTTTTTTTTTTTTTTCACAAGTTTCCATTTGAGGTTTATTATTTACTGTATCTAACTACTGTCTGTAAATGTACACAGACACACCTGGACCCCCAGTCAATCTGATTGTTAAGGAGACCTCAAAGGACCATGTATCAATTACTTGGGATGCTCCGCTAATTGATGGTGGTAGTCCAGTTAAGAGCTATGTTATTGAAAAACGTCTGGCTGAGAGAAAGGCATGGACCTGTGTTGCTCCTGAGTGTTCCAAGACGTCTTTCAGGATTACTAATCTCGAAGCAGGAAAATCATACTGCTTCAGAGTCCTAGCTGAAAATATATATGGCATTGGTGAGGGTTGTGAGACAGCTGGACCAGTCAAAGCCTCAGGTGAGACTTCTTTGATAATGTTGCAAGTTAGTTTACATTTTAAATATATTAATCTGTTAATTATACTAAATTCTAATATTGATGTATATTGCAGAGCAACCTGGACCAGTTACAGATTTTAAACCTTCAGAGATCACCAAGAATTCTTGCACTCTTGGCTGGAAGAAGCCAATCAGTGATGGTGGAAGCCATGTTGTTGCATATGCTCTAGAGATCAGTGAAGGGGAAGACAAATGGAAGCTTCTAATTAAGTCTAAGCTCACACAGTACACAATGAGTGATCTTGTAGAAGGAAAGGAGTACTTGTTCAGAGTCAAGGCCATTAATGAAGCAGCTGAAGGACCACCAACTGAGCTTACTGTCTTGCCTAAAGATCAAATAGGTATTCATATAATCTATTTCAGGGGTT
This sequence comes from Rhinichthys klamathensis goyatoka, assembly GCF_029890125.1. NCBI lineage: Eukaryota > Metazoa > Chordata > Actinopteri > Cypriniformes > Leuciscidae > Rhinichthys > Rhinichthys klamathensis. The sequence goes on from NW_026606760.1 coordinate 1,032,323, forward strand.
TTCAAAGTCAAATACAATGGGACTTCTGACACAACAACCCCCCATTTATATACCACAACAAACCCAGCCTGAAGTAAAAACTTCAATTAGCAAAAAGCTAAATTATTTATTTAATAAAATATTAAATATGCTAATTAAAATAAATATGACAAATACTAAAAGAATAGAATAAAGACACAAATGAAAGTGCTTTAAGGTTGTTTTTATTCTCTAGTAAAAAATACTACAGAAATTAAATTATAAAAAGTAATCAAATACAAAACAAAAAAACTGCATACTCATCATTGTATGAATTAAATATGCTACAAAAGCTATTCGAGTCATTTTTCTCTCACAAGGATGTCACTTTAATACCTTATGCACAGATCCAATATAATGATACACATATATCGGTTACTTAAGACCATGAATAGTCTGGCATTTTAACAAAGTGTGTATTTGTCCGTTCAGGTACAATGGGCCATGCAAGAGAACTGAACGCACACTGACATGCTGCTTTCTGTGCGTGCACCTCGTTTGTGTGTGCATGGAAGGTTGCCTGTCAGCGTTTGGGTGCCGAATTGGGGCAGTCGTGGCCTAATGGTTAGAGAGTCAGACTGGTAACTCAAAGGTTACATTTTCGATTCTCAATACCGGCAGAAAATGACTGAGGTGCCCTTGAGCAAGGCTCCTAACCTCCAATCTCTCCTAACCCCCCAATCTGAAGAATTCAGTTCTCTTGCATGGTTTATTGTGCTTTTAATAACTTTCAGGTATGTTTCAATCTTTATTTTCTCCTTCACCCATGTTTCTTTATTGCTCTGACATGTTAATTACTAGGGCTGGGAAAATAAATCGATGCTTCGCAATTCATAGATCGATTTCGAGATTTTCAGAATGCATCGCGATTCTCTCTCGAAATGATTCTGAGCTTAGTTTTAGTTTTTAACCGCACGCTCAAATGCTCACGAAGAAGAGCGCTCATGCGAGAGAGAATCGTAATGCATTCTGAAAATCTCAGAATCGATCCAGAATAATTTCTCGATTTGCGATGCATCGATTTATTGCCCCAGCCCTATTAATAACTTTAAGCAGCCCTACACTCAGCAGATAGATTAACATACCATGATATAAAATATATAGCAAAATCTCTGTTGTTTGAAACTGGTTGCACATTATATATTTGTCACCCAGCCCTACTGAAGTGCTCTCCCCAGACTTTGAGAAGCCCTGGTGTGCCTAATAGTTGCATTTGTGTCTTAGTGGGTATACAATTATGTCCATTTAACATTTTCCTTTTTCTCTTTTCTCTTTACAGTCCTTCCACACTGCAACCTTAAAGGCTTGCCAGACTCTAGCTATGTAGCAAAGGAAGGAAGCACTGTTCGCCTTAATATCCCTATTATTGGTATACCTGCTCCAGCAGTCACATGGAAAAAGGGTGATGTTACTTTATCAGATAGTGGCAGAATCTCAGTTGAATCAACCGCAACAAACACAGTCTTGCTGATTCGTGATTGCCATAGAGTCGATGCTGGCAAATTCACTATCATTTTGAGAAACATTGCTGGAACCGAGGAATCAACTATTGACATTAAAGTTGTTGGAAAGCCTGGAATCTGCACTGGTCCTATCAAATTTGATGAAATCACAGCAGAGGCGATTACTGTAGAATGGGGCCCACCCACAGATGATGGTGGATCAGAAGTTAGCAACTATATTTTGGAGAAGAGGCATTCTACTGCTAACAAGTGGGTCACAGTTGCTTCTGCGATTCAGAAGAACTCTATGAGAGTTACAAGACTTCATGACGGAACAGAATACATCTTCAAAGTTTGTGCTGAAAATAAATATGGAGTTGGAGAGTACCTCAGATCTGATCCAGTGATTGCTAAACATCCATTCAGTAAGTATTTAACAGGAAAGCCCAAATATGTTTTATTTAATGAAATGTGCTGGATATTTAAAAATATTTGTTTACATCAAATACACACTTTTCCCTACACCAGATGCACCAGGGGCTTCAGCAGCACCTGAGGTTGTGAGCATTCGTCATGAGTCTGCTATTCTAACATGGTCTGATCCAAAAGATACTGGAGGCTCTCCCATTACAGGTAAAACATTTCTTAACTACAGTTATTTATTTATTTATTGTAGTTATTTAGGAGTTTCGTCGTATCTAAAAACTTTTACTTCTAATATTGCTTATAGGATATTATGTGGAATTCAAAGATAGAAATAGCTTAATGTGGAAGAGAGCCAGCAAGACACCTCTGAGAGTGAAAGAATGCAGAGTGACCGGTTTGATTGAAGGCCTGGAATATGAATTTAGGGTAATAGCTATGAATGTGGCGGGACTTGGAAAGCCAAGCAAAACAACTGAATCACTTGTTGCACTTGATCCTATTGGTGAGTCTCAGTGTGCTCTTTTTTTACTTTTCCTACTTCTATTTGTGCTGGTTATGAGGAAGAAAGCACAAAATTATTTTTGTTATTATTATTGTCTCTTTCTATAGATCCACCTGGCAAACCTGATGTGATCAGTGTCACAAGAAACAGTGTAACACTTATTTGGACTGCACCCAAGTATGACGGGGGCCACAAATTGACTGGCTATATTGTTGAGAAATTAGAGCATCCTGGAAAGACATGGATGAAGGCTAACCATGTGAATGTCCAAAGCTGTGCATACACTGTTACAGACCTACAGGAAGGCTGTACTTGTGAATTCAGAATAAGGGCTAAAAATGCAGCTGGAGCTATCAGTGCTCCCTCAGAGACAACTGAGCCTCTTATCTGCAAAAATGAATATGGTAATATTGTCAGGTTTTAATGAATTTGCTTAACCAAACCCTCCATAAACATAACAATGTTTATAATCATTAATTAACTTTTTACAGAACCGCCAACTATCACAATTGACCCTGAAATGAAGGATGGAGTGACTGTGAGGGCCGGAGAAACAATTGTCATCACAGCATCAAGCATTCTTGGCAAACCACCTCCTACAGCTGTGTGGTCTAAGGGTGGAAGAGAATTCAAGTCCTCAGATATTGTCCAAATCACAAGCACTCCCACATCTTCAACTTTGTCTATCAAGTATGCCAGCCGAAAGAACACTGGAGAGTACACCATTAGTGCTAGCAATCCATTTGGTATCAAAGAAGAAAAAGTTAAAGTGAAAATCCTAGATGTGCCTGGACCTCCAGGTCCTATTGAAGCCAGCAGTGTCTCTGCTGAAAAATGCACATTGACATGGTTGCCTCCAGAAGAAGATGGTGGCTGCAGTATAAAATCATATATATTAGAAAAGAGAGAAACCAGCCGCCTACTCTGGACAAAGCTTGCTGAAAATGTAATGGATTGCCGCTATGTTGGCAGCAAGCTGATAAAGGGAAATGAATACATATTCCGTGTTTCAGCAGTCAATCAGTATGGCACTGGGGATGCAACACAGTCTGGACCAGTTAAAATGGTTGACAGCTTTGGTAAGCCCAACTTAAATTTTTACTGCATTATTTTGTTTCAGTCTATATATATATATATATATATATATATAGTTTTTTCAACTTCTTCTTTTTTTGCAGGACCCCCCGGGCCACCATCAAAACCAGAAATTGATAATGTCAGTAGAAATGCTGTAACAATTTCCTGGAAGAGACCAACTATAGATAGGGGAAGTGACATTAGAGGCTATAGTGTTGAGAGAAAAGAGAGAAGGGGAATGAGATGGGTCAGAGCTTCAAAGAAGTCAATTTCTGATCTACGTTATAAGGTCTCAGGCCTGTCAGAGGGAATTGAATATGAATTCCGTGTCACTGCAGAGAATAAGGCTGGTTTTGGCGAGCCCAGTGAGCCATCACAACCTGTAATGACAAAGGATATTGCATGTAAGTTGATAATTGTTGTTTTTTTAATTGCATATTTCCAGATATATTTTCTTGTTAATTTTTGCCCAAAAAAATGTTGATTATTTATCATTATCATTTCATTATTTTTCAGATCCACCAGGGCCTCCATCCAACCCACGAATTACTGACACCACCAAAACAACAGCAACATTTAACTGGGGTAGACCCTTCTATGATGGTGGTCTTGATGTTACAGGATACTTTGTTGAACATAAAAAGGAAGGAGATGATGATTGGGTTCAAGACACAACTACTCCCTTGAGAATAACAGAATTTGTAGTTTCAAGTCTAAAATCAGGAGGAAAATATCACTTCAGAGTCAGAGCACAGAACTCAGAAGGACTTGGAGAACCCTCTGAAGTTGAGCAAGTTATTGAACTGGTGGATCGAGAGGAGGTTCCTGACTTTGAACTTGATGCAGAGCTGAGAAAAACACTTGTTGTGAAGTCAGGTGCTTCAATCCGCATATTTGTGCCAATCAAGGGCCGGCCAGCTCCAGAAGTAACATGGCATAAGGAAGACGTACCTCTTAAAGGCCGTGCTCACATTGACACTACTGAATCATACACTCTAGTAGTCATCCCTGATTGTACAAGATATGATGCTGGGAAATATGTCCTAACATTAGAAAATGTTGCTGGAAAGAGGACTGGATTTGTCAATGTTCGTGTTGTGGACACCCCAGGACCTCCAGTAAATTTGAAACCAAGGGAAATCACAAAGCATAGCATTACTTTACAATGGGAGATTCCAATTATTGATGGTGGTTCAAAGATCACAAATTATATTATTGAAAAGCGGGAGGCAACACGAAAGGCTTACTCAACCATAACTGCAAACTGGCAGAAATGCTCGTACAAAATTCCAGATTTGGAAGAGGGCGCAGAATATTACTTCAGAGTTTTAGCTGAGAATGAAAGGGGTATTGGTGAACCAGCAGAGACACCTGAACCAATAAGAGCTTCTCAGGCTCCATCTGCACCAGATAATCTGATTGTTTCTGATGTTTCCAAAGACACAGCAACTCTTGCATGGACAAAACCAAAATATGATGGTGGTAGTCGAATAACTGGCTATGTGATAGAGGCTCAACTGAAAGATTCTGATCAGTGGACCCATGTGACAACAATAAAAGCTTTGGACTACACTGCAACAGAATTGTTGGAAAATGCAGAATATGTGTTCCGCATCTTTGCTGTAAACATGTCAGGCAGGAGTGAACCTCGTGAAAGTCGACCAGTTGTAATTAAGGAGCAAACCACAGCTCCAGAATTTGACCTCAGAAGTATACATCAGAAGATTGTGGTAGCTAAAGCAGGTGATAATCTTAAAGTTGAGATCCCTGTTCTGGGTCGCCCAAGACCACTTGTTGTATGGACGAAAGAAGATCAGGAACTTAAACAAACACAGAGAATAAACGTAGAAAATACTGCAACTTCTACTATTCTCAACATTAATGAAATTAAGAGAAAAGATGGAGGACAGTATTCAATGACTGGAAAGAACATCTTAGGAACTCTGACTGAAATCATTACTGTTCAAGTACATGATATTCCAGGACCTCCAACTGGACCAATAAAAGTGGATGAAGTTTCTTGTGACTATGTTCTAATATCATGGGAAGCTCCAGAAAATGATGGAGGAGTTCCTATTAATAACTACATTGTTGAGATGCGTGAGACCACTGGTACATCCTGGGTGGAACTGGCAGCAACTGTTATCCGCACAACATTCAAAGCTGCACGCCTTACAACTGGCATTGAATATCAATTCCGTGTTAAAGCTCAGAACAGATATGGTGTTGGACCCTACATAACATCACAACCTGTGGTTGCTGCTTATCCATTTGATGTACCAGGACAGCCAGGAATTCCACAAATAGTTGCCTTCACCAAGGATTCAATGACAATCAGCTGGAATGAACCCTCTTCAGATGGAGGTAGCCCAATTTTAGGATACCACATTGAGAGGAAAGAGAAGAACAGCATACTTTGGCAGAGGATCAGCAAAGCTCCAGTCGTTGGCAATATGTTTAAATCACCAGGTCTGATGGATGGTATTGCATATGAATTCCGTGTTATTGCAGAAAATCTGGCTGGTCTCAGCAAAGCAAGCAAGCCATCTGAGATGACATTTGCACTGGATCCCATAGACTCCCCAAGTCAACCAGTGGCCCTTAACATTACTAGACATGAAGTTACTCTTCAGTGGACAAAGCCAGAGGGTGATGGTGGTTTCTCAATAACTGGATATACAGTCGAGAAAAAAGAACTTCCTAATGGTCGCTGGCTCAAAGCCAACTTCAGCAACATTCTTGAAACAAACTTTACTGTGAGTGGTCTCACAGAAGATGCTTCTTATGAATTCCGTGTATTAGCAAGGAACTCAGCTGGAGCGGTTAGTAAACCATCTAAACCTTCAGAGGTCATTGTCTGCAGAGATGACATTGAAGAGCCGAAGATTGATGCTGATGCAAGTTTCAGTAGTGGTGTGGTAGTGAAAGCAGGTGATGTCTTCAAGCTAGATGCACGTGTTACAGGTCGCCCAATTCCATCCTTGGTTTGGACTAAAGATGGCAAGGAGCTTGAAGATACTGGAAAACTAGAGATCAAAACATCAGATTTCTATACTTGCTTGATTAACAAAGATTCTTTACGTAGAGATGGTGGTGCATACACTCTAACTGCTAGCAATCCGGGAGGATTTGCTAAATTTGTCTTCAATGTTAAAGTTCTTGACAGACCTGGCCCACCTGAGGGACCACTGCATGTCACAGACATGACAACAGAGAAATGTATTCTGTCATGGCTGCCACCACTTCATGATGGAGGAGGAAAGATTGAATATTACATCATTCAAAGACGTGAAACAAGTAGACTTACATGGACAAATGTAGCCACAGATTTACAAGTTAACCGCTATAAGGTTACCAAATTGCTGAAAGGAAATGAATATATCTTCAGAGTCATGGCTGTGAACAAGTATGGAGTTGGGGAACCTCTTGAATCTGTGCCTGCTGTTGCCACTAACCCATATGTGCCTTCTGATCCTCCACAGCCACCAGAAGTAACTTCTATCACAAAAAATTCAATGGTGGTTTGTTGGGGACATCCTGAACACAATGGCGGAAGTAGTATAAATACCTATATCATTGAGAGGAGAGATAAAACTGGTCTTCGTTGGGTAAAATGCAATAAAAGGACTGTTACTGATCTGCGCTTCAAAGTGTCAGGACTAACACCTGGACATGAGTATGAATACAGAATCTTAGCTGAAAATGCTGCTGGCTTAAGTGCACCAAGCCCTTCAAGTCCATTTTACAAAGCATGTGACACAATATTCCAACCTGGACCCCCTGGAAATCCTAGGGTTTTGGATACAACAAAGTCATCCATTACTCTTGCTTGGAATAAACCAGTTTATGATGGTGGCTCGGATATCACAGGTTACATTGTTGAAACATGCCTGCCAGAGGAAGATGAATGGACAATTGTCACTCCAAAGGCAGGTCTAACAGCAACATCATTCACCATAACCAACCTTATTGAAAATCAAGAATATAAGATCAACATTTCAGCTCTTAACTGTGAAGGTGTTGGAGAACCAGCCTCTGTGCCTGGTTCACCTAAAGCAGAAGACAGACTCCTTCCACCTGAAGTTGAGCTTGACTCAGACCTCCGCAAAGTAGTGAACATCAGAGCATGCAGTACCTTAAGATTATTTGTGCCAATTAAAGGAAGACCTGCTCCTGAAGTCAGATGGTCAAGAGAGAATGGTGAACCCCTTGATAGAGCATCCATTGATATTACATCATCCTTCACCACACTGCTTATTGAGAATGTAGACAGATTTGATGGTGGAAAGTACATGCTAACAGTGGAAAACAGTTCTGGAGCTAAAACAGCATTTGTTAATGTTAGAGTTCTTGACACTCCTGGTGCACCACAAAACCTTACAATCAAAGAAATAACAAAAGATTCTGCTTCACTCATCTGGGATCCTCCAGTCATTGATGGTGGATCAAGAATCAGGCATTATATTGTTGAAAAACGTGAATCTACAAGAAAAGCATATTCCATTGTTAATGCCTCTTGTCCCAAAACAAGTTGGAGAATTGGAGGCTTACAAGAGGGAAGCTTGTATTCCTTTAGAATTTTAGCTGAAAATGAGTATGGTGTTGGTCTTCCAGTAGAGACCATGGAAGCTATAAAAATCTCTGAGAGGCCTCTTCCTCCTGGAAAAGTGACTCTAAAAGAAGTAACTGGCAACAGTGTAACACTTTCTTGGGAGAAGCCGGACAATGATGGAGGAAGCAGAATTACTGGTTATATTGTCGAAATGCAAACGAAAAACAGTGAAAAATGGACCCAAGTAATGACTGTTAAAGTAACAGAGGCAGTTGTCGTTGGCTTAATACAAGGTGAAGAATACTCCTTCCGTATTTCAGCAACCAATGAAAAGGGAATCAGTGATCCACGTCCACTTAATGTCCCTGTGGTTGCTATGGATGTTGTTATTGCTCCTGCCTTCAAACTTGTATTCAGCACATACAGTGTTCTGGCAGGTGATGATCTGAAAATTGATGTGCCATATGTTGCCCAGCCCAAGGCAGCAGTTACCTGGCAAAAAGATGGCATTACTTTGAAAGAAACAACAAGAGTAAATGCTGAAGTAGCAGAGAAACACCTTTACCTTGTGGTAAAAGAGGCAACACGGGATGATGTGGGCAAATATACTATTAAACTGACAAACTCAGCTGGTGAAGCTACAGCAGACATCAATGTTATTGTACTTGATAAACCTGGACCACCAACTGGCCCAATCAAAATGGATGAGGTAACTGCAGACAGTGTTACATTATCATGGGAGCCTCCAGAGTATGAAGGAGGCTGTAGCATTAATAATTACATTGTTGAAAAGCGAGACACATCCACCACAAACTGGCAGATTGTTTCTGCAACAGTTGCGAGAACAACAACTAAAGCTGCAAGATTAAAGACTGGCTGTGAATATCAATTTAGGATTGCTGCTGAAAATCGATATGGAAAGAGTTCCGTTCTTCTCTCTGCGCCTATTGTTGCACAATATCCCTTTGAGATTCCAAATCCAACAGGAACTCCCACTGTTCAGTCTGCTACTAAAGAAAGCATGGTAATTGTGTGGAACAAACCCAGTAGTGATGGTGGAAGCAAGATTTTGGGATATCATATTGAGATTAAGGAAAGAAACAGCTTGCTGTGGGTGAAACAAAACAAAACGATCATTCCAGACACAAGATTCAAGATAGGTGGCCTTGAAGAAGGCATTGAATATGAATTTAGAGTTTATGCTGAGAATATAGTTGGGCTAAGCAAAGCAAGCAAAGTATCAGAAATCCAGGTGGCTAGAGATCCATGTGATCCTCCAGGCAAACCTGAAGCAGTTATCGTTAAAAGAAGCTCTGTAACACTCAGGTGGACACCACCACAATTTGATGGCGGCAGCAAGATCACTGGATATGTCGTTGAGAAGAAAGAATTGCCTAATGGCCGCTGGATGAAAGCCTCTTTTGCTAATATCATTGAGACAGAATTTGTCGTCAGTGGCTTAGTAGAGGAGCAGCAGTATGAGTTCCGTGTCATTGCAAGAAATGCTGCTGGCGTGTCTAGCGCTCCATCAGACAGCACTGGTGCAATCACAGCAAAGGATGAAGTTGATCCACCCAAAATTGACTTGGATGCTAAATATTCACAAACTATTGTTGTTCATGCTAGTGAATCATTTAAAGTAGATGCAGGGATACTTGGCAAACCCATTCCTTCAGTTCATTGGATAAAAGCTGGCGAAGAACTTACAAATACTGCAAGATTTGAGATCAAGAATACTGACTTCACAACTACTCTTAGTGTGAAGGAGGCTATCCGTGTTGATGGGGGCCAGTATACCTTACTACTGAAAAATGTTGGTGGAGAGAAATCAGTTAGCGTCAATGTCAAGGTTCTGGACAGACCTGGACCTCCAGATGGCCCAATCTCAATCTATGGGGTTACCAGTGAAAAGTGCAGCATTTCCTGGAAAACTCCATTGCATGATGGAGGTGCGGAGGTGTCTCATTACATAGTGGAAAGACGAGAGACCAGCCGATTAGTTTGGACCGTTGTGGAACCTAAGGTACAAACCCTCAATCTTAAAATTTCAAAACTTCTTCCTGGAAATGAGTATATTTTCAGAGTGATACCTGTAAATAAATATGGAATTGGTGAGCCTTTGGAATCTGATCCAGTGATTGCAGCAAATCCGTTTGTCCCACCTGATTCACCAAGTAATGTTGAAGTCTCAAATGTAACAAAGGAGTCCATGGTTATCACATGGGAAAGACCCACTAATGATGGTGGTAACGCAATTACAGGATATATAGTTGAAAAGAGAGACAAAGAGGGCGTTAGGTGGACAAGATGCAACAAACGTGTAGTAAGTGAACTACGCTTTAGAGTAACAGGTCTTCTTGAAAACCGAAGTTATGAATTCCGTGTGTCTGCTGAGAATGCAGCTGGGGTTGGTAAACCAAGTACACCCACAGTGTACTTCAAGGCAGTGGATCCAGTCTTCAAGCCCGGTCCACCAAACAACCCTAAGGTAATTGATGTCTCAAGAGCATCTGTTATCCTGCAGTGGGGCAAGCCAATTTATGATGGTGGATGTGAGATTCAAAGTTACATTGTTGAGGCCTATGAAATCACTTCTGATGAATGGATGATGTGTACACCACCCTCAGGAATAACAGAGACAAGATTTGAGGTTAAAAAACTCCTTGAAAAGCATGAGTACAAATTCAGAATCTGTGCCATAAATAAGGTTGGCGTGGGAGAAACTGCTGATATCCCTGGATCCATCATCATAGAGGATAAACTTGAAGCACCAGATATTGATCTTGATGCTGACCTGAGAAAGATGATCACTGTCAGGTCTGGAGGCTCTCTCAGATTGTTTGTTCCTATCCGTGGACGGCCAACCCCAGAAGTAAAGTGGGGAAAGGCTGAAGGTGAAATCAATGAGGCAGCTCAGATTGATATTACAAGCAGTTTCACTTCACTCGTAATTGAAAATGTTAATAGATTTGACAGTGGAAAATACACTTTAACTCTGGAAAATGCCAATGGAACAAAATCTGCATTTATTAGTGTCAGAGTATTAGATACTCCTGATGCACCTGCAAACTTCCGTGTGAAGGAAATAACAAAAAATTCAGTCACTCTTACCTGGGAGCCACCTTTGTTGGATGGTGGAGCTAAAATAAAAAACTACATTGTTGAAAAACGAGAGAGTACAAGAAAGGTATTCTCAGCTGTTACTTCCTGCAACAAGATGACATGGAAAATTGAACCACTCCAAGAGGGGAGCATCTATTTCTTCAGAGTTCTTGCTGAAAACGAACATGGAATTGGATTGCCTGCAGAGACTCTAGAACCACTAAAAATCTCAGAGGTGCCACAAACCCCTGGTAAAGTTTCTGTAGTGGATGTAACACGGAAGAGTGTTTCTCTCAAATGGGAAAAACCAGAGCATGATGGGGGCAGCAGAATTACTCATTATGAAATTGAAATGCAAGCAAAAGATCAAGATAAATGGTCTCTTTGTGCTCAAGTAAAATCCCTTGACACTGTTGTAACTAATTTAGCCCAAGGTGGGGAGTACCATTTTAGAGTCATTGCTGTTAATGATAAAGGAAAGAGTGATCCCAGACTCCTGGCAAATCCTGTTGTTGCAAAGGACCTCACTATTGAGCCCTCAGTGAGAACAAAACTTAGTACATACAATGTTCAGGTTGGGCAAGATTTGAAAATTGAAGCACGAATTGCTGGTCATCCAAAACCAACAATTACATGGTCCAAAGATGGTTCAGCTCTGAAACAGACCACAAGAGTAAATGTTGCTGACACTGCACATCATACCACTCTTACGATCAAAGATGCAACAAGAGAAGATGGTGGTATGTATAACATTGCTGTGGCTAATGTACTTGGACAAAAGGAAGCCACTGTTGAAATAATCATACTTGAAAAACCTGGCCCACCAACAGGCCCAGTCAGGATTGATGAAGTGAGTGCAGAGAGCATTACACTGTCTTGGAACCCACCAACATACACTGGAGGCTGCCAGATTTCAAATTATATTGTCCAAAAGAGAGACACCACCACCACAAACTGGGTAGTTGTTTCTGCCACAGTAGCAAGGACGACACTTAAAGTTTGTAATTTAAAAACTGGATCTGAATACCAGTTTAGGATCTTTGCTGAGAATAGATATGGTAAAAGCTATGGCATTGACTCAGATCCAGTTCTTGCCCAGTATCCTTTCAAAGAGCCTGGGCCTCCAGGAACTCCATTTGTGTCTGTATTCACAAAAGAGTCTATGGTAGTTGAATGGCACAAACCAGTCTCAGATGGTGGAAGTGCTATTCTAGGATATCATCTTGAGAGAAAAGAGAAAAATAGTATTCTTTGGACAAAGATCAATAAAACACTAATTCAAGACACCCGATTCAAAACATCTTCATTGGAAGAGGGCATTGAATATGAGTTCAGAGTATATGCTGAAAACATAGTTGGAATTGGAATGTGCAGCAAAATCTCTGAGGGTTGTGTGGCACGTGACCCATGTGACCCACCAGGCACCCCTGTGCCAGTGATTGTGACAAGGCACTCAGTGAAACTTAGATGGACACCACCAGAATTTGATGGAGGTAGCCTTGTCACTGGATATGTTGTGGAGAAACGAGACCTGCCAGAGGGCCGTTGGATGAAAGCTAGTTTTGCTAATATTCTTGAAACTGAATTTACAGTCACAGGCCTGATAGAAGACTACAAATATGATTTCAGAGTTATTGCCAGAAATGGAGCTGGATCGGTCAGTAGGCCCTCTGGGAGCACAGGCTCAATTACAGCTAAGGATGAAGTTGAACCACCAACCTATGAGGTTGCCTCAGAATATTGCCAGATTTTGACTGTGAATGCTGGAGACACATTTACCCTGGAAGCATCCGTACTAGGAAAGCCAATTCCAACAATGCAGTGGTTTAAGGGCGATGTGGAAGTCGAGAATTCTGCAAGAGCTGAGATCAAGAACACTGACTTCAAAGCAATTCTTGTCGTCAAAGACGCCATTCGAATTGATGGAGGACAGTACACATTGCACCTCGCTAATGTGGCTGGAACAAAGTCTGCTTCCTTCAATGTAAGGGTGCTAGATAGACCTGGACCCCCTGAAGGTCCTTTGACCATTTCTGGTGTAACATGTGAGAAGTGTTCGTTGTCATGGCTACCTCCAAGACATGATGGTGGCAGTAGCATTTCTCACTATATCATACAGAAAAGAGAAACAAGTCGTCTTGCTTGGACTGTAGTTTCAGGTGATTGTGGAGCAACAATGTTTAAAGTTACCAAGCTTTTAAAAGGAAATGAATACATATTCCGTGTCATGGCTGTCAACAAGTATGGAGATGGTGAACCACTTGAAGCTGCACCAGTGATTATGAGAAATCCTTTTGTTCTACCTGGGCCACCTAAAGACCTAGAAATAGCAAATATATCAAGGGACTCTATGACGGTATGTTGGACTCGTCCTGAGACTGATGGTGGAAGTGAGATTGTTGGTTACATCATAGAGAAGAGAGACAGAGCTGGAGTCCGGTGGACAAAATGTAACAAACGCAGGGTCACAGACTTACGTTTCAGAGTCACAGGCTTGACAGAGGATCATGAATATGAATTCAGGTTATCTGCAGAAAATGCTGCTGGAGTTGGACAACCAAGTCCACCAACTGTTTATTACAAAGCCTGTGATCCAACATTTAAGCCTGGCCAACCAACTAATGTACACCTTGTTGACACTACAAAGAATTCAATTACAATTGCATGGAGTAGACCAATATATGATGGTGGCTTAGACATCCAGGGCTATGTTGTTGAGATATGTAAAGTTGATGAAGAAGAATGGACCACATGTACTCCACCCTCTGGATTAAGTGATACTAAATTTACAATTACTAAACTCACTGAACACCAAGAATACAAAGTTCACATATGTGCCCTAAATAAACTGGGTGTTGGTGAACCAGTGGCCATCCAAGGAACCGTCAAACCAGTGGATAAGATGGATGCCCCTGAAATTGAGCTTGACTCTGAGTTGAGAAAAGGTATTGTTGTGCGTGCTGGAGGTTCTATGAGAATTAACATACCATTCAAAGGACGCCCCATTCCTGAGATAAACTGGACCAAGGATGAGGGAGATTTACCAGATAAAGCCCAATTAGAAAAGGGACCAGATTACACCCAGTTATCAATTGATGTATGTGACAGAAATGATGCTGGAAAATACATTCTGACTTTGGTAAATAGTGCTGGCACTAAATCAGCATTTGTGTCAGTAAAAGTACTCGATACACCAGGTGCTCCACAGAGCCTTGTTGTGAAAGATATAACAAGAAATTATGCCACCCTGGTTTGGCAACCACCACTTATTGATGGTGGTTCCAAAATAAGAAATTATATCATTGACAAGAGAGAATCAAATAGACAAGGATTTGCAAACATTACTACTAAGTGCTCCAAGACCAGCTTCCGAGTTGGTGATCTGACAGAGGGTGGTATTTATTACTTCAGAATCATGGCAGAAAATGAATTTGGAATTGGTCTGGCTGTAGAAACAGAAGAATCTGTGAAGACAGCTGATCCTCCTCTATCTGTTGGCAAGGTAACTTTGACTGATGTGACAAAAACCACAGCATCACTTTCCTGGGATAAACCAGATCATGATGGTGGTAGTAGAATCTTGGGTTATTATATTGAAATGCAGCCAAAAGGATTAGAGGAATGGACAGTTGCTGCAGTCACCAAAACATGTGAGGGTATAGTGACCGGACTTAGTTCAGGACAAGAGTACCTCTTCAGAGTTTCAGCTTACAATGACAAAGGAAAAAGTGACCCAAGGCCATTAGCTGCTCCGGTCATTGCCAAGGATGTAACTATTGAACCAAGCTTCAAAATACTTTCCAACACATACAGTGTTCAAGCTGGTGAAGATCTCAAAGTGGAAATACCATTTAAAGGTCGTCCAACTCCAAAAATTGCATGGATGAAAGATAGACAACCTCTGAAAGAAACGACCAGATTAAATGTCTCAAGCACGGCAACATCAACAGTTCTTAAAATTAAAGATGCAAACAGAGAGGACTGTGGCAAGTACACAATCACAGCCACAAATAATATAGGTACGGTCACAGAGGAAGTTGGCATAATCATTCTTGACAAACCAGGCCAACCAGTCGGACCAGTCAAAATTGATGAAGTAAGTGCCACCTATGTTACCATATCCTGGGAGCCACCAGTATACACAGGAGGTTGTCAGATAAACAACTATATAGTGGAAAAACGTGATACAACCACTACTAACTGGCAGATTGTTTCAGCAACCATTGCTCGTACCACAATCAAAATCTCAAAGCTGAAGACTGGTTCTGAATATCAGTTTAGAGTGTTTGCTGAGAACAGATATGGTAAAAGCACATCGTTAGATTCAGCACCAGTTGTGGTCAGTTATCCTTTCACTGAGCCTGCAGCTCCTGGTGCTCCATTTGTTTCATCAGTGACAAAAGACCACATGACAATCGAATGGAAACCCCCCAGCAATAATGGAGGCAGCCCTATTATTGGGTATCACCTGGAACGTAAAGAAAAGAACAGCATTTTATGGACTAAACTTAACAATCTTCTTATTACTGACACTCGATTGAGAACAAATGGTCTGGAGGAGGGAATTGAATATGAATACAGAGTGTATGCTGAGAATATTGCAGGAATCAGTCCATCAAGCAAAGTCTCAGAAAGTGTTGTTGCACGTGATCCATGTGATCCCCCTGGAACTCCTCAAGCAATTGTTATTACAAGAAATCTGATAACTCTTCAGTGGTCTAAACCACAGTATGATGGTGGCAGTGCAATTACAGGATACATCATTGAAAGAAAGAAGCTGCCTGAAGGTCGTTGGATGAAGGCCAGTTTCACAAATATCATAGACACACAATTTACGATAACTGAATTAGAAGAAGAACAAAGATATGAATTTAGAGTAATAGCCAGAAATGCAGCTGGTATTTTAAGTGTACCCTCTGAAAGCACTGGACCAATTACTGCTCAGGATGAGATTGAAGCTCCATCTGTCTCCATGGACTCAAAATTTAAAGATGTTACCATTGTAAAGGCTGGTGAATCATTTACTATTGATGCTGATATTGCTGGCAAACCTCTTCCTGATATTATGTGGCTTAAGGATGGAAAGGAAATTGACAGTGCTACACCTAGAATGGAGATTAAATCCACCATCACACGAACAGTTTTGACTGTTAAGGAATGCATCAGAGTAGATGGTGGTCATTTCCTCTTAAGTCTTAGTAATGTTGGTGGAACAAAGCAGGTACCCATTAATGTAAAGGTTCTTGATAGACCTGGTCCACCTGATGGCCCTCTGAAGATAACTGGTGTCACAGCAGAAAAATGCTATTTGCATTGGAGCCACCCATCACATGATGGTGGAGCTGGTATTTCTCATTACATCATTGAAAAAAGGGAAACTAGTAGACTGTCTTGGACAGTAGTGGAACCATCAATTCAAGCTATCAGTTACAAAGTCACTAAACTCCTACCTGGTAATGAGTATATATTCAGAGTCATGGCAGTAAACAAGTATGGTATTGGTGAACCACTTGAATCTGAACCCGTCCTTGCAAAAAATCCTTTCAACAAACCTGGACCACCTTCAACTCCAGAAGCAAGTGCAATCACCAGAGACTCAATAGTCCTCACATGGGAACGGCCAGAGGAGGATGGTGGATCACAAATTGATGGTTATGTTCTTGAGAAACGTGATAAAGAGGGTATCCGATGGTCAAAGTGTAACAAGAAAAGACTCAATGACTTGAGATTCAGAGCCACTGGGCTTACAGAGGGACACTTCTATGAATTCAGAGTATCTGCTGAAAATGCTGCTGGTGTGGGCACACCAAGTGAACCATCTGAATATTACAAAGCTTGTGATGCAACTTATTCCCCTGGTCCTCCAAATAATCCTAAAGTGACAGACCACTCAAGCACAACTGTTTCCTTAGCATGGAGTAGACCAATTTATGATGGTGGCGCAACGGTCTCAGGATACATTGTTGAGGCAAAGGACGTTAGTGAAGATGAATGGACTGTGTGCACTCCTCCAACCGGTGTGCAAACAACTCACTTCACAGTAAAAAAATTAAAGGAAAATGCAGAATACAACTTCCGTATCTGTGCAATTAATATTGAGGGGGCTGGAGAACAAGTTGATGTTCCAGGATCTGTAATTGCTGCTGAAAAACTTGAAGCTCCTGAGGTAGAACTTGATGCAGACCTTAGGAAATGTGTGGCTGTGCGTGCCAGTGCAACACTACGCTTAATTGTCACTATAAGGGGAAGGCCTGAGCCAGAGGTTAAGTGGACAAAAGCAGATGGTACCTTACCAGAGCGTGCTCAAATTGAAGTTACAGGCTCTTACACTGTGCTTGTTATAGACGATGTTAATCGATTTGACACAGGAAAGTATGTTGTGACCCTTGAAAACATTTGTGGCTCAAAATCTGCATTTATTAATGTCAAAGTCCTTGACTCTCCAAGTGCTCCAGTGAACTTTGAAATTAGGGATGTAAAGAGAGACTTTGTCCTTCTACAATGGGAGCCTCCACAAATTGATGGTGGAGCCAAGATCACCCATTACATTGTAGAGAAGCGTGAATCTAAAAGGCTGGCATTCACAACTGTGACAAACAGCTGTGTCAGAAATTCATTCAAGGTTGATGATCTCCAAGAAGGAGGTCTTTACCACTTCCGTGTATTGGCTGTGAATGAACTTGGTGTTGGTTTGCCTGCAGAGACCACAGAGGCTATCAAAGTATCCCAAGCACCCTTACCACCTGGTAAAATTACAGTTGTTGATGTAACTCGCCACACTGTTACTCTAGCATGGGAAAAGCCAGATCATGATGGTGGCAGCAAAATCACAGGCTATGTGGTGGAAATGATGACTAAGGGATCAGATAAATGGACAGTATGTGCTACAGTAAAGGCACTGGAAGCTACAATTGAAGGACTTACAACAGGAGAGGAATACAGCTTCAGAATTACAGCACTTAATGACAAAGGAAAGAGTGATACTAAACCGCTGGGAGCACCTGTTGTGGCAAGAGATATTACTATTGAACCCATTATTGATTTGCTGTTTAATACCTACACTGTAAAATCAGGAGATGATCTCAAAATAGATGTTCCATTCAGAGGCAGACCATCTCCAGAGGTTACATGGAAAAAGGATGGTCACTCATTGAAGCAAACAACTAGAGTTAATGTTCTGACATCAAAGACAGCATCCAAGATTGTCATCAAGGATGCAACAAGAGAGGACGTTGGAAAATATGAAATTACTTTAACCAATTCATTTGGTGTCAAATCAGCAGAAATATGTGTCATTGTTCTTGATAAACCGGGTCCACCAGGTGCAATCAAGGTAGATGAATTAAGTGCTGATTTTATTTCACTATCATGGGACCCTCCAATTTATGATGGTGGCTGTCAAATTAATAATTATGTAGTTGAGAAGAGAGATACAACCACTACAGCATGGCAAATTGTTTCAGCAACAGTTGCAAGAACATCAATGAAAATAACTCGTTTGACACAAGGAACAGAATATCAGTTCCGTGTTGCTGCAGAGAACCGTTACGGTAAAAGCCATGCAATTGACTCTGCCCCAATTGTTGCACAGTACCCTTTCACACCTCCAGGTCCTCCAACCAGTCTTCAAGTTTCTCATGCCACTAAATCAGGAATGCTAGTTACCTGGAACAGACCAGCAAGTGATGGTGGAAGTCCAGTCATTGGATATCACTTGGAATGCAAAGATCAGAGCAGCATTCTCTGGACAAAGATGAACAGAGTGCTTATTCCAGAAACTCAGTTCAAAGTAACTGGTTTGGAAGAAGGCCTCTTCTATCACTATAGAGTGTATGCTGAAAATATAGCTGGCATTGGACCTTGCACAAAGGCATGTGTTCCTGTTTCTGCCCGAGATCCATGTGCACCTCCAGGTCAGCCAATAGTTATGAACATCACAAGAACATCTGTTTCCCTCTCCTGGGGAAAACCTGAGTATGATGGTGGAGCTAAGGTGACTGGTTACATTGTTGAACGCAGTGAACTTCCAGATGGTCGGTGGTTAAAGTGTAATTTCACCAATCTTCAAGAAACATTCTTTGATGTCACTGGTCTAATTGAAGATCAAAGATATGATTTCCGTGTCATTGCTAAGAATGCAGCTGGCTTACTTAGTGAACCATCAGAGGGTACAGGACCTGTAACTGTAAAAGATGATGTTGATCCACCACGCATCACAATTGAGGACAAGCTAAGACAACTGGTTGTAGTGAAAGCTGGAGACATACTGAGAATTGATGCTGAAATATCAGGACGTCCAATTCCTGTGATTTCGTGGGCAAAGGATGGAAAAGAAATTGAAGCCAAGGCCAGATTTGAGATTTCGTCAACAATAACTAGTACAACACTAATTGTGACAGATGCTATTAGACGAGACTCAGGACAGTATGTTCTTACATTGCAAAATGTTGCAGGCACCAGATCTTTAGCAGTAAACTGTAAGGTGCTGGACAGGCCCGGCCCATCATCTGGACCATTGGAAGTAACTGGTTTGACTGCAGAGAAATGTACATTGAACTGGGGACCTCCGCAAGAAAATGGAGGTGCGGAAATTCAGCACTACATAGTTGAGAAACGTGAAACAAGCCGGCTTGCCTGGACTCTAGTCTATGCAGACATGAAGGCCACAACATGTAAAGTAACAAAACTGCTCAAAGGTAATGAGTATATATTTAGAGTTCGGGGAGTTAATAAGTATGGAACAGGTGAAACTCTTGAGAGTGATCCTGCTAAGGCAATGGATCCATTTACAGTCCCTGCTGCACCAACAGATGTTGAAGTCACCAGTGTTACAAGTGAAGCAATGACAATTTGCTGGGAAAGACCTGTCTCTGATGGAGGCAGTAGCATTTATGGCTATGTAATTGAGAAACGTGAGAAATCCGGTCTTCGTTGGGTACGTGTCAACAAAAAGCCTGTTTATGACTTAAGAGTAAAAGCTTCCAATCTTCGTGATGGATGCGAGTATGAATACAGAGTATTTGCTGAGAATGCTGCTGGTTTGAGTGCACCCAGCGTACCTTGTCCATTGACAAAGGCAGAGGATCCACTGTTCCTACCATCACCTCCAGCTAAACCTAAAATAATTGATTCTACTAAAACATCTATAACACTGTCTTGGAACAAGCCATTATTTGATGGTGGCTCTCCAGTTACAGGATACATGGTGGAATACAGGAAAACCAATGATGAGGACTGGACAGTTGGTGTCAGTAACACTAAGAGCACAGAGTTCACAGTGGTTGGACTCACACTAGGATCAGAGTATATTTTTGTAGTCAGATCAATTAACAAGATTGGTCCAAGTGAGCCAAGCAATGAAACCGATCCACAGTTAGCAAAGGACAGAGAAGATGAGCCAGTTTTCCTAATCAGTAATGATATGAGGAAGACACTGATTGTCAAAGATGGCAGCTCTTTTACCCTTAGAATCCCATTCAAGGGGAAGCCTGTCCCACATGTAATGTGGAACAAACCAGATGTTGATCTGAGAGTAAGGGCAGCTATTGATACAACTGATAACTGCACATCTATCACAATTGAGCAAGCTACAAGAGATGACTCAGGGAAATACACTGTAACCCTCCAAAATGTTGCTGGAACTGCTACACTAACATTGAGTGTAAAGGTCCTTGATTCTCCAGGCCCACCAGCCCACATTGAGGTAAAGGACGTCACTAAGTGCTCTGCAACTATTTCATGGGATACTCCTGAGAATGAGGGTGGTGCTCCAGTCAAGAACTACCTTGTTGATCTCCGCGAGGCAACTAAAATGGGCTGGACCAGGATTACAGACAGTTGTCCCAGGTTGACTTATAAAGTGATTGACCTTCAAGAAGGGGGGGTTTATTATTTCAGAGTTACTGGTGAAAATGAGTATGGTATAGGAGTGCCACTTGAGACTAAAGAAGGAACAAAGATTACAGGTAAAATAAAATTATTACGTTTACCGCATCATGATTGTAGCACATTTGTTTGATTATTATTTTAAATATATTTTATTTTTGTTTCTTATACTTATGTTACTTATTATGTCTAATTTTAGAAAAACCAAGTCCACCGCCCAAGCTTGGAGTCACTGATGTCACAAAAGACAGTGTCTCACTAGCATGGCTTAAACCAGAACACGATGGAGGTAGCAGAATTACAAATTACCTGGTTGAGGCTCTTGAAAAAGGACAACAAAAGTGGATAAAGTGTGGTTCCACCAAATCGACTCACTTTGTTGTTTATGGATTGAGAGAGAATGCTGAATACTACTTCCGAGTACGGGCTGAAAACCATGCAGGACTTAGCGACCCCAAAGAGATGGTTTTACCTGTGTTTGTAAAAGATCAGCTGGGTAAGTTATTTATTATTAACTATGTTTCATTTTTACACTTGCATAATGTTTTATTTTATATGATGTTAAATTATATATAATCTTGTTGCTTTCTTTAATCAACAGAGGCACCTGAAATTAACATGAAGGACTTCCAACACAACACTGCCTATGTTAAAGCAGGTTCAAATCTGAAGATTGAGATCCCCCTCAGTGGTAAACCGTTACCAAAAGTATCCCTCTCTAAGGATGGACAGGTTCTAAAGTCAACCATGAGATTTAACTCTGACGTGACAACTGACTCCCTTATCCTTCTTTTGCGTGAGAGTGTTGCTTCGGACACAGGCAGATATGATATCACAGCCTCCAACTCCAGCGGGACCACAAAGTCTTTTGTGAATATTGTGGTCCTTGACAGACCAAGTCTTCCAGTTGGCCCTGTTGAAATGTATGATGTCACAGAGGACAGCGTCAATCTGAAGTGGTTGCCTCCCGCATATGATGGCGGTAGCCCAATCACCAACTACATCGTTCTCAAACGTGAGACGACTACTGCAAACTGGATAGAAGTCTCATCTGCTGTTGCAAGGTGCACAATCAAGATCATGAAGTTGATTACCGGAATTGAGTATCAGTTTAGAATCAGGGCTGAGAATCGCTTTGGCATCAGTGAGCACATTGATTCACAGACTGTTACAGTCAGTCTTCCATACAGTGAGTAAAATGCTTCTCTACATCATAAGCAACAAACTGGTTTACAAATATATCCCCATTAAGCATCTATGAAAACTTATGACATTTTGTTTCAGCACTCCCCGTGGCACCTTCACAACCATGGTTATCAGCAGTAACAAAGGAAAGTATTACTGTTAACTGGAAGGAGCCATCTTCGGATGGTGGAAGCCATGTCTTTGGATATCACCTTCAGATGAAAGACAGAAATAGTATTCTTTGGCAGAAAGTTAACACAACTATTATCCGTGCTACACACTTCAAAGTATCAAACGTGAACGCTGGTCTGATCTATGAGTTCAAGGTTGCAGCTGAAAATGCTGCTGGTATTGGTCCAGTTAGCAAGCCTTCAGATCCTGTGCTTGCAATTGATGCATGTGGTAAGCATTTAGTTCTCTTTAAATTGATTGTTCCATATACTTGAACCATTAGTATTAATAATTATAGTTTAATCCATTGAGAAAATTCTAATTAACATTAATTACCACTGTTTTCTTCCCCCACAGAACCTCCAAACAACCTTAGAGTCACTGATATCACAAAGAGTTCAATTAGCCTTGCCTGGCAGAAACCCTCATATGATGGAGGAAGTAAAATTACTGGATATTTGATTGAAAGTAAAGATGGTCCAAAAGGCAGATGGTCAAAAGCTAATTTGACAAATGTTACTGACACAAAGTTCACTGTATCAGGCTTGACTCAGAATGAATCTTATGAATTCCGGGTCATGGCTAAGAATGCAGTTGGCTCCATTAGTAACCCATCAGCAACTGTTGGACCAGTCGAATGCGTGGACACTTATGGTGCCCCTGAGATTGAACTTCCTCAAGAATATCTTGATGTTGTAAAATACAAAGCAGGTGCTACAGTTCAGCTTAAAATAGGTATTATTGCTAAACCTCAACCAACAATTGAATGGTACAAGGATGGAAAAGAGCTAGAGTCTGGAGGTCAGATTTCTATCTCCAACACCACTGACTCTGCATGCATCTCAGTCAAGGAAGCCACACGTTTGAATACTGGAACATATGAACTTAAGATCAAGAACTCTTTAGGCTCAGCGTATGCTGCTGTCAGAGTACTTGTCCAAGGTATGTTGCAAAGTTTACTGCTAAATATCTTTTAATAACTTGCATTATATCTAACACTATTTCCATGAATATTTTTTTTTATATTATATGTTATTATGTAGTTATTTTACTTTTAAGGAATCAAGAAAAAATTAGCTGTATTAAATACATTTAATAGCCCTAATTTGAACATTTTTTGCTACATTTTTGCTCACCTTCATCAGACAAACCAGGACCCCCTGCTGGAGACATAGAGTTCAAGAAAATCACAGCAGATACTATGACCATCATGTGGGATCCTCCAGCTGACGAAGGTGGTGCAATGGTTACCCACTACATTGTGGAGAAACGTGAGACAAGCAGAATTTTGTGGTCCATTATCTCAGAAAAACTAGAAGACTGCATTGTCACAGTCCCAAGGCTAATTAAGGGCAATGAATACATATTCCGTATTCGTGGTGTGAACAAATATGGAGTCGGAGATCCTCTGGAATCTAGACCAGTAATTGCACAGAATTCCTTTGGTAAGATTTTTTTTAAATAAGCTAATATTTTTATTATTACCATTTAATTTGTAACCCAATGTGATTCATTTTGCCTAACAGTTCCTCCTAGTCAGCCTTCTAAACCACAAGTCACTATGATTACAAGATCAACAATGACTGTGGTATGGGAAAGACCAAGTTTGGATGGTGGCAGTGACATTGATGGATATTACTTGGAGAAGTGCGAGAAGAAAAGTCTACAGTGGTTCAAGGTTATTAAAGATACGATTCGTGATACCAGACAGAAAGTCAGCAACCTCACAGAAGGAAATGAATATCAGTATCGTGTCTGTGCAATCACCAAAGCTGGCGCAGGCCCATATTCTGATGTGTCGATTTTCTACAAAGCTTATGACCCAATTGGTAAGCTTCTTTGTGGTTTATTTGTATTGTTTTATTTTCCTGAATGTGCATTGATTATGTGCAACGTATGCAATGATATTTAAAACAGAATTTGTTATATTTACTAATTGCTATTTTAGATCCACCAAGTGAGCCAACCAAGCTCACAGTTGTTGATTCAACAAAGACATCCATTACCCTTAGATGGGTGAAGCCTGTCTATGATGGTGGCAGTGAAATCACAAGCTACGTTGTCGAACAAAGAATGGCTGACGAGACAGAATGGGTCACTATAAGTTCTAAAGGAGAAGTAAGGACAACTGAGTTTGTAGTGTCCCACTTGAAACCTGGAGTGTACTACTTCTTCCGTGTCTCTGCTGTTAATTGTGTTGGATCTGGACGTTCAATTGAGATGATGCAGCCAGTGCAAGCCAAAGATATTCTGGGTTTGTACTTTCTAACTGTCTGAAGCAATAAAAAAGTTGATTGAAATTATTTTATGATACTGTGAACCTGATCAAATTTGTTCTTTCATTTTAACAGAGGAGGCAGATGTGGATCTTGACATGTCAATGTCAACTCAATACATAGCAAAGGCTGGTAGAGATGTGGAGATTGTAATCCCTCTTAAGGGTAGACCTGCTCCAAATGTAATATGGAGAAAGGGGGACAAGAACATTAGTGGTGATGCAAGATATGCCATCAAAAACACAGAATACTCAACTACACTCAGCATTCCCAAAGTCACGAGGGATGATACTGGCAAATACCTTCTTGAAATTGAAAATGGGGTCGGAGAGCCAAAAACCATTACTGTGTCTGTTAAAGTATTGGACACACCTTCTGCTTGTAATAGATTGATCGTGAAGAATGTAACACGAGGTAAACTCACACTGAGCTGGGAACCACCTTATATTGATGGTGGCTCTTCAATCACAAATTACATAGTTGAAAAGAAGGATGCTAAAATGAAGGCATTCACCATTGTGACAAATGAATGTGCCAATACAACATACAAAGTTGATGGTCTTTCTGAAGAAATTTCCTATTTCTTCCGTGTTTCTGCTGAAAATGAATATGGCGTTGGTGATCCTTGTGAGACTGCACAGCCTGTGAGAGCAACTGAGATGCCTGGTGCTGTAAAAGATATTGTACTGGTGGACTCAACTAATACATCTGTATCTTTGGCATGGACCAAGCCTGATCATGATGGTGGCAGCCACATTTCTGAGTACATTATTGAGAAGAAGACTAAGGAAGAAGAAGCCTGGAGCATTGGTGGTACATGCAGATGTTGCCACTATGAGGTAACACACCTTAAAGAGCTTTCAGAAATTTACTTTAGAGTATTTGCGAAAAATGAGAAGGGTCGCAGTGACTTCTCTCAAATTGGACCCATTACTGTAAAGGACTTCCTTATACCACCTGAGGCAAACCTTATTGACTATCCTAACGCAGAATTAAGCGTTCGCATTGGACAAAATGTAAATATTGACTTGCCCTTCAAAGGTAAACCTAAACCAACTATTCAGTGGATGAAAGATGATGTTCCACTCAAGGAAAGCGAACAAGTTCGTTTCAGGCAAACAGAAAACAAGGCAAGTCTCATTGTAAGAAATGCAAGAAAGGACAATGCAGGAAAATACACCTTGGTCCTTGATAACAAACTTGTCAAGAACTTCTTTGACATCAAAGTGATTACACTTGGGCCACCATCTCAGCCTATAGGCCCAATCCGTTTTGATGAAATTAAAGCCCAGAGTATTATCATCTCATGGGATGAACCCCAGGAAGATGGTGGAGGAGAGGTCACCTGCTATAGTGTAGAAAAGCGAGAGACATGTCAAGCAGCATGGAAGATGGTTTGCTCTAGTGTGGTCAGGAACACATTCAAGATAACAAAATTGCTTAAGGGTACTGAATACCAATTTAGGGTACGTGCAGAGAACAAATATGGAGTGAGCGAGCCTCTAACCTCATCAGATGTGGTTGCTCAACACCAATATAAGCCACCAGGTCCACCAGGAAAACCTGTAGTATTCAATGTTGTAAGTGATGGCATGACTGTTCAGTGGGATGCTCCAGGATTTGATGGTGGTTCTCCAATCACTGGATATCATCTTGAGAAAAAAGATAGGAACAGCTTATTGTGGATGAAAGTGAATTCCAGTGTTATCTCTGGACGAGAATACAGAGCAATTGGACTTATTGAAGGTCTGGAGTATTCATTCAGAGTTTATGCACAAAACAATGCCGGCATGAGTCCAGTCAGTGAACAGAGCAAGCACAAACTGGCAATTTCCCCTGTTGGTAAGTCTTAGTATTGTCTTTGTAACATTCATCCACGATAAGCTTTTGTCAATGCTTATGGTTTTAATTACTTCACAGAATGCATCTTTTTGCCAAAGTTCCTTATTTTCTTCTCTTCCAAATATCTTTTTTTTTCTTTAGATCCTCCTGGCTCCCTTAACTGCATTGATGTTACAAGAGACTCTGTAACACTTCATTGGGAACCACCAAAACGTGATGGAGGAAGTAGAATTGTGGCATACAGTGTTGAAAGGCGTCAAGGAAGAGCACGTTGGTTGAGATGCAATTTCATTGACATCAGCGAATGTCAGTTTACAGTAACAGGCCTTCCTGCTGGTGATCGCTTTGAATTTAGGGTAATTGCCAGGAATGCTGTTGGAACAGTTAGTCCACCCTCTCAGTCATCTGG
Source organism: Rhinichthys klamathensis goyatoka (assembly GCF_029890125.1). Classification (NCBI taxonomy): domain Eukaryota; kingdom Metazoa; phylum Chordata; class Actinopteri; order Cypriniformes; family Leuciscidae; genus Rhinichthys; species Rhinichthys klamathensis. The sequence goes on from NW_026606760.1 coordinate 1,059,210, forward strand.
CTACATCATGACCAAGGATGAAAGTGGTATGTAATTACAAAGGCATTATTCGATATAAATTGTTGTACATTAGGGCTGTAAAATTTTAATTCAAATTTCAAATTTTGTTCTAATTTAAATGAAAAATCCACATTCGAATGCAAAAAACAGTGTATTAAAATTTTAGGTTTGTGTCAGGCAGCCTTATCAGTGGTGCACAAGACGCGATGATGATGATGATGATGTTAGAATCGTTGTTGCGTTTTAAAGTTTTTGTTAACCTAGAGAACCGCATGTTTAGAAAGCCATGTAGAGTTAAAAGAAGTTAAACTTTTAGAAAACATTTCTCAATCCCTCCAAACATTTTATTTTTCAGTCATCCCTGAGATTGAGTTTAAAGCTGAGAAGACCCTCACCATCAAGGCAGGAGAAAACATTAAACTCAGCTGCAGTATAAGTGGACGTCCTGTACCTCAAGTCACATGGTATAAAGATGGAAAGGAAGTAGACAAAATGCTGGTTGACATCACAACTGTTATTGGATCAAGCTCACTATTCATCAGAGATGCTGACCGCAATGACCGTGGTATCTATACAGTTGAGGCCAAGAACAGTTCTGGCACAACAAAAGTGGATGTTCTTGTCAGAGTACAAGGTATAATCTAAAATCAATTTTGATTTATAGTTTTAATAAAGTTGTTCTGGATTTAGTCGTTGCTTATTTCCACTCTGTGTTATTCAGATACCCCTGGACCACCTGAAGGCCCTCTTCGCTTCACAAATATATCTGCAGAGAAAGCAACTCTTTGGTGGAGCCCACCTGAAAATGATGGTTGTGCACCTATCATTAATTATTTGATTGAGAAGCGTGAAACTTCCAGAATTTCATGGGCACTTGTAACATCTAAGTGTGAAGCCTGCTCCTTCAATGCCACAAAACTGATCAAAGGCAATGAATATCAGTTCCGTGTATCTGCTGTCAATAAATTTGGTGTGGGCAAGCCACTAGAGTCTGATCCAATCATTGCTCAAATGCAGTACAGTAAGTAAAAATAGTTGTTCTTGATCCAATCATTTTCTAATTTATTACTGGTTATTCTTGACTTTTAACACATTCCTTTTTGATATCTAACAGCGGTACCAGATGCTCCCGGAACACCTGACTGCACTCATGTGACAGGAAACAGTATCACTCTATGCTGGACAAGACCAAGACATGATGGAGGAAATGAGATTAAGCAATACATTCTTGAAAGACGAGAGAAGAAGAGCTTAAGATGGTTGAAGGTTTCCGCAAAGAGACCAATAACTGAACTAAGGCACAGAGTTACAAATCTTACAGAAGGAAATGAATATGAATTCCGTGTTATGGCTGAAAATGGTGCTGGAATTGGACCTGCAAGTGGTACATCCAGATTGTTCAAGTGTAGAGAACCAACAAGTGCACCCAGTGCACCAACTTTAGTGAAGGTCATTGATTCCACAAAGACATCTGTTACTTTGGAATGGACAAAACCAGTATTTGACGGTGGCATGGAAATCATTGGTTACATTATTGAGATGTGCAAGGCAAGCCTTGGGGAATGGCACAGAGTCAACAATCAGACTTGCATCCATACACATAACAAAGTAACAGAGTTAGAACCTGGTGAAGAGTATAAATTCCGTGTTTGTGCAGTCAATGGTGCTGGCAAGGGAGAATTCTCTGAGACTCCTAATGTAGTACAAACTGTTGATAGACTGACTTCACCAGAAATTGATATAGATGCAAACTTCAAGCAGACACATATTGTGAAGAACGCCGGAACAGTCACACTTCATATTCCCTTCCGTGGAAAGCCAGCCCCACTTGCCACATGGACAAAGGCAGATGGAGATCTTGGCATAATGGTGGATATTAATACCACAGACACATTCAGCACTTTGACAATTGAAAATTGCACCAGGTATGATGCTGGAAAGTATACACTCTCTCTTGAAAACAACAGTGGTCGTAAATCTATTACATTAACAGTCAAAGTGTTGGACACACCTGGACCACCAGGACCTCTCTCATTCAAGGATGTGACAAGAGGTGCTCTGACACTCATGTGGGATGCACCATCCAATGATGGAGGTGCACGTGTTCATCATTACATTGTTGAGAAGCGAGAGGCAAGTCGATTGAGTTGGCAAGAGGTCAGTGAAAAGTGCACACGTCAAATCCTGAGAGTGACCAACCTTGATATTGGCGTAGCATACTTCTTCAGGGTTATCGCTGAAAATCAACATGGCAAAGGTGAGCCATTTGAAATGACAGAGCCTATTGTAGCCACAGAAGAGCCTGCACCACCTAAGCGACTGGATATCATTGATACTACATCCTCAACAGCCAGCTTAGTATGGATGAAGCCTGAGCATGATGGTGGAAGCCGTATTACTGGATACATTGTTGAAACTAGAAAGAAGGGCTCTGATCACTGGGTTGTAGGTGGTCAAACTAAATCTGTGAAAATGGTTCTGGAAGGCTTGGTTGAGAACACAGAATACGAGTTTCGTGTCAAGGCTCAGAATGATGCTGGCATTAGTCATCCACGAGATGCACTAGCCTCTGTCATCATAAAGGAGCCACGTATTGAGCCAACAGCGGATCTCAGTGGCATAGATAAACAGCTCATCACTTGCAAAACTGGAAATTCATTTGCCATTGATATTCCAATCAGTGGCAGACCAGCCCCCAAGGTAACATGGAAACTTGAAGAAATGAAACTCAAAGAAACAGACAGAGTTTCAATTAAGATTTCTAAAGGCAGAACCACTCTACTGGTTAAGGATGCCAAGAGAGGTGACAGTGGAAAGTATTATCTCACGCTTGAAAATGCAGCTGGATCAAAGACATTCACTGTCACTGTCATTGTCTTTGGTAGACCGACCCCCCCAACTGGACCTGTTAAGGTTTCAGGAATATCATCAGAATCCTGTGTATTGACTTGGGAAGAACCTACAGATGATGGTGGAACGGACATAACCAATTATATTGTTGAGAAACGCGAGTCTGGCTCCACCACATGGCAGGTTGTGAATTCAAGTGTGAAACGGACCACAATCAAAGTAACTCATCTCACTAAGTACATGGAGTACACTTTCAGAGTCTGCGCTGAGAACAAGTTTGGTGTTAGCAAGTCTATTGAATCTCAAACTATTGTTGCTGAGCATCCATTCAGTAAGTTTTTGGTATTGTATATAACATTATCCATTGATGAAATGGAACATAAACAATTCAGTATTTATTTTTGTTGTCTCCTGTCTGATAAATGTTACATTTCTGTTTTCAGTTTCACCAAGCCCACCAACCCGCCCAGATGTAGTTTCAGTGTCTGCTAATGCAATTTCTATCCGCTGGGATGTGCCATATCATGATGGTGGAAGCCAAGTAACTGGATACTGGATTGAGAAGAAAGAGCGTAATACCATTCTGTGGGTGAGGGAGAACAAGATTCCTTGCCTTGAGTGTCACTACAAGGTCTCCAGCCTTATTGAGGGCCTTGAGTATCAGTTCAGAGTATATGCAATGAACATTGCTGGTTTGAGTAAAGCAAGTGAACCATCAAGGCCAGTACTTGCTCTAAATCCAGTTGGTAAGTTTTTTGTTGCTTTCTACTTTCATTTATATGTGTTGTTTTTATTCATGGCTTAATATTTATCACATGTTTTTGTCTGCATTTTCAGATCCACCTGGCAAACCAGAGGTTTATGATGTAACCAAGACCTCAGTGTCTATTAAATGGTCTATACCATTCAATGATGGTGGCAGCAAGATTGTTGGATATGTTGTTGAACGCAGGGCATCCAGTGATGATGAACAAGCTCGTTGGTTAAAGTGCAACTACACTACAATCACAGAAAACTTCTTCACTATTACATCACTTCATGAGGGAGAGGAGTATGAATTCTGTGTTATTGCCAGAAATGGTGCTGGAGTCCATAGTATGCCATCTGAATCGACAGGATTTGTCACATGCAAAGATGAATATAGTAAGATGGTTTCCTTAATTGATGCATGCTTACAGTATGTGTAGAAACAAACATATACAGTATACTGTTTTGAATATGTATTAATATATGCTATTTATTTATTTCAGCACCACCAAAGGCTGAGCTTGACAGTAAACTTGTGGGTGAGACAATCACTATTAGAGCAGGATCAGACCTTGTTCTTGATGCTGCTGTTGGTGGAAAACCAGAGCCTAAGGTTTTTTGGGCCAAGGGTGATAAGGAGCTGGATCTTGGAGAGAAATATTCACTGACGTACACAAGTACAAGAGCGATGGCAATCATTAAGTCATGTGATAGAAATGATACTGGAAGATACATCCTTACTGTGAAGAATGCAAGTGGAATCAAAACAGCTGCTGTCAATGTTAAAGTACTTGGTAAGAACATAATAAATCACGTGTTTCAGTCAAAATACCATTTATTGGCTGTATATTTAATGAAATAATCTTTTATATTTAAGATACACCTGGTCCACCTGAGGGAACAATAACAATCAGCAGGGTCACAGAGGAGAAATGTTCAGTTTCCTGGAAGATACCTTTCGAAGATGGTGGAGATCTTGTCACTCATTATATTGTTGAAAGACGTGAGACCAGCAGACTCAACTGGGTCATCATGGAAAATGAATGCAAGACTCTGTCTTGTGTCAGCACAAAACTGATCAAGAACAATGAGTACATTTTCCGTGTCAGAGGTGTAAATAAGTACGGGCCCGGTGTGCCCCTAGAGTCTGAACCAGTTATTGCAAGAAATGCATACAGTAAGATTAATTACAATTATTATGTATTAGTGTTTCCATTAAAAATTGAGGTTTACCTACAGTACCAAGGATAAAATATTAACATTAGTTTGTAATTTACATTATAGCTGTTCCAAAACCTCCTGGAGCACCAGAGATTACTGGTGTTGGAAAAGAACATGTCATTATTGAGTGGCTTAAGCCAGAGAGTGATGGTGGAAGTGAAATCAAAAACTACCTTGTGGATAAACGTGAGACGAGCAGTGTCAGATGGACAAGAGTGAACAAAACCTACACCATTTATGATACACGCCTCAAGATCACTGGTCTCCTTGAGGGTAGCGATTATCAATTCCGTGTTGCAGCCGTAAATGCCGCTGGCACCAGCATTCCAAGTGATGCATCTCAGTATGCTCACTGTAGAGACCCAACATGTGAGTAACACTGACCTACATGGCCCCCAAAAAAACAAAAAACTAGAATATAGTAACATGCCTAACCTGCCCTGTCATTTTACAGATACCCCAGCTCCACCATCAGTTCCCCGTATTACAGACACCACAAAGCACAGTATTAGTATGACATGGACACGGCCGATGTATGATGGCGGATCTGATGTCACAGGCTATATTGTTGAAATTCTGGAGGAGGGAACAGAGCAATGGTATAGAGCCACCCAGAAGACCTTGAGCAGTACCGAGTACACAGTAACTGGTCTGGCAAGTAACAAAAAGTACAGCTTCAGAGTGGCTGCAGTCAATGATATGGGTACTGGAGAATTCAGTGAAGGCAGTATTGAGGCCGCACCTTCAGAAAGAATTGGTAAGTTTTTTTGAATAATGGTCAACAGTGATGTGCAAAGACCTCACGTTCCTGCACACCACTGATGGTCAAACTAATTTCTGCTCCTAAATGCCTTTTTTTTGTGTGGAATTACTGCATAAAATCTGTTATTGCTATCTTCTCAGAAATTCCTGATATTGAACTACCTGATGAACTGAAGAAAACCATTTGCATCAGAGCTGGCAACACTTTACGTCTTCATGTAACTACAAATGGAAGACCCGCACCAGTTGTTACCTGGAGAAAGCCTGGAATTGACCTACAATCCCGTGGATTAATAGATACTACAGAAAACACAACAACTTTAATAGTGGAGAAGGTACATCGTTATGATGCTGGAAAATACACAATAGAGGCAGAGAATCCATCTGGCAAGAAAATAGTTACCATTCTAGTCAAGATTTATGGTAAGTAAATGTATGCAGTTAATAATGAATACTGTGTATTCACTTATATTAAATAGGCTAAGTCGTTTGTATTGTAACCAACGCTTAAAACGGTTTAAAAATTGTCTTGTAGATACTCCTGGACCATGTGCTGCAGTAAAGGTCAAAGATTACACAAAAGAGTCTGTTGTAATCACATGGGATGTGCCTACTGTTGATGGAGGTGCTCCCATCAACAACTACGTAATTGAGAAGCGTGAAGCTTCAATGAAATCTTACAAAACTGTGACAACAGAATGCAAGAAGACATTATACAGAATCACTGGGCTGGAAGAAGGAACACAGTACTTCTTTAGAGTATTGCCTGAGAACATATATGGTATTGGAGAACCTTGTGAAATTACAGATGCAGTACTGGTTTGTGAAGTTCCATCTATTCCTCAAGATCTGTATGTCATTGATACCACAAACTCTACTGTCATACTTGGATGGGAAAAACCACTTCACGATGGTGGCAGCAGACTTTCTGGCTATGTCATCGAAGCGTGCAAAACTGGAAGTGACCGCTGGATGAATGTTGCTAATGTGAAATCATCTGTGCTGCAGCACACAATTGTCTCACTGAATGAAAATGAGCAATATCTCTTCAGAATCAGAGCTGAAAATAGCAGAGGTGTCAGTGAGCCCAGAGATCTCATGACACCTGTAACAATACAAGAACAGAGAGGTAAGATATCATTAAAAACTGCTAAATGAAATGAGGAAAACAGTCAAATTATTTTCATATAATTTATTGTCTGTTTGAAAGGTTAATTATTGTTATTTCTATTTTCATTACAGTCATGCCAAATATTGACTTGACTGGCATCCCACAAAAGATTGTCAATGTGCCAGCTGGTAAGCCAATTGTGCTCAACATTCCCATTAAAGGTCGACCCATACCAGTCTGTTCATGGTTCTTTGGTGGAGTCAAGATAAAGGACAAGCTTGACCGCATCAAGATTGAGACAACTGCTAAATTTACCAAATTGACAGTCCGTGAAACCACAATTTATGATACTGGTGACTATTCTCTTGAAGTGAAAAATGTCACTGGAACAGCAACTGAGGTCATCAAAGTTATCATTCTTGGTGAGAATTTTAAATTTGACTTTTCCTTGCAGGTTTTACAGGTATACAGCTACATTTTAAGTATTTTTTTAAATTGACCAAATATATTTCTTTCCTAGATAAACCTGGAGTACCTGTTGGGCCTATGAAAATTGATGAGGTTGATGCAACATCTGTCACCTGCAGCTGGGAACCACCACAGAAAGATGGAGGTGCAAATGTCAGTGGCTATGTTGTTGAGCAGCGTGATGCACATCGACCTGGATGGATGCCTGTGTCTGAATCTGTCACAAGACCCACGTTCAAGTTTACAAGACTTGTGGAGGGAACTGAATATGTATTCCGTGTGGCTGCAACAAATCGTTTTGGGATTGGAGGGTTCTTGCAATCTGAAGTTGTTGAGTGCAAGAGTGTCAAAAGTATGTTTTTTATCCTACTTCAGGTGTTTTCTATTTATATTTACATTATTTAAAAATGAAAGTATTAAATTGGTCTCATATCCTTTTTTTCTAGCTGTACCTGGAGCACCAAGCACACCTGAAATACTTGATGTGTCTCATGATGGCATGACCCTTACTTGGACACCACCTGAGAATAATGGTGGTTCTACTATTGCTGGCTACATTATTGAGCGCAAAGAGGCTGCGTCCGACAGATGGCTTCCCATCAATAAGAATCCAGTTACCATGACAAGATACAGAACCACAGGACTTATTGAGGGTCTTGAATATGAGTATAGAGTGACAGCTATCAACTCTAGAGGAACCGGAAAACCAAGTGCAAACTCTAAACCAACTATTGCAATGGATCCTATTGGTATGTACAAAGGAACAACACAAGCTTGTAAAAATTTAAGTAAATCAGTTGTCAGTAGACAAAACATGACCAATGTGTTCAACTTTCCTCTTAAACAGAGCCTCCTGGTATTCCACTGAACCCAAGAGTCACAGATACCACAAGAACATCAGTTTCGCTTGCCTGGTCTTCTCCAGAGGAAGAGGGAGGTGCTGCTATAACTGGCTATCTGATTGAGATGCAGAAGGTTGACCAGGTTGAATGGACAAAATGCAACACAACACCAACAAAGATTTGTGAATACACCTTGACACATATGCCCCAGGGAGCTGAATACAAGTTCCGTGTGTTGGCATGTAATGCTGGTGGAGCTGGAGAACCAGCTGAGATTTCAGGAGTGGTCAAAGTTACAGAAATGCTTGGTAAGAGGAATTACCTAACAATGGGAATACGAATTTGTTATTATAAACATATGTACACATACAAACGGTATTATTCTGTCATACATGTATATGGCAGTGCATTTTTGTAATGTAAGAACTATATTTTCTTTTCAGAATATCCTGATTATGAGTTGGATAAAATCTACCAGGAAGCCTATGTTGTCAGACAAGGAGGTGTCATTAGATTATCTGTGCCCATCAAGGGCAAGCCCTTCCCAACATGCAAGTGGACAAAGGAAGGTCGTGACATTTCTCACAGAGCTATGATTGCAACCAGTGAAGAACGTACTGAGCTTGTGATCAAGGAGGCCCACAGAGATGACACTGGCACCTATGACCTTGTGTTGGAAAACAAATGTGGAAAGAAGGCTGTCTATATTAAGGTCAAAGTAATTGGACGGCCAGATCCACCAGAGGGTCCTCTTGAATTTGATGATATTCAGGCACGTTCAGTCAGAGTGAGCTGGAGACCGCCCTCAGATGATGGTGGCTCTGATATCTTTGGTTACATTGTGGAGAGGCGAGAGGTGCCAAAAGCAGCTTGGTACACTGTGGACTCACGTGTGGTTGATACATCACTTGTGGTCAAGGGACTGAAGGAAAATGTTGAATATCACTTCAAGGTTACGGCAGAGAACCAGTTTGGTATAAGCAAATCCCTCAAATCTGATGAATCTGTAACACCAAAGACACCTCTTTGTAAGCATTTTTATTTATTTATTCGTAATTTTCTTAATAACCACTTTTAAATTATTGAATATCACACTAATTATTATATATTGTTTTATTTGTTTTGCATAAAGCTCCACCAGAACCTCCTAGTTTCCCTCCAGAAATCATGGATGTTACAAAGACCACAATTGGCCTGTCCTGGTCAAGACCCAAGGATGATGGTGGCTCTCGTGTCACTGGATACTATGTTGAGAGAAGAGAGATTTCCACTGAGAAGTGGGTGCGTCATAACAAGACACATATCACGACAACAATGTATACTCTCACTGGTCTCATCCCTGATGCAGAGTACCAGTTCCGTGTGATTGCTCAAAATGATATTGGTCAAAGTGAGCCTGGACCTGTATCTGAGTCAGTTGTATGCAAAGATCCATTTGGTACGTAACCCTCCCTTCTCCCTTCCAAAGAAGTTAATAATTTTCCTAAATAAAAACTAAAGTATTTTTACATCCTTAATCCTTTGTGTTCAACAGATAAACCAGGCCAACCCGGTGAGATTGACATCATCTCTATAGCCAAAGACTGCATAACCATTCACTGGTTGCGTCCTGAATCCGATGGTGGAAAAGAAATCCTTGGGTACTGGATTGAATACAGGCAAGCAGGGGAAAGTGCCTGGAAGAAATGCAACAAAGAGCGTTCCAAGGATAGACAGTTTACCATGGGTGGACTCATGGAAGCAACAGAGTATGAATTCAGAGTGTTTGCTGAAAATGAAACTGGACTGAGTAGACCAAGAAGAACAGCAATGGGCATTAAAACAAAACTGAGTGGTAAGTTAATAAAATTATTTTTCTGAAAAATACATTAACAAAGTATGCAACGTGACTAACATGTTCAATTGATCCTCTAGTTGGAGAGGCTCCATGCCTGAAAGAGGAAATTAAAGATACTACCACTAAACTAGGAGAATCTGGAACAATGACATGCCAAATTATTGGAAGACCTCTTCCTGAAATTAAGTGGTATAGATATGGAAAGGAGTTGATCCAGAGCCGAAAATACAAGATGAGCTCTGATGGCCGAAACCACTCTATAACAGTGTCAACAGATGAACAAGAAGATGAGGGCATGTACACATGCAGAGCCGTCAATGAGGCAGGTGAAATTGAGACCAGTGGCAAGCTCCTATTGCAGGCTGCACCGCAATTCCATCCTGGATTCCCATTGAAGGAGAAATACTATGCTGGTTGTGGAACAAGCCTACGTCTCCATGTCGTCTACATTGGTCGCCCTATTCCACAAATAATGTGGTTCTATGGCAAGAAGCCTCTCAATCCATCTGAGAATGTAATAATTGAAAACACAGAAAGTTACACTCACTTAGTAATCAGAAATGTCCAGCGTAAGACCAATGCTGGAAGATATAAGGTACAAATGAGCAACAAATTTGGCACAGTGGAAACTACCCTCCGTGTTGAAATCCAAGGTAAATTAAGGTCCATTTTTAAACAGTTAAACACTGAAATACCAATAGACTTGCATGAAATATATTTGCAAATGTAAAAAAATACTCTCCCTGACTTTTCAGATAAACCTCTCATGCCTGAAGGACCAATTGTCGTTGATGCTCTCTTGAAGAGTGCTGTGATCATTAGCTGGAAACCACCTAAGGATGATGGTGGATCAATGATCACAAATTACATTGTAGAGAAACGTGAAGCAAAAGAGGGCGAGCAATGGCATCTTGTGTCTTCAGCTATCCCAGGAACCACATGTCGTGTTCCAAACCTCATTGAGAGTGCGGGATATTACTTCCGGGTTTCTGCACAGAATCAGTATGGAATAAGTGAACCTCTTGAGATACCAGCTGTTGTGATTATCAAGAGTCCGTTCGGTAAGTTTCATGAATTTGTGGTCTTTAAATAGTAGTCCAATATATATATATATATATATATATATATATATATATATATATATATATATATATATTAAATAAATAAATAAAACAATAAATTAGCATGAAACACAAAAGGATAGATTGTCAAATCCATTCAATTTAATCCTCTTTATTTTTTAAAACAGAGAAACCTGGAGTCCCACAACAGCCATTTGTTTCTTCTGTAACAAAGGATTCATGTGTTGTTTCTTGGAAAGCACCAACCAGTGATGGGGGTGCCAAAATTAAGAACTATTACCTTGAAAAAAGAGAGAAGAAACAGAACAAATGGATTACAGTTACTTCAGAAGAAATCCACGAGACATATTACACTGTTAAAGGCCTTCTTGAAGGTTTCGAATATGAATTCCGTGTCAAATGTGAAAATATTGGTGGAGAGAGTGACTGGAGTGAGATTTCAGAACCAGTCATTCCAAAATCAGATACAGCTCTCCGTGCCCCATTCTTCAAGGAAGAATTGAGGGACATGTGTGTCAAATACAGGGCAAATGCCACATTTGTCACAAAGGTTATTGGACATCCCAAGCCAGTGGTTAAATGGTACAAGAACGGCAAAGAAATTTTCCCTGATGGAGAGAAAATAAAGGTCCAAGAATTCAAGGGGGGTTACTTCCAACTTGTTATCAGCAATGCTGATGAGAATGATGCAGCTGTTTACCAAATTAGAGCTACTAACCAGCTTGGATCAATCTCCACAAGTATGAACCTAGAGGTTGAGGGTAAGTATTTCTGGTGGTTTGTTTTTTTAACATGTTATTCAACCTGAGTACTTTTTTAAAACCAATATCTTTATACGTTTATCATTCTGCACGACTACTATTCCATATTAAGTTTTATCTTATCATTGTTTTTTTTTTCTAGTTCCTGCCAAAATTTACTTACCATTACATCTCCAAGGCATGGGAGCTGTTCATGCCATTCGTGGTGAAGTGGTTACCATCAAGATTCCAATAAGTGGAAAACCGGATCCTATAGTGACATGGCAAAAGGGACAAGAGATTATTAATAATACAGCTTATCATCAAGTCATTCTCACAAGATCATTCACCTCCCTGGTGTTCCAAAATGGAGTACAAAGGAAGGATTCCGGCTACTACATAATTTGTGCCAAAAATCGATTTGGCGTGGATAAGCAGACAGTTGAACTTGATGTTGCTGATGTCCCTGATCCACCAAAGGATATTAAAGTCAGTGATATTAGCAGAGATACACTCACCCTCGTTTGGAGTCCTGGAAATGATGGAGGAAGTGAAATTATCAATTACATTATAGAAAAGTGCCCTACCACTGGAGACAGATGGATTCGTGTTGCTCAGACTCCTGAGCCCCAATACACCGTGATGAGTCTCTTTGGCAAAACAAAATACCAGTTCCGTGTGATTGCAGAAAACCGATTTGGCTTGAGTGATCCATCTGCGCCAACGGACCCTGTGACTACAAAAGAAGACAAGTTAGCAATTCGAAACTATGATGAAGAAGTAGATGAAACAAGAGCGGTTACAAAGGAGGAGGCACCACATTCAAAAGTCAAGCTTGTGCCATCTCTCTACACAATCTCTGAGGAACTTGCACGCAATGGACAGTTTGGCATTGTCCATCGCTGTATTGAAATTAGCTCTAAGAAGACATTCTTAGCTAAATTTATCAAAGTTAAAGATGCAGATAGAGAGCTGGTTGCAAGAGAAATTGAGACACTCAATATTGCAAGACATAAAAACATTCTGTATCTTCATGAATCCTTTGATAGCCTGGAAGAATATGTCCTGATCTATGAATTCATGTCTGGTATGGACATCTTTGAGCGCCTTGGTACAAACTTTGACCTCACAGAGCAAGAAATAGTTTGTTATATGAGACAAGTCTGTGGAGCCCTGAAGTTCCTCCATAGTCGCAACTATTGTCATTTTGATATCAGACCTGATAACATTGTTTATTCCACAAGGAAGAGCAATACAATCAAGATAATTGAAATGGGTCAAGCTAGGTTGCTTACACCTGGAGAAAACATCAGGATTCAGTTCACTGCCCCAGAGTACTATGCACCTGAAATCCACAACAGTGATTTTGTAACCACTGTCACTGACATGTGGTCTGTTGGTGTTCTTGCATATGTCCTCCTTAGCGGACTTAATCCATTTGCTGCTGAATCACATCAGAAAATGGTTGAGCACATTTCAAATGCAGAGTATTTGTTTGATAGTGAAGCCTTTAAAGAGACCAGCCTTGAGGGTATGGACTTTGTCGACAGACTGCTGACTAAAGACGGCAAGCTACGTATGACTGCCTCCGAGGCTTTGGAGCACCCTTGGCTCAAGATGAAATTGGAACATATTAGTTCAAAGGTCATCAAGACTTTGAGACACAGAAGATACTACCAATCCCTGGTGAAAAAGGAATGGAGCACTGTTGTTTCAGCAGCACGTGTTGCCTATGGTGGTGGCTACAGAAACCAGAGAAATGTTTCCATTGGTAGAGTGAAAGTTGGACATCCTGAACAAGGCTTGAGAGCGGGTCCTGTCATGCATGGATCTGCTGAAGAGGGGGGACATGTCAGGTTTGTTTGCTGCATTCAAAACTACGACAGAAACACTGAAGTGACCTGGTACTTTGGGTCCCGCAAACTGATTGCAAGCCACAAATATGAAATCAGTTATGCTAATGGAGTTGCTAGCATCTATGTTAAAGACATTGAAGAATGTGATGATGGATTATATAGATGCAAGGTTGTCAGTGAAGACAGGGAGGACAATGCTTATGCTGAGTTGTTTGTTGAGACTGTTCGGTCCCACCGTGAATACTATCTGGGACGCTCACTCAAGAAACCAAGGCGTAGAATTGACAAAACCAAAATTTTGCAGAGGCCACCAGAGTTTACTTTGCCATTATACAACCGTGCAGCCTACATTGGTGAAGATGTACGCTTTGGTGTAACCATAACAGTCCATCCAGAGCCAAGTGTTACATGGTTAAAGGCTGGGCACAGAATCAAACCAGATCCTAAAAAATACATATTCACAAGTGACAAGGGTCTTTATCAACTCATGATACACAATCTTGACCTCAGTGATGATGCTGAATACACTGTTGTAGCAAACAACAAGTTTGGTGAGGATAGTTGCAAGGCACGTCTCACTGTGACACCACACTTACTTGCCGAGGACACTATGAGACCAATGTTCAAACGTCTCTTAGCCAATATTGAGTGTGTTGAGGGGCAAAGTGTTCGCTTTGACTTGAGAGTATCAGGAACCCCAGCACCAACTCTGAAATGGGAGAAAAATGGCAAACCTCTTGAGTTCAGACCACAAGTTGAAGTCGTTCTAGAGGACGTAGACTATCATGTTCTACATATCAGAGAAACCCTCATAGAGGATTCAGGCACATACAGAGTCACTGCAACAAATACAGCTGGATCAGTAAGTTGTCAAGCTACTCTCAAAGTTGAACGCCTGACATACACAAGGAGGGAGTTCAAGAGTGAGGAAGAGAGGCAGAAATATGTTAGAAACCAAATAGAAAAGACACTGAAAATGGCAAAACAGTTCTCATCGGCAGAGGTTGTTACACTCAATCCTGTAGCACAGGAGGCTTTGAAGGAAGCTGCTGAATTATATAAACCTGCAGTGAGCACCAAGAATGTGCAGGGTGAGTTTGACATCTCTGATAAAGAGGATCAAGAAATAAAGAAAATAAAAGAAGAAGATAAGAAGATGCGTATGCCTTACGAAATCCCTGAAGCTCGTGCACATGATCCAACTGTTCTTGGTGAAGATAACTTGATCAAACACTTTGTGCCGTTATCTGACATGAAATGGTACAAGAAACTGCGTGACCAATATGAGATTCCTGAGAGAATGGAAAGAATTGTTCAGAAGAGACAGAGGCGTATTCGTCTTTCCAGATGGGAGCAATTTTATGTCATGCCACTGCCTAGAATAACTGATCAGTACAGACCAAAGTGGCGCATTCCAAAACTTACGCAAGACGATTTAGAGACTGTTCGACCAGCAAGGCGCTCACCATCCCCGGAATCTGAGGCATCATTCAGACTGAGAAGACGCTCACTAGGAGATCTTTCTGATGAGGAGCTCCTCGAGGGTGAGGACTATCTGACAATAAAGAGAACTGAAAAAGAGAGGCAAGAGCTTGAAGAAGAACTAGAACTTGGCTTCTCTGCCTCCCCACCCAGTGGAAGCCCCGTACGCTTTGAGCTGTCTGCACTGCGTCGTGCCTCACCAAAACCTGTTCACAAAGCTGAAATGAGACGTGTAGAAGAGACCAAACATGTAACAAAAACTGAGCAAGTTCTAGGCTCTCCTCCTCCCATTTCATATTTCTTGAGAAGGAGGAGATCCTTGTCTCCAACATACATTGAACTGATGCGTCCTGTCTCTGAGCTCGTCAGACAACCCCGTGCACGCATCTCAACAGAGACTGAAGTTGAACTCATTGAAAGAAGATCACCCACCCCTGAGAGAACACGCCCTCGATCACCAAGTCCTGTATCCACTGAGAGAAGATCTTCCAGATCCTCCTCTAGATTTGAAAGGTCTGCAAGATTTGACATCATGTCTAGATATGAAGCAAGAAAAGCAGCTCTCAAATCTGAGCGCAAGTACCAGGTTGTGACTCAGCAACCCTTCAGTCTTGACCATGCTCCACGTATCACAGTAAGAATCCGTTCTCACCGTGTACCATGTGGTCAAAACACTAAATTCACTTTGAATGTTCAATCAAAGCCAGATGCGGATATCCAGTGGTTTCATAATGGACAACAAATACAAGAGAGCAGCAAATACCAGTTCACAAATATGAGTGGAGTTCTGTCTCTCCAAATTAATGACTGTCAGGCAGAGGACAGTGGCACATACCGTGTTGTCTGCACAAATTCAAAGGGTGAGGCATCAGACTATGGAACTCTTGATGTTTCAGGTGGAGCGTTTACTACGTACTCCTCAAGACGTAGAGACGAAGAGGCTCCGACACCATTTGTACCTGATATAACAAAAACTGATTATTATCATTTAACATCAATCAGAGCTTCCTCTGCCTCAAGAACTCATTTGGAGATCAAAGAAACCAAAACAAAACTAACTGAGAGACGTGAAGTTTCTGCCTTTGAAAAATATGAATCTCAGAAGCTTGCATCATCTCCAATTAGATATGCATCCACTGAATACCTATCATCAGCTTCATACTCATCTTCTGAAATACATACAACATCTGAAAAACATGTGTCATCCGAATCAAAGATAAAAGAATCAGAAAAAACATCTGCTGAACTATCAGTAAAGAAAGTTAAAGCTACTCTTTCAGCCAAAATACTCACAAAACCACAGTCTCTGGCTGTATCTGAGGGTGACTCTGCACGATTTGTCTGTGATATTGATGGAGAGCCAGCACCAAGAGTCACATGGATGCATGAGGGAAGAACAATTGTCTCTTCACACCGTATTCATGTGTCTACAACACAGTATAAGTCTACTTTTGAAATTTCATCAGTTGAGTTTTCTGATGAAGGCAGCTATACTGTAGTAGTAGAAAATTCGGAAGGAAAGCAAGAGGCAAGGTTTACATTGACTATTCACAAACCAATACTTAAAGAGGAAGTTACACCTACACAAGTGAAATCACTAGAACCTTCAGTGACATCTCCAGTGCCATCAGTTAAATCTCCAGAGCCATCAGTCGCATCTCCAGTGCCATTATTAAAGTCTCCAGAGCCCTCTGTGAAATCCCCAGTGCCATCAGCAAAGTCTCCAGAGCCCTCTGTGAAATCCCCAGTGCCATCAGTAAAGTCTCCAGAGCCCTCTGTGAAATCCCCAGTGCCATCAGTAAAGTCTCCAGAGCCCTCTGTGAAATCCCCAGTGCCATCAGTAAAGTCTCCAGAACCTTTAGTGAAATCCCCTGTACCCTCAGTTAAATCTCCAGAGCCTTCATTAAAATCTCCTGTGCCCTCAGTAAAGTCTCCGGAACCCCAAATTAAATCACCACAACCCACTGGTGTGAAATCTCCTGAACCTCGAATTAAATCTCCTGAGGGTATCAAATCCCCATTCAGAGTGAAGTCACCAGAGCCGGTTGGCTCTCTTCAGAGGGTAAAGTCTCCACCTCCTATTAAGTCTCCTGAACCAACCACCCCTCAAAGAGTAAAGTCTCCAACAGCTCTGAAGTCCCCTGAGCCAATAGCTTCACCTGCCAGGGTAAAATCTCCACCTCCTGTTAAGTCTCCTGAGCCAGTTGCCTCCCCTCTGAGAGTTAAATCCCCTACAGGCCTTAAGTCTCCAGAACCTCAGAGAGCTAAATCCCCACCAACAGTCAAATCTCCTGAGCCGATCATGTCACCTAAAAGAGTTAAATCTCCACTTACAGTGAAATCCCCAACCCCGTCAAAGGAAGCACCACCAAAGATCATTCAGCAACTCAAAGCTGAAGCTTATGAAGACAAAATTAAGATGATCTTTGTTGCTGAGAGCTCAGTAAGAGAAGTTGTGTGGTACAAGGACAGCAGAAAACTCAGTCAAAGTAGTCACTACCAGATTCATTCATCTGCAGATGGAACTTGCTGTCTCTATATATCTAATGTTTCTGAGAGTGACCAAGGGGAATACTCCTGTGAAATCATAAGTGAAGGAGGAGCAATGTCAAGAACATCATTCTCATTTCTTGGTCAAGTGTTTCAAGCAATCTACACAAAAGTAACTGCATTTGTGGCTACACATAAGGTTGTTCAAGGTAAATTTATTTTCCCTTAAACTATATTAAATTCTCATCCATTTAAAGTCTCAATGCCCATTCTTCTTAATGCCAATGCTTTATTGTATTTTTTTCCAGAATCGGTCTCTTCCCAAATACATGGGGGAAGTGAAATGATTCTTAAGAAGGAAAGTGCTGCTGTTAGCGGCATGCATGAAAGTTTTACTTCAAAATCCACCCACATGGAGAGCACAATGCAAGAAGCATCCTTCAGCAGCTCTTCAATGGCTGAGATGAAATTTGAAACTATGTCAATGTCTAGCTTATCCTCTATGACATCAGAGTCAGTATATGCAATGAGCTCAAGCAGTGTAATGTCAAGTCATTCACATGTTGAAGAATCCTCAGTTAGAGCAGCCCTCCACAGTGCTCAAGGTAAGGACCAGTTTATTAACAAACATGCATAAGAATTTGTAAAATAATGTTGTAAAATGGAAGAATATAATTTAATCAATTTATATTTTATAGGCTTAGCTCCAAGAATTGAAGCTCTTCCTGAAGATATCAGCATTGAAACTGGAAAGGTTCTAACAGTGGCCTGTGCTTTCTCTGGAGAGCCAGCACCTCGTATTGAGTGGTCACGCGGTGGAAAGAAACTGCCTGGCGAGGAAGAAAGTAGCAGGTTCCATATTGACACCACAGAAGACCTGACCACACTCATCATCACTGGTGTGAAAGAGAGTGATGCTGGGGCATACACACTCAAACTTTCCAATGAGCATGGATCTGACATGGCAACTGTTACCATCAGTATTCGATCAAAGTAAAGCCATAATTTATACCCCCAACCCTTTCTTCATTAAGCGACTTTGTATTTTTTAAATGAAATGAAAAAAAAAAATCTTGATAAGTTACCTGGATATCTGTTCCTGTAAATATAAACTATTTTTATACCAAACCTGACATTAATTTATGCCAATCTAGACTAAAGTCTAAAGTATTATAAAATGTGCCATATTGGATAATTATGACTTAGGATTTTTGATCCAATTTTCTGTGACATGTACATAATGTATATAGCCGAATTTAACGGTTATGGAAAATGTATGAATTGTTATTTATAACAATATTAACTGAAACAAATGGAACTAAATGTTTATCAGGAGAAAGTTTCACATGGAACGAATACCCCGATAAACCTGAAACTAAACTCTGTGCCTCAACAATAAGTTGAAGTCTTAAGATTGCCTCAACAGGTAGAGAGGCTCCCTGTTGACGTTACACTAAATCTGAGAGACTAAGTTATGCCTGCATGTTTACACGTGCAGTGATATTATAAACATACTCTTATGCATTGTTACTTGAACGTAAGGCCTTGAGTGTTGTTTACATTTTACCCTCATGTAAGCAGGGCGACTAGGCCTTGTGTTCTGACAGACTATGTCATACCACCATTTTAATGACATGCTCAAGGTGCGAGCGGCCTGCACTTTATGAGCAAAAATGTTTAATGTGCTCTGTTTCTGGCAAGGGACTGCTTGAATAAACTTTCAAAATAACATCTCCTGGCCAAAAACGGAAGTATATCTTGTGCTTCCTTGCAGAAACAGAGCCTCCTCTTGGAGGTTTGCTTTGAAGCATTGTGTGTTTGTGTGTTAGCTTTAGAATTCACCTTGTCACTTGTTGGGCAAACATCAAGAAAGTGTGCCGCAGTAACACCACCTGCTGTGCAATGAGAAAGAAACAGTTTAGTATCTTAATGCCCTGCACTTTGGTTTGATTTTATGTAGAATTGTAGAATTATCTATATATGCAACCTCCTTGAGTATTAATGATTCAATAAAGCATGTTCTCAGCACTAAATTCTGTCCTTGTCTTTATTAAGTGGTTTCAATGTGTCTTGTTTCATTATGATTTATTAATTTTTTTGGACCATTTGTCTTTATTTTATAGGAAAGTGGAGCATAGACAGGAAAGTAGTGTTGAAAGAGATGGAATAGGATTGAGGCACAACAACACAGACTCAAACAAGTGAATGTGCACAGTCCACTTTGCCTATGTATTTATTTATGACTATAACTAGGCATGCACAGAAACCGATATGGGGCCCGATACTGCGCTTGTGTACTCGTCAAAATGCTCCGATACCAACAACCGATAGATACCACACGTGTACATTGTTTGTGTCCAGACAAAGAAACACTGACAACAGAGAGTAGAATGGGGATAAAAGAGAAGGCTGTCTATGAAGTAAATGTATCTAATATGTGAAATATATTAAAAAAAATATAGCAAAGCCTATATAGCTGTGGTGCGCGAGCTGATAAGCGGAAAACGAGCAATAGATTGAGCATGCGGCAGTGGCACAGATGCGTGAGCTTGTCAAGCACATCCCTTTTTCACAGACATCAGTGGAATGTAGTTCGGTCAGATATGTAAATGGCAAAGAAATTAAAACAAGGCATGTATTACTAACGTTAACTGATGGGAGGGAGAGAGAGAGCGCACTTCTGTTGCATGCTCTTGATTGCTGATCGTTCACTCAGCACACATGCATTATTTGGATTAAAACTAAATCTTCTATGTAAGTAAAACATGAACTGTTACGTGATTTATGTATAACGAGTGGTTCCCTACATTATTACAGGACATTTGCAGGTCAAGAAGTTTCATGAATGCAAACATTTGAAGCGCACGCCCTGAAAGCAACTTGAATTAAATTATTTCACATCTTGCGCTTAAACGGACAAATTCAAACAAAATTATGTAAAACGTCCATCTTGGCGAGTATCCTGGTCAACATAGTTGTTTATATCTTAATGAACGTAAACAAAGAAAAGGCATGTACAGTAGGGAAGGCTATATTGGATTGGTGCATTCGGTCTTAAAGGGACAGCAGCCTAATAAACCTGCTGCTGTGTTTTTTTTACTGTTATCAAACTACAAAAAAAAAAAAAAGTAATCCCCTCACTGCTATTGTAACTTTTTAAAGATTTATCTATATTTAAAGGGGTCATGAACTGAGAATTCAAATTTTCCTTGATCTTTTGGCAGTTAAGAGGTTGTTATACTATAAAAATATCCAGTAAGTTTCAAAACTTCCTTGTTATTCCAAAAACAGCTTTTATTAAAACCTGCATTATTGAATAGTGACATAAGAACGAGAAAGGATCAATAACATTACCTTCCAAAGGATCCTAATGCTAGGAAAGTGTTGTTGTTTTTTTCAACAATGTGAATGTCTCAGCAGTGCATTATTTGTTTGTATTCGGTACATTTCACTGTGTAGCTACTATTTGGTAAATCAGTCGCAATTTCGGCGCAGGCTTTGCAAACAGACTTTTACGATATGGATTGGCCAGCAACGCCACAAACATGTAAGTAACCATGTTTATTCTAATGCCTGATCTGTGATCAGTGATTTCTGATGTGTAATAATTCAAGTTCAGACAGATTTTCTTTCTCTCAAAATCGTTCAATACTGTTTATGCATCAGTAAATCAAGCCATTGACTAAACGATCAACTTCACATTTTTTCTTCATCATGTTATTTGGTGAAAGCATTCGTTGGAGTGCAGAAATTGCATTGCAATGATGAGATCACTGCATTCACGCGATCAACAGACTGTCTGTCATCTGCTCAATGCTCATCATTACAACCTTTCATGTGATGGGAATAGATCTAAATATAATGCTATAATCAACGCTTTTCACGATTCGTTAATCTCGATAGCTGTATTAGTAAAAACGTATACGTTTTCAAGAGAGTTCCACATGTAATGCTAGATATTTCATATGCAAAGATGTCAGCCAATCAAAGAAGTGGGCGTTTACACTGAAGTCTCTCAGCAGACACGCCCCTTCAAACAGAGCGTTCAAATCAGAGGCTAAAATCAGAGTAGGAAAAATACCTTATATTTCTAAATTGACAATGTTTGATGTAAAAAATCATACTAACATTATAAGGGCACCCCAGGACACATAAAGTAATTCAGTTCATGACCCCTTTAATTTATACAGTGATGTATATGCAGTATTATTTCACATTTGATTCCTTTATTCAAATGATGTACCTGAAAACCCCCCAAAACAGCTGTTTATTTCATTTGTATCCTTTCTTTGTTCTATTGTATTTATTTGTGCTATTTGTAATTTGATTATTTGTTCTTATTTTATTACTGACAGCTTACTTGTCTTTAATAATGTTTTAAATTTAGTTACATTAATTAGGATAGTAGTTTTTGCTGTAGTATCCAAATTAGAATTGTGATATTTCACTGGTGTCTAAACACCCTGCTGGAGCAGCTCTAAATATGTGCTGTGCAATTAAATGATAGATAAAATATGATAGAGCAATAGAATGAACAGTGAAAGCTCATACAATACATTTGAACATAACTGAAGGAAATATATATTTATTCAAATTAAGCCAACTAATATGATTCAGATTCTTTTGGTTTCCCTACCCGATATATTGAAAAATTACAAATGCAGTGAAAATACAGGTATCGGCAAGTACCAAAAAATGAAAGTATCGGTATCACTCTCTCGAACACTGGAAAAGATTTAAAACAAAAAACTGGGGAGATGCAGAGCCTCGTGCTGTACTTGCGACGCCATATTGCATAATGCCAATTATAGGCTGTTACTTTTGTATTGAAGGGAAGTACAAAATTAAAGGCATCCTGGACGCTATAGCCCTAAGAGAATGCACTTTTTTTTCTTTCTTGTTTTCTCATGATCTCATGAAGTGGAAAACAAGTTATTCTAAGCAACCATGCTTAGTTTCATGTATATAGTTTATCTATTTAGGCAAATAATAGGTTACAAAAAGTATTAACAGTAAAAAAACAGAAAAGGTGATTGGTAGAAATGATAGTTTCTTTAAATTGTAACAACAAAGGAATACTAACATGGTACTCAGACCAAAAAGAGGGGCAATTACAATAGATGTATGAATTTCTGATGTTCAGGAGGAGAACAGGAAATTCTAAAACTTTTATTTCTTTATCTTTTATTTGAATGGAAATAAATGATTGGTCTAATTCATTTGTGTAACTATTGTGTACTGACAGTATAGTTTTATATAATTAATTTAGATATACATTTGTGAAATGTGAATCACTAATATTCGATGGTGGGAAAATATTTTGCCTACATCATTTGTGGTTCAGCTGCAGGTCGGGAATCAGGCTAGAGCAGGCTGCGGGTGAAATATCAAATAATGTTTATTGTTTATATATTTTATTTACATAATTTCTGCATTTTAAATGACAAGTGTGTTGGTTGGAGCAGGTTTGTAACTGAAGTCGAGGACAGTAGGACAGTAGCTCTTCAGTAGAGACTCCAAAACATGAAATGGGAACCCCTGCTCCTGGAAGAAATAACCAAAAAGATCATGATTTGTATGGACAAGGGGTCTCCAACCCTGCTACCGTCCTGCAGACTTCAGTTTCTACCCTGCTCCAACACACCTGTCTGTAATTATCAAGCAACCCTGAACACCTTGGCTGAATCCGAAATCGCCCCCTAAACCCTCATTCACTATTCCCTACATTAGTCCACTAATACTGTTCACTTGAAGGAGTGAATGAAAAGGAGTGAGTGAGTGAATTCCAATAGCTGTTTATTTTTTATTTTTACTACAATAACGTGCATTTGGGAATGTGGATGAAACTTGTGCTGTTGAACTCATTTGTAACAATTGAATACGCCAACAACACAGGAGACTGCATAAATATATTTCTAAATATGGAAATTGATGGTTGAGATTTCAAAATAAAACTTTAAACCCTTGCTCTGAGTTTGCATGTTCTGATGCCCACATTCTTGTTTAAGAAATTAGTGGCTGTAGCATTTCTATCATAAAGATGTGGCCAAACATTACAGATTAAGTACAATTAAACATTAGATATAAACAATGGTTTGCTCTTGATGTAAAGTGTAACAACAATCGGGAGGCCAAGGGCGCCCTCTGCTGGCATTTGTGATAATCTATGATATACGTTTATTGTTTATTTCTTAATAGCGTTGTAGAGGGGTTTTGGCTAATGTGCTGATCAGGTGATTGTGCTCGCCCCAGGGTGTCAATGAAAACACATCACAGGATTCAGAATCTTCTCATCTTTACTTGGTATTAGTGTGTATATGTATGTGTGTGTGGTCTGAAATAAACAAATGAATAACATTACAATAAGTAATTACAGTCTTCATACATAATAATAATATACATGTCATTCTACATCCAATACAATTATCAGAGTTTAGACTGCACTACCGAAATTAACCGCTAGATGTCGCATGAATCGCATATAATGAGGATCGCTGAGTCATATACATATCGGCATGGTCACGAAAATACGACGAATACTATTAACTTGACACTCATTAAAGTGTTAACATTGCACTAAGTAACCACAAACAAAGTATAGAGAAATAAATAACTTTAGTAACTTAAATAACTTTGTATCTGTTATATTTATGACGGTCCAACTATGACGTCAGGCTAGTATCGTTAAGGCAATAAACAGCTTGATAATTTACATCAACTAAAACAGTAATGTGGCAACTATTACTAAAGCACAATTAAGTAAATAGACTTACATTTTATCATGAACGCACACACAGAAGATAAACACTGAAGGTTAAGATACAGGAAGATATGATGCCCGTTCTTCTCTTGACTCCACTTGCTAGCTATTCAGGAAGTTTCTAACTCGCCACCTAACGTCATATCAGCGTCACCAATAAGTTCGTCGCTGAATGGTTAGATCTCCTTAACAAAACAATATGATTAGCCTACTTACTTTTGATACTTTATTTGAACCAATTATTATTGCCTCATTGTTATATGAATTTAAGTCAAAGGCTAGTACACTGTTGGACTTTGCTGTAATTTTACAGTTATAACTTACCGCAAAAAAGCCCAGTAAAATACCATGTATATGATTTACGGTTAACTACTGTAATATTTAATGTTATTAAACTTTAATGAAATTTACAGTAACTTACTGTATATGGGTATTTGCAGTACCTTACTGTTTACGCAAAAGCAGTAGTGCTACTGTAAATGAAGAAGACTGCATCTCTTCAGTATATGGGCAATATATGCCAAGCACTGTACAACTGGACTCATATAAACACTTAGCAGTGTTAATTTAACACTGGTGATTTTGCTGTGTAAGGTGTAATCATTGCCTTATAATTCATAGGATGACTGCACTTTTGTTCATTGTGTACACAACTTGTATTACTTATAGGGCTATATGCATATTGTATTTATGTTTTAGGCATATTCAAATGTCATATGATAATGTTTTATAGTTTTTTTTCCCCATCTTGTTCTGCAGATGAAAATCATGAATCTGCATTCGCATTCTCATTTATGCACACACTGGATGTTTAAAAGTTAAATAATAATAATAATAATTAAAAAAAAACATGTGGATGGAAGGATTTAAAATGAGTTCTTAGTGAGAGACCAGAGTCATTTTTATAGATTTTTTTTTTTAATCCACAACTAGTTCCCATCTATGGTTACCATACAGGCAATCATTTTATTTATTTATTATTTTTTATGCCAGGCAAAACAGCACATGTGTGGTGATATAAATGTATTTTTTAATTATTTTAAATAATTAAAAAGTATATAATATATATATAAACTTTACTTACACCTCACAAAATGCAAAGCCCGCGCAACAACCTGGCAGAATGTAAACTGAGGTTTGTTGGACGTCACGTGTCGAGTGCGCTCATAACATCGTCCATTTTTTGAATGCGTCTTCTTGACTATCATACAGTCTACCGACGTTCTGAGATCCCACAGCAGTTCCCACTCGCTGGTTTACAGCGAGGTTCCTACAGTCTGACAAGCAACAATCGTAAAGTACTATTATAAATCGTACAGTGTACGATTTAAGACTCTGAGTGATTAATTCGACCGCTAATGCAATGTCGTTCCCTCCTCTCGGGGAACCAGGGTTACATGAGTAGCCTACTAACCGAAGCCAAAGACATTCCCTTTTGAGTCCGGTTCACTCGACTGTCAAATGACTTATTTTATGCACAACATTGTCTGATTTTGATCTATTTCGTCAACAAGAATGATTCCAAACAGAGTCACAGCTGAGCCGCTGTTCATCTCTGAGCAAAAGCGGTGTTTCGTTGATGAATGACTCCGGTGAGCCAATTATTCAATGACCCATTCATAAAGACATTCACTTTCTTTTTTCCTGAATGAATCAATTGAATGAATGATTCAGTGGCAAATACTGTGGCTTTTCACATGATTTTATATAACTTTATTAGTTTGTTAAATACACAAATTATATCTGTTTGATTATTGTATTGTTTAATACATGTTCATTTAAATGTTATGTTTAATACATAACATTTAAACCATAAATGTATGCTGTCCACTCAAGTGGACATCTGAAAATCTCTTTGAATAATGTGTAAAAAAAAGAAAAATCAAATCTTGTTTTTCATGCCCTAAGAGCAATAAAAACACATAGGAAGAAAAATCCTGACTGAGGTTAGCATAATTCATGCATGAAAGGGCTAAAGTGAAAAATAGTAGAAATTATATAAAAGAAGGTTTCAATTTACCAATACAGAAGTGAATTGTGATTTGTCATTTATAAGATTGCCTCAATAGGTTTGTCCACAAGATGGTGCTAGTATGCTGTCCAGCTCCTCAGGAAACCGGTGAAAAAATGTGTTTTACCACACAAATCAAGAGAATGATTATAAAAATATATTATATTGGTTATTGTGTTATAATATATGTATTTATTTCAGTTATGCATTTTTATTGTTTAGGCTAAAAAGAACCATGGCACATAGTTAAGTCATTTAAAGTAGTAGTCATCATATAATGTATGTGGTGATTTTTGGTGTAACAGCTTTCTAATTGAGCCATGTGGCAGGTCTCTTCATTTACTGCAGTTGGAGCTACCTTTTGAATATGCATGCATAAACATGCTGACACCCAAGAGGTGCAGTTGCTGCTGCCTGTTAGGTGGTATAACATGCTATTTTGACAGAAGGAGATGAGATTCTATTTAGAATGTTTGCTAGGAAGGAACAACATCATAGTGTTTTTGCAACTGTTATTTTGGACCATAAATGTGTTTCTTAATGCAATGCAGGTTAAAACCAAATAAATTATTTATGTTTATGATTTAAAAAAATCTTGGCATTCACTGCACTTTAGTCATAAAATATATTTACCAGAGTCACACTATAACCCCTCTGAATGATTGTCTTTGTCGATGCAGCTGCCATTTATGTCACCTCATCACCAAATGCCTTGCACAGGTGGTATAACCCTGGCCTGTAGTGACCTTATTTTGACATAAAACCAGCAACACAGACTGGAATTATAGGGCCCAGAAGCCATCATGTTTGCGTCCTATGTAATCCCTGGAGTCACTGCAGGGGCCCTCTGCTCCGGAGTCCAGACCAACATTCTTGGTGGCCCACTTTTTACTCCTCTATACCCAAATTTTGACACTTTTCTCCTCTTAAAATCAATTTGTAGTCGAAGTGAATTTAGTAAGTATCCTGTGTATGAAAAGCACCTCCTTGCTTTACTTAAGGAAAAGAACAGAGTGACAGTTCTAAGTTTCCCAAACTTGAATTTAGAAGACCGCAGCTGTTCGTTGGTGACACATGAGCTTCCCTCCTGGAGATATGATACCATTGCAAACTCCTGGCGAGGGGCACAGAAATGGCTGCTGTTTAAATCACATCTTTAGACTACAGTGATGGTCTACCAAAATAAACCCATGTGCCATACAAGAGCAAGAAGATCTCAACCACGGAGTGGAAAACACAACTTTCCCTTTCCTCCCATTTGTTTTCTAAAGTTTCAGCAAATGGTTTACTAATGTATTTTTATTGTATGTTTGCATTATTATTTGAAATTAATTACATCATTTCATTTAATATCTATGGGCAATAATTAAGCATATTGCTTTATTTCCAGTTCCTGGCATCTATGCACCACAACTGCATGTAATAGGGCACAATGGGGCTAAAGGCGCACCGGGGTAAAAGGCGTTTTTGACTGTATTCTATTTTAAACAACTAGATGGGACAAAAATTCAGCACAGCGCTTTTCTTAAAGTCCCCATGGAATCAAAATGTAAGTTTTTTTTACTTCTAGTATAAATATGTTAGCCTTAAGGTTTTCTATAAGCTAGTGTGCTCCAAAACAATGACAAAATTCCCATTTAGAAGATATAAGTGTTCAATACTTACAGTCTCTCACTTCCGCCGGTATGGATCAACGATTTTGATGACATCACTCTGCACTTCAGCTTCTCATCAGATTGTCTATCCAATCAAATTCTCTCTAGAATCTGAAGCGTCCCACCCCCTATATAGATACTAAGCTGCAGCTGAAATCGGTCACTTGTTCACATAATTATATCTTCTATATGGTGAATGGCACATAGTGCACTATATAGGGGATAAGGGAATGAAGTCTGGCTTCTGGCAAAGCTTCTAGGTTGTACGTCACACCCATCACACACATGACCAGCGTCGGCCAATAGTGAGCCTGCGTGTGATGTACAACACAGAACCGTTGCGCAGTTCCACTACGTGAAATCTCGAGGCCAACAGAGAAGGAAATGAACAGTTGAATAAAGTCGTTATTTTTGTTTGTTTTTTTGCGCACAAAAAGTATTCTCGTCGCTTGATAAACTTAAGATTGAGCCACTGTAGTCACTCTGACTATTTTAACGATGCCTTTAATAACTTTTGGGCCGGCCAGTTTCGATCCCTTAAGAAGCCTATGGAGGAGTGAGACAGCTCTCTATCTTAAATTTGTGTTCCGAAGATGAACGAAAGTCTTACGGGGTTGGAACAACATGAGGGTGAGTAATTACTGACAGAATTTTCATTTTGGGGTGAACTAACCCTTTAAGGTAAATAAAGCAACAGTTTTTCAAAAACGGAAGAATATGTAAAAGTATGTTTTTTTGGGGTAAAAGGCACAATAATTAACATGTTAGCTGGCTGAATTTCCATTTGTTGTCATGACATGGTTAGATTTAGATGGTAAATAACATATTATATATAACCGTGTGTGGGGTAAAAGGCCCTCCTTGTCATCTCGCACATTTATAAAAATTTTGAAAAAGAAAAGAAAAAAAGTTTAAAGCTGCAGTCTGCAGTTTTCCCTTTGTCGCCATCTCTGGTCGAAATCTGCAATTGCAGTCATTCGCGGAATTATCAACTTTACGTGAGTTGTACCTCGGCACGGCACAGCGCAGATGAATCCAATGTTTTGAGGAGAATGTGCAGCTGTCAGTCGCCGACTCACCGTGCGGTGTGGATACTGTCATTCAGAATCACAGATTCTACTTTTTGGAAATATGACCAACATAAGAATTTTCACCCTAAAATGTCATCTGAACAAGTAACATCCACTTTTGTTCTTCTGACCAACTAACTGAAAAAAAGCATTGCAGTAAATCGCGCTGATTAAATCTAACGATCGCTTATATCTCGTCAAACCGTGCAAATTATACTTTGTTCTCAAATTGTTCATGTTAACAACGTCAGCATTGCTTGACTATAAAGCCCTTCAGATATTTATCATTGTTTTCACATGGGCTGGTTGCAGTCTCTTTTTCCAAACACTCAGTCCAAAGTCTTTAGCATTTTACAACGGGTGAATCTCTAGTTGTCACTCCGATTGTCGTTTGAACCTTTCTGGATTCGCCATCAAATTAATAAGTTTAATTATATCAAGTGCTGTGAGAAAAGGCTATAAATCTCCACCTCTAACATCCTCACTCGCAATATAGCCTACTAGCCGAGACTCCTTCTTTATGTGTACAGATGTGACGCAACAGAGCAAAGACATGCTTGAATCTCCCGTGGAAATTTACCAGTACCACTGGAATTAAAAACATTATTACAAGCTTACCGCTTTGAATCAAGCTAAGGCAAGCAGATAGTTTTGAACACTGGCTGGTTATTTAGCCTTCTTGCTCAAAAAATTATTTTGGATAATTTTTAACCCAAAAAAGTTACGGACTGGAGCTAATAATAAATGGATATTATCTCAAGATATTTTATTAGTAAGTTTAAAGAAGGGGTTTATCCATTATGCTGTTTTTGTAAAGAGGAAACAGAAACAATTGTATTTGTATTGTAGTTGTAATTATTCCAAATTATTTTGGTCCAAAGTTTCTGTTTATTTTTTGAGGTGTTTTACAAATGTGTCACTATAACTGATATAATGATCTTGTTTATGGATTGTGATACTGGTTTACTGGAAATTGATAATATAACTATAATTATATTTGGGAAATATCATATACATAAAGCAAAATGTATGTTAACTGTACCAAATGGTAGACTGTTTTCCACTTACTTAAAGGTTTTTAAGACTCTCTGACTTCAATACAGAACAACCATAAAGCTGTTAAGACATGTCAGCTGTTGAAAAGGAAATAGATTCAAATGTTTTGTATGACTCTGTATTCCCCTATTGTTATTGCAAAAATAAAAATTAAGGTAACCAAAACCCTCCCGTTTTATACCATGACACCCCACTACTGATAGGTTCAACGTTTTCTCATGACACTGACACATTGAGGGTATACTTTCACCCTGCTTAAAGTTGGAAAATGATCAATAAATATATTTGAGAAAAAAAGAATGAGTAATATTAGTCATCAATTAATCAAATTCATTATATGGATCTATGTCTGCCAGTAGTTACATGGCAATTTTGAGCTTTTACGTCAGAGTGAATTGCCATTTGAATGTTTAATTTACTGCTTGTCCAGGAGTTATTTCTTGTCACATCTTGTTCACTATTTTGATTTCAGACCTCCTGACACACACACTTGCATTGCTTTGGCCTGTCAAGCCTTTATTTAAGCCCTAAATGACTCAGAGGTCTAATTGGGGACATGGTTGTCCATCATAAATTGACTATTCTCTTCCAGAGCCAAACTGTCCTTGGATCTTTCCAACTATGCTGTACATTTACATTCTAAACTACCAATTTATTAAGACATAATCCAGATGTTTTATCTGTTTTTCCTTTCTAAAATAAAAATGCTTCAAACCAAACATGTTGTGTGTGTGTTCATGTTTTTCAACCCCCGTGGGGACTTCAACCTGAATGCACACAGACTTATCATCATTTGGTGGAAGAGCATTTTGTACCACTGCCCCCACTCTCTGGAATTCTATTCCCCAACACATTCACCACCTTCCATCATTACATAATTTCAAAACCCACCTTAAAACATATCTTTTTGCTTCTTGTTTCTCTGATCCTTGACTTTATCTGATTCTTGTCATGTTTATCTTTTCAGTTTAATTATGTTCCCTATTCAGTTTATCTGTATTGTTTCTTTGTCTACTGTCATGTTTATTTGTATGATATTGTAAAGCGACCTTGAGTTTGTAGAAAGGCGCTATATAAAATAAACGTATTATTATTATTACTCATGGGGACTCGTGGGGATACAAGCTTATAAATCATACAGAATGAGGTTTTTTTGGAAAATGTAAAAATGGGTTATGGGTGGGAATAAGGGTACCTCACGATACCGATATTATCACGATATAGCAATTCTGCGATAATCAATATATT
This sequence comes from Rhinichthys klamathensis goyatoka, assembly GCF_029890125.1. Lineage (NCBI taxonomy): Eukaryota > Metazoa > Chordata > Actinopteri > Cypriniformes > Leuciscidae > Rhinichthys > Rhinichthys klamathensis. The sequence goes on from NW_026606760.1 coordinate 1,090,498, forward strand.
CCTAGACAATCCTATAATAATTCGTCACGATATATGTCTAAGTATGAAAACAAAATGCCAGTGAAAACCTATAGGTTTAGGGGTAGGGTTAGTGATAGGTAAGGGGATATACAGAATAAAACCATTACATTTATGGAGAGTCCCCACATTGGATAGTAAGTGTGTGTGTGTGTGTGTGTGTGTGCGCATGTAAGGAAGTTGGCTTGGGAGAAGAAAACACCAGTTTTGTTGTTTTATTGGCACAGAACTGCACATGTGTGGCTGCAACGTGATCTCATGAGAATACGTGTGTATTTTTAGCATGTAAATGTAAAGTCAAAGCCGTCTACGCCTGGCCACTTACCGAATTTTGGTTGTAGTTCCACCAGAGTTCCACTGGGGGCGATCGTCCGAGTGCAAAATGAATTCGGAGTCTATGGAGCTAGACGGCTAAATTTGTCTCTTTCACCCGATTGCCGTTGAGAAATCTCAGATTTGAATGTAGGTTTTGCAAGTTCAACATGGGTTATAGGTCGAAAGTTGAATGAACGAGTACTTATGTTCTTCTTTCGATTTACAGGTTGAGTTGTTGTTGCGCATAACACGCTAGCATTCTGCTAATGGACACTGATTGGTCAGTAAAGGACTGATTATGACCAGATACCGCTTGATGGCATCGTGGCATCCGAAGCGGGACCAGGATGTTAAGGCGGACTTAACTCTTCTAGCACGTGTATTTACCTGTGTCAGCTGTGTTGTCGATGCCTCCTCGAGAGAAAGGAAAGTGCAGACCGCGAAAGCACTAAAGTGACTGATTGCCGTAAAGCAGTTTCTCTGGTTGTACGATGTGTATGGCGTCATTGGCATTTTAAAATACTTTTTAAAGCAAATAAGTGACTCTAAAAAATCTAACACCCAGTAATCTGTAATTGTAATAATCTGTAATAATCTCTTTTCGAAAACAACATTCAAATTACTAGACAAAAAATTAGAAACTGAGAAAAGTGGATTTTGAGGAGTATATCTCCATAGACCTCCATTCATTCTGCACTCGTCCTGTGAGCGCCCTCATATGGAACCAGAGTGGAACGGCAGACAGTTCAGAACCCGGAAGTTTACTGAGAGTGGAAGTTCTCCCCATATTCAAAGAACGTGAACGTATATTCTTCTATACTCTTTGCCATATTAGACATTCTCTGGTAAAGTGTAGTTCTATCACACGTACATTTATTTACGTTTTATGGTGCGTTCAAGTCATCTCGTATAGATCGTATTTACGAGTTGAACGCACTTGAACGCCACCACAATGTCGTAAATACCAGTGGGGAGTTCGGGATTTTCTCTATACACGCAGAAACACATAATACTGACCTATTTACAGCACTAAAACATTTACGTATTGACAGCTCAAACACGTAATTTATTTATGTATGAACAAATCTACCGACGTACAAATTTGTACGTATTAGGCCTAAGGCCCTGTCCCAAATGGAACACTAAGCACTCGCGGTCTTCCTCTGAGTCCCCACTTTCGCGACGTAACGCGGCTTTGAATGTCGGTGTTATGTATTCATGAGACAAAACCACCAAATGCTACCAAACATACTTTACTGGTGTTCAGATCACAGGTTGATTACATCACATTCCCCACACGTGCAACTCACATCACGTGACTTAAATACCCGCTCCCAAGCATGAGAGCCAATGAATACACATCCTGCATATATAAGCATTATGCCAATACACCACATTACCTCCCCCATTAAAACTAAACACACCACATTAGTTCAAATTCTCAATTTCTAAAACGTTGTGGTAATGTAATAGTCCGTTTAGAACGACGCAGACCCACTGGACTTGGGTTGTTCAATGATTGTTCAAAAGGTACCTCAGAGTCAAATGTACCTACTGGAGTTCCAGCAAATCCTGAATCTTGACCATTGAGTTCCGCATATTGAGGTAGATCATGTGGTTCAACACATTGAGCAGTCTCCTTTTCCTCCTGTGGCATTGGAATCTCTGAGGATGAAGTATGTGGTCTCAGTTGATCACCATGCCGTCTGTACACAGTATCCGATATTGGATCACGTACCTTGTACGAAACAGGTCCTGTCTGCTGTGTAATCACTCCAGATAACCACTTCGGACCTCCCTCCACTGTACTTCGCAGGAACACAGAATCATCCACAGCAAAGGATCTCTCTCTTGCGCGATAGTCATGTTGATTTTTCTGCAAATACTGTTTTCTACGAACCATTTCATGAATGTTCGGTTTCAGGAAATCCAACCTGGTGCGAATGTGTCTCTTTAAAAATAAATCAGATGGTGACTGACCTGTGGTACAATTAGGAGTTGTGCGATATCGTAACAAAAATAAAGACAGTCTATCATCAATGCACATTTGTTCATTAGTCAATTTCTTCATACCTCTCTTAAATGTCTGGACATATCTTTCTGCCAATCCATTTGTGGCTGGGTGCTTAGGTGCACTCCTGGTATGCAGAATACCATTCTGTTTCACAAATCTTTGGAATTCATCAGAAGTAAAAGTTGTTGCATTATCAGTCACTATTTGTTCAGGTAATCCATATATGCAGAAAACAATCTCTTCAGTCTGGTAATTGTAGCTTGAGAAGTGATCTGTGACATACGAAAAACTTCTAACCACTTAGAATGAGCATCAACAACGATCATGAACATGTTGTTCAGGAAAGGACCCGCAAAATCCACATGCAACCTTCTCCAACACTCACCCGGGAATTCCCATGGATGAAGAGGGACGTGACTTGGCATCCTTTGTTCCTGTTGACAGATTTGACATTCCTTGCAAATTCTTTCTATGTCTGCATCAATTTTTGGCCACCACACAAATTTACGAGTCAGCGCTTTCATTTTAACAATGCCAGGATGTCCTGAATGAATTTCATGTAACACTGATTTTCGAAACTTGAAGGGTACAATCACTCGTGTGCCCCATAACAGACATCCCTGTTCCACTGACAGTTCATCTCTTTTCACATAGAATATTTTCAAATCATCAGACACTTCAATTGGCCACCCCTCCATGACATAACGAAAAACTTTAGAAAGTTCTTGATCTGTTCTTGTCATTCTGGCAATCTGTGCAGCATTTAGAGGAGCTTCTTGAAGATGATTTGTCAAAAGAGTGTTGATATTTTCTGAAATGGCTTCGGTTCCCACATCCGTAATTTCAGGTAGTGGAATTCGTGACAGGCCATCTGCATTTCCATGACATTCTGCCTTACGATACATGATATGATAATCATATGCCGACAAAATTATAGCCCACCGCTGAATACGAGCAGCAGCCATCATTGGGAAGTGTTTATGTTCTCCAAACAGAGTCACTAATGGTCTATGATCCGTTATCAAATTAAAAGATCTTCCCCAAAGATATTGATGGAATTTTTTTACTCCGTAGATCACACTCAACGCTTCCTTCTCAATCTGTGAATATTTCTTTTCAGCAGGGGACAACGTCCGTGAAGCATATGCAATGGGATGTTCTTCACCATTCGGCATAATGTGCTGAAGCACTGCACCAATTCCGTAAGCCGAAGCATCACATGCTAAAGTCAAAGGCAGTTGTGGATCATAATGTACCAACACTTTGTCACTTGTGAGCAATTCTTTACACTTTTTGAAAGCATCTTGTTCCTTTTTCCCCCAACACCAAGTAGTTTGTTCTTTCAACAGTCTATTCAGTGGTGCCAACACTGTGCTCTGATTTGGTACAAAACGTCCATAATAATTTACCAAGCCTAAAAAAGCTCGCAGTTCCTTTACGTTTGAAGGTGCTGGTGCATCTTGAATGGCTTTTACCTTGTCTTTCCTTGGATACACCCCTTTTTCATCAATCACATAGCCCAGGTATTCAATTCGTGTTTGTCCCCACTCACACTTACATTCCTTCACTCTTAAGCCTGAGTCTTGAAGACGCTGTAGGACTTTACAAAGGTTTGTTAGATGTTCTTGTTCATCATGACCTGTAATCAACAAATCATCCAGATACACAATCACTTTCAGATCTTTCATCAAAGTTTCCATTATACGTTGAAAAATGGAAGGGGCTGAACTGATGCCAAAAACTAGACGATTATACACGTACAATCCCTTGTGGGTGTTGATTGTCGTATACTTCTTGGAATCATCATCCAGTAAAACCTGTTGATGTGCCAAGTCAATCTTGGAAAACAACTTTCCTCCACTCAAAGTGGCCAAAACGTCCTCAATCCGTGGCAGGGGATACACTTCAGTATTGGACGCTTGATTGACAGTGACTTTGTAGTCGCCGCATAAGCGGATTGTGTAATCTTTTTTAATAACAGGCACAACTGGAGCCGCCCACTCACTATACTTTACTGGAGATATCACATTGGCTTTCTCCAGCCTATCAATTTCCTTCTCCACCCGTTCCTTCATAGCAAAGGGAAGAGGACGATTTTTAAAAAACTTGGGTGGAACATCTGGTTTCACTGAAATAGTAGCTTTAATGTCCTTTAGAGTGCCCAGCTCATCCTTAAAGACTTCACGATACTTATCCAGCACTTCTTTGATAGACCCAGGCTGCTTAGCTTGACTCACATATCGAATTATTTTCCAATTCAATTTACTTTCTGGAGCCAGTTCCTACCACACAGGTTTGGACCATTCCCTTCCACTACAATTAGTGGTAACTCATTCACTTGATCCTCATATTGTACAGTAGTTGTGAATCGACCCAATACTGGAATGCATTCACCAGTGTAGGTCTTTAACTTTACTTTAGCTCCCTCCAGTGGCAAATGGGCAAACGATTGTTTATACACTTGTTGCGAAATTATGCTTACAGCTGCTCCTGTATCAATGTCCATCAACAAATCTTGCTGATTCACAGTAAAATTCACTCGGAAAGGCTGTTTCTCAGTTTCACTTAACATGGAAAACATTTCCAGCTCTGGCTCTTCAGCATACATATAAGCAGTTACTTTGTGCTTGTTTTGTTTTTCAGTAGCTTTACTGTTGAGATGTACTTTCTCTTTAACTTTACAAGCTCTCTTGTCCAATCTTCCCACAATTGTGACACTTCGAATTTTTAAAATAACATTCCTGAGCATTATGGTTTTTCCCTTTACAACGATAGCATACTTGTCTCTGATTATACACAGTCTTTGCATTTACCTTATGCACTGCTGCCGCTGAATCCTCTGTTTTCCTCAGTTGCTGGGTATCACGATGTGCAGTTTCCATGCTCTGCGCAATTTCAAGTGCTCGTGCAAAAGTGAGTGTGTCCTCCGAAAGCAATCTTCGTTGACATGCTTCACTTTGGATTCCGCTAACAAAGCGATCACGTAGAGACTCATCCAAACTTGCACCGAAGTCACATTTAGATGCACATTGTTTCAGTTCAGCAACATACTGGGACACAGTTTCATGGGGCTTTTGAACACAACGGCAACGCTGAAATCGGAAACGTTCAGCTATTATCAATGGCTTTGGTTCAAAATGATCCTTAAGAATATTCACAATTTCTTCCAACGTTTTATCCTTTGGCTTTTCAGGCTGAACCAAATTCCGCAGTAATCCATATGTGGACGCTCCCAAAGCACTAAGCAAAGTCGCTACTTGCTTCGCATCATCCACGTCATTTGCAACCATAAACAATTCTGCGCGTTCCATATACGCGGACCAGGACTCGTCTTCTGGTTTATACTCATCCAGTCTTCCGATTTGCGCCATGTCCTCTCAGTTTTATCCTCGTTGCCAATTTATGTTATGTATTCATGAGACAAAACCACCAAATGCTACCAAACATACTTTACTGGTGTTCAGATCACAGGTTGATTACATCACATTCCCCACACGTGCAACTCACATCACGTGACTTAAATACCCGCTCCCAAGCATGAGAGCCAATGAATACACATCCTGCATATATAAGCATTATGCCAATACACCACATTCGGGAAGAAGTCTGCTGTGGAGTCCGCATCAGCGCGGGCTTGGCAAAAGTGCGCATCAAGGGCGCAAATCGACCGCAGAGCACCCTTCTGAGATCTAAAAATGACAAATGGGACACACTGCGGTCTCACGGACTTAACGGACACGCGCACGCGGCAGCCATTGTAAGTCCACAAGACCGAAAGTGCACATGAAGTGTGCCATTTGGGACAGGGCCTTCCGTTACTGTTTATGCGCCCTCAAGAAGGCGTTACGTCATGTTTTACGGCCGTGATACCAAACGCTCATTGGCTCTTGTCTGCTTCGTCACAGATTGCGACATGCCGTATTTTACAGTCGGTGTAGTACATTTAAGGGCACGCGCGCCTTCACAGAGGGAACCGAAGCCGGATTAACATTTTCATGGATTACTAACTTAAATTCTGCTCTGTACCTCATGCAAAACTATTATAATACTGCCAGAGAGGACTGCGACTGCAACACATCATCATGAACGACTTTTGGTACCGGTTTTGACATTTTCGCAATAAATACATTATTGTGATTATAGGCTACTTGTCTGTCTGTTATGTTTTTCTTCATAAGTGTAGCCTACGTAGGTTTAAGGAATGGTTATGGGGAGGAGTAAGATTAGTGGCTCAAAATATATTTTAATGCTCTATTGTTAATAAAACTGCCATTTCACATCAATGTTCATTACGTTTTTATCCTTTAAATATTCTGTATAAAATGGGTATGTTTAGTTTTGGGAATAGGGTTAAGGTATCTAACATTTATCTATAAAATGGTAAAAGGGAAATTATACAGATATCTTTATGAGATGAAACATACGTAAATAGTTAACGTTTTGTAGCTGTAAAATCGTAATAATGTTACGTTTAAATGTTGCAGATACGTCCATATTATACGTTTCAGCATCTATCCAAACGTACAAAAAAGTACGTTTTCTATCTTTGAAAATAACGTATTAGTACCTACAATGAGACCAGGCTGCTTTGTCTACTGCAGATACATTGCAAGAGATGTGGAACATAAAATAAATAAAGAGATGAGCATGAGCAGCTTTGAAAAATGCATCATAGCCTACTATAAAAAGGGTGACAGGGAGTAATGTAAATTATAGTTTGTGCAGATAGCTATACCAGTTACTGGATAACTGGTATACCAGTTACTGGATAACTATACCAATCTCATACCAATACTGTACTCAAGCCCACATGAACTGTACCCACTGATCTAGATATAATGTCATTATATAGATCAGTGGCTGTACCCCAGAGTCAGACCACCTTCTCAGTCAAAAGTCAAACAGTAAATTGATCTTATATTGTCTTTAATTTATTCTGATTAGGTATCATCATGGACAATGCTAAGAATATTTTATTTATTGATTATCAATGATTTTTTGATGATTGTTGTTAATATCTAGTAAAATTTGGTTCATAATTATTATTTGGTAATAATTAATTCAAAACTATTTATTTTGTATTTTAAAAGCATTTTAGAGCCATCACCTTTCCACAAAGTGCCAACACCGCTTGTGAAGCTGAAGGAGAAGAATGCTGATCTGAATTGTGAGAAGGCTCACCTTCTGTGATAATCTGGTAAACAGTAAAACATGTTCCAGGGATGTTCTTTAAACTTTTAGTTTAGCTTGTAATGTGTTTAGGGTGAAATGACCATCATACCCTACTCCTTGGCATGATTTATCAATTATTTTGCTCCTTAAACTGCAAGCTAATGTTAGCTTTAGGCTAATGCTTTCAATTTCCATTGTAGTACATGTCTTGTCACCCAGCTTTATAATATAATCAGGTATCATAATAAGGTTTAATCATCAGGTGTGTGTCAGCATTTCAATATCATGGATAAATGAGGCCAGGCCAGGAGAATGGGAAAGTGATGTTGCTTTTAAGATCAAAAATCGATCTTGGACACAGACAAAAAAAGCTGATTTGGACACAGACAAAAAAAAAAAAAAAACTTTTACAGTATAATGAGTAAATATGAGAAGTACATTAGCTTTTAGTGGTGTTGAATTTTACATCCCAAACAGTGACCACAAACTCTTGTTGCAAAAGGAGTGCATTTTTTTCTATTAACAGAGCCATTGAAACAAAGTTGTGAAATGTAATGTTTTGTTCATCAAGACTTTGGATGATTGTAACACATTTCAAAAATAGGCACAGTTAGCAAGCATTCTGTAACCAGTATATCCGTCCCTTGCAATGGGGGTTGCCTTGCCTTGCTCTTCCTTTGAGTGACAGGGACAGCCAGTCTCTCCTTTTGGTCATCAACAGGTTAATGACTGCCATAAGGGTTTTCAGCATTGCATGTCATTGAATCGGGCATGAACATAACCATTTACTTGCAACAATGAATCCACAAACCCAATGTAGTAAATAAACTCCATCGTGAGGCTAAGGCATATCAAGCTTGCATTAACTTGAGAGAGGGGGCCACTGAGTAACAGGTGTGAAGTTGCATAAAATGCATCGCTTTCCCATGATGCTTTGACCAATTGGGAGTGGCTTGAATGTGATGATGCAGTCTAGGCTTGAGGTATATAAACTAAAACAACTATATTAGCAGTTCTGAGCAGTTGGAGCATTCCCAGCCTTGCCTCGGGTGTAGGGATTGCAAGGGAAAAGCAAAACTACACGGTCTAGACCTTGTGTAGTTTTGTTTTTTGGGTTATAACGGGGCCCAACCGTTCTCACCTTGGATTTTCTGGAAACATTTTGGATAAGAGGATTGTTGCTGAGGCACTAGCCACCTGGGCACAGTCCCATCAAATATAGGCAGCCTTGTGATACAAGTAAGTGGCATTTACTCTGTAGAATGGCTCCATTAAAGCAAGTCTTTCTATAAGCTACAATGATACATGCTTGGACACCCTTTTAAAGCAAAATAAAAGTGCTGTGGCTTACAATGTGCTATTTGTTTGAGGTTTTAGAAGGGTGACGAGATAGTGTAGCCAATATGTGTTACTTCTCAAGAATATTCTAAAACATAATTACTCTCAAGGTTATTAAATGTTGATTTCGGAATAGCCAAGAATAGCCTGTGATAGCATTAGAGTGGTGACCTAGCTGGGCCATGATGTCTTTTTAAGGGAATCAGCAGCAGAGATATCAGTTGCACCTCCAGCTATGTGCCACATGGTGACTGTCAATCAAACAAGGGACAGATTATTTTTGGAGACTGCCATTTCTGTCATACTGAATATCAGTCTTCATACATGATGCCATTTAGTCTGAATTAAAATTGTATTGGCATTTTCTGTCTATTATTGATATTTATTATTACACAAATCTTTTGACTGTGATTGTGAGTCATATTATGGACAATGTGTGTCTGCACTTACCTGTTGGTTTCCTGCATTAGGCTTATGATGCAGATGGCTTAACTGCAAGTAAAAATTATTTTTCTTTCTTTCTTTCTTTCTTTCTTTCTTTCTTTCTTTCTTTCTTTCTTTCTTTCTTTCTTTCTTTCTTTCTTTCTTTCTTTCTTTCTTTCTTTCTTTCTTTCTTTCTTTCTTTCTTTCTTTCTTTCTTTCTTTCTTTCTTTCTTTCTTTCTTTCTTTCTTTCTTTCTTTCTCTCTTTCTTTCTCTCTTTCTTTCTTTCTCCTGTTAAGTAGTTAACAATATTCCATTTCAACTGAGTCCATTTCCATTTGAGCCGAGTCATTTAACAAAGACCATATCAAGTATGGTTTAATATAATCCAATCAAATATCTTATTGTTTTAGTTTTATACAAGATCACACAGACTAAAGATAAATAATATTGTATTATGTACGGGAAATATCTGTACAATACACATGTGAAGCTATTTGAAGCAGAAATATTTAGAGGTGAAGTTTTTCATTTAAAGCACTAAATCCTCATGGCTGTTTGATGACCAACTTTCAGAAGCTTGAAAATTAATTTTTAAGATATATTTTATCTTAAATATCTTATTTGCACACCACATAAAGATATATATTAAAATTTCTTCATACTTGGCTATTTTACTTAAACATTTACAAACTATACTTGTTTGATATTTTAAATGAAATATGTCCACATACATTGACTTAATTTGTGTATAGAAACAATAAGAATGCAAACTATTTTGCTGCTTATATGATTTCGTTTTTTAACATTGCATGTCAGATGTTACAAGAAAAAGGTCACCTAAAGCTCCCAAATTGAGTCCTATTTTCTTTTGTAAGCCAACGATAATTTGAAACATTGGATACACCTAGATCCTATTATGCCAGATATTTTAATGTTGAAATAGTTTAGTCGATTATGACTTTTTAGTTATGTTTTATTTTTATTAGCCTTATCTTACAGCTCACAGTTGCTGTTTAACACATTTCTAACATATTCAATTGGGTGCTTGACCTGACACTCAACAGCTTCGCCGTTCACAGTTCTCACAAATGACAGACTGCTGATGGCCAGGTGTCGGTGGGGGTGTTGGTGATTAGTCAGTTCATTTCTTTTACAGCTAAAAATAGCCCTTCCAGTTTGTCATGTAACAGACAGTAATGCTGTTGTATTTCTGATTGATTCATTGGGCATTAAACAATTATCTGGCTGTAATATGGTATTCACTACTCTATTCTGTTCTTTTCTAGGGTGCCTTCCACCATGTCAACACAAGCTCCAACATTTACACAGCCGCTTCAGAGCGTTGTGGCACTTGAGGGTAGTGCTGCAACATTCGAAGCTCAAGTTAGTGGTAAGGACTGGTCAGGTCATTATTAACTGGAAAGATTTTGACCCAAAATTACTATTTTAACCCAAACTTTGTTAACCCAAATTTTAAATAAAAATATTATGGCTGCGAAAAAGAAATTACATCCAGTATAATATGAGTTAAAAATTATCACATTTCTCTTTTGGTATTGATGAAGGGGTACTTGAGCTTTACTGATGAGGCTATGGTGTGATATAAGACAAAAAGATTGAGAAATACTATTCTAGAATAGCTTATTAATAATTTCCTCCAATATTTTTCTATAGGTAATCCAGTTCCAGAGGTGAGCTGGTTTCGTGATGGCCAGGTTCTTACTGCTGCCGCTCTGCCCGGCGCTCAGATCTCGTTCAGCGATGGCCGCGCTGTTCTGATGATCCCCGCCGTGACAGCCGCACACAGTGGAAGATTTTCTGTGAGAGCCACCAATGGCGCTGGACAAGCCACTAGCACAGCTGAACTGCTGGTTACAGGTAAGCCATCACTTTTGAAACAACTTTTGTACTTTTCTGCCAGTGACTTTTTATGTCAAACAAACATAAAACTATTTCTTTGCTTGCCTCAAAGCGGAAACTGCGCCACCAAACATCATTCAAAGACTACAGAGTATGACTGTGAGACAAGGGAGCCAAGTGAGACTGGATGTTCGAGTTACAGGAATCCCTGCACCTGTGGTGAAGTTCTACAGAGAGGGAGCTGAGATTCAGAGCTCTGCTGACTTTCAGATTGTTCAAGATGGAGACCTTTACAGTTTGTTGATTGCCGAGGCCTTCCCTGAAGATTCTGGAACTTATTCTGTCAGTGCTTCTAACAGCAGTGGGCGTACTACTTCTACAGCTGAACTTCTGGTTCAAGGTTTGATTTTTATTTCGTAATGAAATAACTTGACATTTTTGTAATATAGTGTGTTCTTTAAATATTTCCTTTTTAATGTCAGGTGAGGAGGTTGCAGTGCCTGCAAAGAAGACCAAGACTTTTGTTTCAACTTCTCAGATTTCACAGACTCGCCAGGCTAGAGTTGAAAAGGTAGTTAACATTTGGACAAAATTACACATGAGGCTGACAGCAAAAGACCATGTTAACTCGGTGTTATTTGTCCTTCACAGAGAATGGAGGCCTCCTTTGAGTCCACAGCCATGATGGAAATGGAAATAGAGGATGGTGATTTGGCTCACAAGACACCACCTCGTGTGCCTCCAAAGCCGACTTCCAAGTCCCCAACCCCACCAACAGGGGTGTCAAAGGTTGCAGCTACGCGCCATCAGTCACCCTCTCCTGTGAGGCCTGTTAAAGCCCCCATTCACACACCTCACAGGTGAAGTATATTTTCAACATCATTACTACTCAGTAGAAATACCTTTACAAACACCTTTTTAGAGTGCACATATTGCAGATAACTGAACTAAAATCAATAGTGAAAATGATTGCTATATAATGGAAAGTCATTTGTTCCCTCACCCACACTTATGAAAATGTAAGTGTAAAGATGAATCCGTGTTCTGTTTATTTTTATGATACATTAAACATCTTTCTTTCTCGTTTTATTTTAGGCCTGCTTCCCCTTCAAGACTGTCTGTGTCCCCTATCAGACCAGTGAAGTCTCCAATGACTATACACAAACAAGTCGCACAGGCTGCAGATATTCTGCCTCCTTGGAAGCAGGAGGGTTATGTGGGAGAGTCCAGCTATACCAGCATGACTACTGGGGCTTCATATGTTCAGACCTCCTCCACATTTGTCCATAAGGAGCAGCAATGGGAAGGTTCTTTTGCTATGCAGCAACAAGCCAGTGGAGTCGCTGTCAAAGAAGTAGGTCTATTTTTGCTACTATGACCTCTAGTGGGTAAAATGTAACATTCTGTCTTTGTGATAATATGAAAGAAAAACTCTTCATTACTTGGAATTTATTTTAAAGTAATGAATAATCAAAACATTTTAATGAAAAATAAAGAAGTGCTTAAAATATCATTTGAAATAAACAATAAAAGTGTAACAACATGTGTGTGGTAACTGACAAAAGGTCATTTGGAGGTATTTAAGATAATTCATTGTCTACTGCAAACAGACTGAGTTGAAAAGGAGACCACACACATTATTCAGACTACTGTTACCTCAGAGGCAGTGGGGGAAGGGGTGATTGTTTTCCCACCATTTTTCAGTTGTCACACCTTAAAAAATCACACTTCATTTTGCAAACTAGCCCAGCAAGTCTTACTAACTTGCAATTTTGAAGTTTAACTGTTTTAATGTAATTTAACTGATATATATCAACTGGACATACACATGTTGATAAAGTTTTTCTTCCATCTGAATACATTTGCTCCACACTATTAAACCACATTACTGAAATTACATTACTTTTATTAGAAAGATAGTAAATCTAATGTTTTTTGTCTGTCCATTGCCAAAGTTTGTGTTCATTCTATGTGCACAATATTTTCTGCTTCTTGCTCTTAAAGTGAGAAAAGTGCATATGCCTACAGGCCTAATTGTTTCTAGAAGTTGATCAGTTGTATTTTTAAAAGGTTTAGTACTCACAACAATTTATTAATCATCTTTGTTTTGAATCTCTTGAATAGAGGTAAGCATGCACAGTGAATCCCTCAATAAATATATTATAGCACCAACCTTTTTAGCCAGCAAAAATGTAAAATATAAAAATATAATATAAACACAAACTATATGTGCATAAATGTGGATCAGATAACTAAAATGTCCTGCTTTGTCAGTAAGGCAATAGTAGGTAAATGTAATTGAGCGTTTGACCAAACAGTTATAAGCTATAAGCTATAAGCTATGTATATAAGCTGACTGTGATGGATGTACACAGTTGCTGAGCTCTAAAGATAGCTTGTGCCATGTGATGGTCTTATAATAGAATGATAAAAAAAAAGTGTGCCAAGAATTGGACACTGCTTGCCATGAATCTATTTTACCAGTGAACAAACTAAATATTCTTTGACTTTAATATTAGGATTCAACCTCACATTGATCATTAGTATATCTCTTATGTAAGATACTACATTTTAATTAATTGCAATTCAGGTTGAATTTATATTTTGTTATAATAATACAGTTTATGATAGCTGCAAAAAAAAAAAATTATTTACAGGGGGCATCACACAATCTTGTGGTGGTAACTTGGGACACACAGGTTTGTTGTGTAGATTCATTTTGTTAATCTGACTGAAATCATCTCGAATTAATCCAGTTACAATATCGCCCCCTGCCTTTTGACCGTTATGAACACAACCAGTCCTGTACAGATCTCACTTGCTTCACTGAGGAATTACTCTCTTTTACCATTTTTTCTCTTTTACCCATTAATCATTGATCTCAAACCATTTATATTTTACTGTTACAATCTTCTGATTTGTATTTGGTTTTCCATCTCAACCACTCATGAAAAAGCAGCAGAAAGATTATAAAATAATAATAATTATTTAATAATACATTTTCATTTTATTGTTTCTTTTTTGCAATTTAGATTGTTGAGACTGCAGCAATCCCATCCCTAACAAAAGAGCAAGTGATGCCGCCAACTATTGTGGCTGTGAGTAAATGAGCACTTATGTACACATGAAAGTGTACAACACAGAGTGAACATTTAATTTTCTTAATTTTTAAAAAGGGTAAGATCTCTTGCAAGGTTCAACTATTTACTTAGATTTTGAAATTCTGTTTTTACTTTGCCCAGGGTTTAAAGAATGTGACTGTTACCGAAGGAGAGTCTGTGTCTCTGGAGTGCCAGATTTCAGGCCACCCCACCCCAGCTATTATGTGGTTCAGAGAAGATTACAGAATCGAGAACTCCATTGACTTCCAGATCACTTATGAAAGCAGCTATGCCCGCTTGGTGATCCGTGAGGCCTTTGCTGAAGACAGTGGCCGCTTCACTTGCACTGCTACCAGTGAGGCTGGAACTATCAGCACCTCCTGCTACCTGCTTGTCAAAGGTAAGATCATGAATCATGAAATTGACCACTAAATATGACTTGGCTTGAAACAAAATGATCTGTGCGATTACAGACTAATTTTTAGAGTTCATTTTTCATTTTCAGTCTCAGAAGACATTGAAAGCCGGGAGGATTTCTCTACTGTTGCTGAACACATTGAAATGTCTGCTCAGGAAAGACAGTGAGTTGATAGAATCCTTTGTGGTATAAAACTATATTAAATAATATAAGAATTTGCAATCTGAGTCCTTGGTGTTTCACAAACAGGGTTACAGTTGAAGCAAAAGAGGAGACAATGTCTGAAATAAGTGCAGTCTCTGAGCATATGGAAGCTGGAGCAGGTGTTGCCCCTTTCTTTGTGAAGAAACCCACAGTGCAGAAGCTTGTGGAGGGCGACAGCATAATCTTTGATTGCCAGGTTGGAGGAAGCCCCAAGCCTCATATTTACTGGAAGAAAAGTGGAATTCCACTTACTACTGGATACAGGTATGTTTTATACTGTACAAATATACACGTTCTGATCTGAATTGTTTGTAATATATTGCCATACTTTTTCATTTATGTGAATAAAAAGTATTTAGACTGGTTAATAATGAATTAGCAAATTATTTTTTTTTGTGCTGGTTTTATGTCTATTGCGACTTAGTTTTCAAAGTCTTTTTATGTATTGTCTTCTGCTTGAGTTCAGTTTCATGTGAACTATGATGCAAATATATTAATAGGAAATAAACTCAAACTCATATATCCTCTAGGTACAGAGTAGCCTATAATAAGGACACAGGAGCATGCAAGCTTGAGATCTCCATGACATTTGCTGATGATGCAGGAGAGTACACCATCTTTGCTAGGAACCCACTTGGAGAGATCTCTGCATCAGCCATGCTGCTTGATGAAGGTTGGTTTTTGGGGTGACTATATTATAAATTGCAATAGCATTTCAGATCAATTGTTTATAGTGTTTTTTGGCATTTTACAGAGGCATATGAGCTGTATGTGAAGAAACAAGAAGAGACATTCAAGACAGAAGTAACTACTATTATAGAGGAGCCAAAAGTGGCTGACATACCTGCTGTTGTTGAGACTGTAACTGAGAAAGAGCAGATGCTCATACAAAGGAGGATGGCTCAACAAACCCAGATGATGCAGTCCTTCATTTCAGAGCAGGTATGAAACGATTTGTTTTTAAATACTATTTTAACATTATAAATCCTAAAAATCAACTTCTGAATTTACAAAGTGTGAGTATGAACCTTACAATGATATTTTACAGGAGTTCCAAATATCTAACTTGGAGCAGAGATTCATCCAAGAAATTGAGTTCCACCTACTCAAGATTACCTACCAGGAGTTGGTGACTGAGGATGGGGAGCAGTTGGATATGAGTGTTTCTGAACATGATGCTATTTCTCCTGTCTTTAATACTCCAGTTAAAAGTTACAGACTCAGGGAGGGAATGAGTGCAACTTTCCATTGCAGAATGACAGGAACCCCTCTCCCTAAGGTAAGATTAAATCGTTAT
Organism: Rhinichthys klamathensis goyatoka; assembly: GCF_029890125.1. Taxonomy (NCBI): domain Eukaryota; kingdom Metazoa; phylum Chordata; class Actinopteri; order Cypriniformes; family Leuciscidae; genus Rhinichthys; species Rhinichthys klamathensis. The sequence goes on from NW_026606760.1 coordinate 1,106,659, forward strand.
GTTTACATACATTCAACATTCAATCAACTAAGCTAGTATGATTTTTTTAAACAATTACAAACAAGCACTATTGTACTGAAAATCTTCAGTGCTTGTCCAATCAAATTAGAGGACCGGATTTTTTAATTATTATTTGAACTATAGATAACCTGGTACAAAGATGGCAAGCGCATCATACATGGAGGCCGTTATCAGATAGAGGTTCTGCTGGATGGTAGAGCCAGTCTACGTCTTCCTACGGTGCTGGCAGAAGATGAGGGTGTCTACACTGCTTTGATCAGTAACATAAAGGGTAATGCTGTCAGCTCTGGAAAGATGTATGTGGAGCCAACTGGTGTAACACAAACAACGCTTCCTCAGCCAGGAGGAGTTCAAAGAATTAGGTAGGTTTTGACTAATCAATCTAAGAAATTTACATAGTTTGTAATATCGCCATAGCAAATTACATGATATTATAATAAAATTGTTATTGGATTGAGATATTAAAAATATTGCAATTTTCAGGTCCACATCACCACGCTCCACAAGTCGTTCTCCAGGTCGATCACCTTCCCGAAGACTTGATGAGACAGATGAGGCCCAGCTAGAAAGACTCTACAAGCCTGTGTTTGTACAGAAGCCCTCTTCCTTTAAGTGCTCTGAGGGACAGACTGCAAGATTTGATCTGAAAGTTGTTGGAAGACCCATGCCTGAAACTTACTGGTTCCACAATGGTTAGTGATCTGCATCCACTGGAGATTTTATAACAGTGACAATTATTTTATTACCATACCATGACATCTATACTTTTTTCATTACAGGACAACAGGTAGTCAATGACTACACCCACAAGATTGTGGTAAAGGAGGATGGAACTCAATCAATGATTGTGGTTCCTGCCATGCCTCAGGACTCTGGAGAGTGGACGGTTATTGCTCAGAACAGAGCTGGAAAAACAACTGTATCTATGACTCTCACTGTTGAAGGTATGGCATTATATACACTAATAATTAATGTATAAAATAACTTTCTGTATGACTTCAGGCCAACTGCATTAATTATTTGTAATGAAATATTCGGTTTACATTGTTATCATTTTCAGCCAAGGAAAACTTGGTGAGACCACAGTTTGTTGAGAAGCTAAGAAACATCAGCGTTAAAGAGGGTACTTTGGTTGAGCTAGCTGTTAAAGCTATTGGCAACCCCCTTCCTGACATTGTTTGGCTGAAGAACAGTGACATAATCTCCCCACATAAACACCCACATATCAGGTAAGTTTTCAGTCATGAAAATATAGCCTATTGGTTTAAGTAAATTCAAGTAAATGATCATAATGTTGGTCCCTGTGATGATGTGTATGTGTGTGTATATATATATATATAAAGCATTTCTATATTTCAGTTAACTGAATTTATTTGTTTATTAGGATTGAGGGGGGTAAAGGAGAAGCTCATTTCAAGATTCCATCAAGTACAGGATCTGATAGCGCATGGTACACTGCTACAGCTATCAACAAAGCTGGCAGAGATACCACACGTTGCAGAGTTAATATTGAGGTGGATGCAGTACGGCCTCAGCCTGAGAAAAAGCTTGTAATTCCCAAGGGAACCTACAAGGCCAAAGAAATTGCTGCACCAGAGTTAGAGCCACTGCATCTTCGCTATGGTCAGGAACAATGGGAAGATGGTGACCTCTATGATAAGGAGAAGCAACAGAAGCCTCACTTCAAAAAGAAGCTTACCTCAGTCAGGCTGAAGCGATTTGGACCTGCACACTTTGAGTGCAGACTGACCCCTATTGGTGACCCGACCATGAATGTTGAGTGGCTGCATGATGGCAAACCATTGGAAGCTGCTAACAGACTACGCATGGTCAATGAGTTTGGCTACTGCAGTCTTGACTATGAAGCTGCTTATTCCAGAGATAGTGGTGTCATTACATGCAGAGCCACCAACAAGTTTGGAGTTGACCAGACATCTGCTACACTAATTGTTAAAGATGAGAAAAGCCTTGTTGAGGAAACACAGTTGCCAGAGGGAAGGCGAGGTCAAATAATAGATGAAATAGAGCGTATTGCCCATGAGGGTGGCCCCTCTGGAGTTAGTGGAGATGATAACTTTGAGAAGACTAAGCCAGAGATTGTGCTACTTCCAGAGCCAGTAAGAGTTATGGAGGGAGAATCAGCCAAATTCCGCTGTAGGGTGACAGGCTACCCTACCCCAAAAGTCAACTGGTACCTCAATGGACTGCTCATCCGCAAGAGTAAAAGATTTAGAATTCAGTTTGATGGTATTCACTACTTGGAAATCGTAGACACCAAGTCATATGATTCAGGTGATGTCAAAGTTGTGGCTGAAAACCCTGAAGGTGTTACCGAGCATCTTGTGAAATTTGAGATTCAGCAAAAGGAGGACTTCAGGTCAATCCTGCGCCGTGCTCCTGAGATCAAGGCTCCTGCTCCTGCACCATCACAAGAGCATGGTAGAGTCTCATTTGAGGTTGTCAAAGCAGAGAAACCATCTGTAACCTCTAAAGAACCAAAGGAGGTGGTCAAGCTGAGGAAAACCGAGAGAGTGTTCCATGAGAAATCAACAGAAGAAACAGAAGAACTGAGAAGCAAATTCAAGCGTAGGACCCAGGAAGGCTACTATGAAGCAATAACTGCCGTAGATCTGAAGTCCCGCAAGAAGGATGAGTCTTATGAGGGTATGCTAAAGAAGAGGAAAGAAGAGCTTCTTCATCGCAACAAAGAACTAGGGCTTGAAGCTGAGAAGAAAAAAGAAGAGGAGGGTAAACTCACCATTCCCAAAGTCAAGCCAGATAAAATTGTGCTCTCTCCAAGCATGGAGGCTCCAAAGATCATCGAACGGATCCAGAGCCAGACAGTTGCCCTGGGAGATGAAGTACACTTCCGTTGTAGAGTCACCGGTAAACCAGATCCAGAATGTCAGTGGTTCAAGAATGGTATCTTGTTGGAGAAGTCAGACCGGGTTTACTGGTATTGGCCAGAAGACCATGTGTGTGAATTAGTGATAAAAAATGTCTTAGCTGAGGACTCAGCAAGTGTAATGGTCAAAGCCATGAACATTGCTGGAGAGACCTCAAGCCATGCTTTCCTGCTGGTTCAAGGTAAAAATAAAATCCTACTAGTTGCTGTTTGCATATTATCAGTACCATAAATGGTAAAAGTTATCTCGAGTCATTGTTTTTTCACTTTTCTTTCAGGCAAACAAGTTGTCTCTTTTACACAACTTCTAGAAGATCAGAATGCTAAAGAAAAGGACACCATGATGACCTTTGAATGTGAGACGAATGAGCCATTTGTTAAGGTCAAGTGGATGAAGAACAATGCAGAAATTTTCTCAGGTGACAAATACAGAATGCACTCTGACAGAAAGGTGCACTTCCTGTCAGTGCTGATTATTTCTATGAAGGACGAAGCCGAGTACAGTTGTGTGGTTGTTGACGATGACCACATAAGAACCAGCGCCTCACTTTATGTTGAAGGTTAGTACAACACTTGTAACAGTTTTATCTTCTCATCCAACTGTGTTTAATAGTTTTGAGCATTTAATTATTTGGTGAAATGTACAATTTGATGTCTTACACAGGTGCACCACTTGGAATTGTAAAGAACCTTGAGAATACAGAAGTACCTGAGACATACTCTGGAGAGTTTGAGTGTATCTTGTCCCGTGAGGATGCTGAAGGCACCTGGTATTTTGAGAACAAAGAAATCACTCCTAGCCTTAAATATGTTGTGTCTGCACGTCGTGGTCGTCATAGTCTTTCTGTGAAAGATGTTAAGAAGCAGGACCAAGGAAAATACACTTTCAAAGTGGGAGATCTTAAGACAAGTGCCTCCCTTAAGATGACAGGTGAGAATGAGTGAACTAGGATTAAATTATTTAAAAGTGCTTTTTATAAGCTGTGGACTTTTCTATTAAAATTCATTTTAGTTGTCTGCTATAATTAAAAGTCATTTAAATCATATTTAACTATTTCTGGTTCACTCTAGTGCGTCCTGTGACTCTGATGCAAGGTCTTTCTGACCTGACAATCTGTGAGGGTGATATTGCCCAACTTGAGGTGCGATTCTCTCAGGAGAATGTGGAGGGCTCATGGATGATGAATGGTCAAGCCATCTCTGCTTCCAATAAGATTCACATGGTCATTGACAAAGTCACCCATAAGCTTCTCATTGAGGACGCCAGTAAGGGTGATGCAGGAATGTACTCCTTTGTTGTTCCTGTTCAGGACATTTCTACAAAGGGAAAGCTAACAGTTCAAAGTAAGTCATTAACCATAAACCATAAATTAATGTCCAATGAGTTCTCAAATATTGAATCTATTTTCATGAGGAAAGAGGCTGTTTTATTAATCATTTTGTTTCTTTTCCAGCTATTGGCTTCTTGACACCATTAAAAGACGTTTCCACAGTAGAAGGCACTAAAGCTGTCCTTGAGGCTAAAATCTCGGCTCCTGATATAACTTCAGTAAAATGGTTCCAAAATGACAAGCTGGTGACAGCAAGTGATAGAGTCCAGATGGTTGTCAAAGGATCCAAACAGAGACTGGCAATTAACAGGACCTATGCATCAGATGAAGGACAATATAAACTGATTGCTGGCAAAGTAGACTCAACCTGTAAACTTTCTATCCAGCGTGAGTGTCACTCAAAATTGTTCCAATATATTTCTTTCCTGTTTTAATTGTTTTAAAAGAGTCGATAATGATGGCATTGTTCATTGTGTTTTATAGCTGTATCTATTGTTAAGCACATGGAGGACTGCGTTTGCACAGAGACCCAGAATGTCACCTTTAAAGTGGAGGTATCTCATCCTGGCATTGATGCTCTCTGGACTTTCAAGGGTCAACCTTTAAAAGCAGGTCCAAAGTACAAGATTGAGGGCAAAGGTACACACTATAGCCTCACTGTTTTGAATGCCATGAAGGATGAGGAAGGAGAGTACATGTTTATGGCTGGTGAGAAGGAATCTAGAGCAAGGCTTATTGTATCAGGTACGTAGACATTCAAATTGTTTTTAAAATATAAGTACCTACTGTTTTGCCATGCACAACGTGGGAATCATGTCATGTGTCTGAGTTGTTGCATTCTTTTTATTTCTCCACTAGGTGGTGCTATAAACAGGCCACTCCATGATGTGACTGTAGCAGAATCCCAAACTGCTGAGCTGGAGTGTGAAGTTGCTAACCCTACTACAGAAGGCAAATGGCTCAAAGATGGCCACCCTGTTGACTTCAGCGATAATATCATAAGTGAAAATAACGGCGCTGTTAGACGCCTTGTCATCGGCATCACCAGGCCACAGGATGTTGGAGAGTACACCTACCAGGTGGCAAACTCCAAGACATCTGGCAACTTGAAGGTTGAAGGTAAATTTTGTGTTGCTAGATTAGTTTACTGCAAATTATGTTATCCCATCTGTTAGAAGTTATTTATATGTATTTTCTTACTTTTTTTTATCCAAGCTGTTAAAATCAGGAAGACAATGAAGAACCAAACCGTTACTGAGACCCAGGAGGCAGTATTCAGTCTTGAACTCACCCATTTAGATGTGAAAGGATCCCAGTGGATCAAGAATGGTGTTGAGATTCATCCAAGTGATAAATTTGAGATAACAGTTGATGGCATGGTTCACACCTTGAAAATCAAGAACTGCAACTCCCAAGATGAATCAGTCTATGGTTTCAAACTTGGAAAACTGTCTGCTAATGCCAGACTAAATGTTGAAAGTATGTTTTTATGTTTTTAATTATCTGTCAAGTATACAGTTATTTAAATCTGTCTGCTGTTATTAGATGCATTTCAATACCTTTAAATATCTTTTGTAGCTATCAAAATTGTGAAAAAACCAAAGGATGTGACATCACTGCTGGGGGCAACTGCCTCATTTGAGCTGAGTTTGTCCCATGATGACATTCCAGTTAAGTGGATGTTCAACAACCAGGAGCTCGAGCCGACTTCAAATATTCAAATACTGTCTGAGCGGAAAGCCCACAAACTTGTCATTCAGAGTGTTGAAGGTCACTTGGCAGGAGAATACATTGCTGTGGTCGGGCATCTGCACTGCAGTGCTCATCTTCATGTTGAATGTAAGTATCTGAAACTTTTTTTTCAATAGTGTTCACCTTAAATGTGCAGATTTGGCATTCTAAATATATTTTAACTTTCATATATTGCGTATATTCAGATTTGAGAGTCACAAAACCTCTGAAGAACATTGAGGTTCCAGAAACCCATGTGGCCACGTTCGAGTGTGAAGTTTCACATTTCAATGTTCCATCCACCTGGCTGAAAAATGGAGTTGAGATTGAGATGAGCGAGAAGTTTGGACTTGTGGTGCAGGGCAAACTTCATCAGCTGAAAGTCATGAATGCCAGCCAGGAGGACATTTCAGAATACACATTTGTGTGTGGAAATGACAAAGTCTCTGCTACCCTGACTGTAAAACGTGAGTAATTTGTATGCTGTCTTTAAACTTAAAATAAATATAAAGTTACTATAAACACCATATTCACAAATGCAATTTCAAATCTTTCAGCAATTCTGATCACATCCATGCTTCAGGACATCAATGCTAAAGAAAAAGACACTGTTACATTTGAGGTGACCGTCAACTATGAAGGCATCACCTACAAATGGCTGAAGAATGAAGTAGAAATAAGATCCAGTGATAGATGCCAAACTCGCTGCAAACAGTTCACCCACTCTCTCACTATCCGAAATGTTCACTTCGGGGATGGTGGAGAGTACAAGTTTGTGGCTGGATCTGCTGAAACATCTGCAAAACTCTTTGTTGATGGTTAGTTTTGTTTTTCTATTGACAGCTGCCTTTATTTAATCTAGTAGATTGGCTAACAAAAATCTGTGTTCTCCAGCTCGTGTGATTGAATTCACCAAGCACATTAAAGATATAAAGGTAACTGAGAAGAAGAAGACTATATTTGAATGTGAGCTCTCTGAACCCAACATCCCTGTGATGTGGATGAAGGATGGGCAGGAGTTTGAGTTGTCTGACAGGTATGGCTTCAGTTTTAATGCAATTTACACTACAGATAAATCAACTACAAAAACAATAAAAAAACAACAGTGTCAAAACAAAAACATTTCTTAATATCATTAATCATATTATATCTGTGTAAGACATTAAGACTTTTGTACATAATAAATATAATTTCTTTTTGATAGATTAATGCTTAAAACAAAGGATGTATAATAATACAAGTCTAAATATATTATGCACTTTTGCTTCTTAAGTACCTTTTTCTTGTTCTAAGGATGTTTAAATATTTTTTATGCCCAAACAAGACAACAATTTATTTTTTATTTTTTGCAGCCTAAAGATCTCTACTGTGTCCATAATATGTAACTTCCTCGTTGTTTTAGGTTCAAAGCCACCACTGACAAATTCCTGCAGCGTTTGATGATCCAGTCAGTTCGCATGTCTGATGCCGGAGAGTTCTCTGTGGTTGCTGGTGCAAGTGTTTCCAAGGCAAACCTCATAGTGGAGGGCAAGGATGTCCGCATCTCTGAGCCTGCTGAGAAGGACATCACTGTAACTATCTTTTGTCTTATTACAGTCACATGCTAAAACATTACCTGTGTGTCATGGTGAGATCACTTTTTTTACTCTTTTTCATGCTTTTCAGGTGGTTGAGAAACAGAGGGCTACATTTGAGTTTGAAGTTAATGAGGATGAAATTGAAGGTCGCTGGCTGAAAAATGGTGTTGAAATTCAATCTTTTGAGGAGCGCTTTAACTATGTGACAGTTAGAAAGACACATCGCTTGACAATCACTGAGACTTACAGAAGTGATGCTGGAGAATATACATTTATAGCAGGAAAGAACAGGAGCACAGTCAATCTACATGTCCAGAGTGAGTGTACAGTTCCGATATCTATAAATATATTTAAATAAATGTTCAGTTTATTTTGCTTACAAATTTTACACTGCCATTCAAAAGTTTGAGGTTGGTAAGATTCTATAAATTATTTTTAAATAAGTGTCTTTTGCCGACCAAGTTGCATTTATTTGATTAAAAATACAGTAAAACAGTGATATTGTGAAATTTTATTACAATTTAAGTTATACGTTTTCTTAACATATTTTATATCTTAATATATTGTAAAATGTAATGTATTCCTGTGATGGCAAAGCTGAATTTTCAGCAGCCATTACTCCAGTCTTCCGTCACATAGTTATTACATTTAACATTTCTTATTATTATTATTATCACAGTTGAAAACATATATACACTACCGTTCAAAAGTTTGGGGTCGGTACGATTTTAAATACTTTTAAAAGAATTCTCTTCTGCTAACCATGGCTGCGCTTATTTGATAAAAAATACAACAAAAATCAGTTATAGTATTAAATATTATTCCAGTGTAAATCAGCTGTTTTCTGTGTGAATATATAGTAAAGTGTAATTTATTCCTGTGATCAAAGCTGAATTTTCAGCATCACCAGTGTCAGTGTCTTCAGTGTCAAATGATCCTTCACAAATCAGTATAATATGAGGATTTGATGCTCAAGAAACATTTATTATTATTATCAATGTTGAAACAGTTGTTGGTCTGTCAGTTGTACAGTTTTTTTTTTTTTTAGGATTCTTTGATGAATAGGAAGTTCAAAAGACTTTTGTAACATTATAAATGTCTTTACTGTCACTTTCGATCAAATTAATTATTCCTTGATAAATAAAAGTATTGATTTCTTTCCTCCAAAAAATAAAAATAAAATTCTCACTGACCCCAAACTTTTGAACGGTAGTGTATATTTGTAAGTTTGTCCACTTACAAAGAAATTAAGGGTCTATCATTTTTTATGGTAGGTTTATTTTAACAGATAGATACAGAATATCAACCAAAAAATCCAGGAAAAAAACCCCATTATATAAAGGTTATACATTTATTTGCATTTCAGTAAGTTGAAATAAGTATTTGATCCCCAAGCAAAACATGACTTAGTACTTGATGGAGAAACCAAGTTTTATAATGGGAGTCAATGGGTATATTTTTTTGGAAGTCCATCAAAGCGCATCCATCCGTGATAGAAGTGCTCGAAATGGCTCTGGGGGGTTAATAAAGGTTTTCTAAAGTGAAGCAATGCGTTCGTGTAAGAAAATTATCCATATTTAAAACTTTATCGACTAAAATAACTAGCTTCTGGCAGACGGCCGTACGCAAGTCGACTTACGCCAAAAGAGTAACACTTCACGGTGACGATGTATGACGTAGGAGTAGTGTAAGCTTTGACGCCTCTCGCGGTTCAAACAAACAGGGCTGGCCAACCGCGTTCGTCATTACGTTGTGCGTCAAGGGTTAAAGGGTTACTCTTTTTAGGCTCCATGACCCTAATGGGCTTCTTCTTGAGCCACTTTTTGTTTACTTGGGAAGGTTACTTTGGAAATGTAATAGGTTACAGATTACAATTTACCCTGTTTAAAATGTAATAGTAGTGTAACTATTTCAATTACTTTATTAAAATAATGTAACTGATTACATTTGATTACTTTTCTAAATTTCTAATGAATGTTTTCAACTGTTAATCATTTTCAAACATTTAAACCAGGCAGGGTTAAACTTACAATAGTAGCTCAATAATGAGTATTGTCAGTCTTTCAAAATCCTTCATCACTTGAATTAAGATTATAATAATTTAATTTTAAAGCACAGCCACCACAAAATCAGACTTTGGCACCTCTTTTTACGTTGAGATTGTTCATATCAAGAAATATTCTATAGTATTTTAATAGTTGGCAAACATTTTAATATATGTTTATATTTAATCTCCAAATTAATGTAGAAACAACATAAAGACTGTAGCCTATATATATAAAAATATTTTAACAGGTAGGAAATATACAGAAATTGAATAAATTGACCAAACACTTCACAGTCTTCACTGCATAAAGTATAAATTAAATACAGAATAATCCTTATTAATGCTACAAAAGTTCAGTCAAGAGCAGTGAGGGATTTTCTCTTTGTCTTGTTCTTTGATTATAACATGAATGGCTTCTTTAAGAACTGCCGCACATCACGCGGATCTGAGTCTGACACACCTCCGATGTCCTCACAACTTGTTATGGCCATTTAAGACTTTATTTAACCTATGTAAGACTGTGCATATGAGGACACTCGACAAAGCGGATTTTTGGCTTACTTTTGTGCGTGTTTTGTTGTTTTTTTCTTTTTTGACAGTCTATGGGTTTTGCCCGTTCAAGCGCGAAATAGAACTCAATGTGGCAGCGCGCTGTCCGTGTGTGTGTGTCTGTCACACAGACACTAGATTCACAGACGTGCGCCAGTTCAGATTTGTCAAGTTCTTATTTTTGCGTTTTATCGCCCTTGGATGAATGATAGCGTGAACATACTGTAACATATCCTAGCTTTTTACAGAAAATATTCAGATGTAACCCTTTTTGTAATCGATCAAATGCTTATCAATTTATAACCTTTATGTAGGCTAATGTGTTTTTTTTTCTGGCTTTTTTGGTAATAAACATCTGAAATAGATTTTTTTTTGTAACAATGGAAAAGTCTTTACTGTCACTTTTCATCAATTTAATGCATTGTGACCCAAACTATTGGACGGTAGTGGGTATACGCAAACTCTTAATCGGAATATATGTCTTCAACTCTTTCTGTCCATTGCATACCAGTATATTCCAAGTGCATTGAACCACTACATTAAAGTGTGATTTGTGAAGCTGATTGTCTTGGTCTAACATGTGTCTTGATTTAATTCAGTCCCTGAGCCTCCTCAGATCATCAGGCACATGCAGCCCCTGTCTGTTGAGGCTGGCAAACCTGCACGCTTCTCTGTGGAGGTGACAGGAATTCCTCAGCCTCAGGTGTCCTGGTATAAGAACTCTCAGGCCCTGTCTTCTGGGTTCAAGTGTAAGTTCCTGAGGGAGGGAAATGAGCACACATTGTTGCTCATTGAAGTCTTCCCAGAGGATGCAGCTCAGTACAACTGTGAAGCTAAGAATGACTATGGAGTAGCCACAAGTTCTGCATCCCTTAATGTGGAAGGTAAGCTTATTTTGAGACTGTTGTTTAAAACCAATATTAGATACTGGTTTAAAACTCTTTCATATAACCAATATTTTTAACACGAACATAACTTCTGTGAACAGTTTCAGAAGTGGTTTCTCCAGAGACTGTGGCCCCATTGTCTCCACCGGTAATTATTACCTCGCTGCAAGGTACCTCTGCTGAAGAGGGAGAATCAGCCAGATTCCAGTGCCGTGTCGCTGGAGATGGTAAGGATCAACCCTGTGCATTAAACAATTGTGGAACATAGAATATGTTTTACATTTTTAATAAGCATATATAATTTCCTTTGTGGAGTTAACAAGCATGCATTTGATGTGTGCAGATCTGAAGATTACCTGGTACTGTAGAGATAAGGAAATTGTGAAGTCTGACAACTTCATAGTGTCTCAGTTTGATGATATCTGTCAGCTCGAGATCTCCAGAGCATATGCTCCAGATGCAGGAGAATACACATGTGTTGCACGCAATTCTGGAGGAATGGTCTCTTGCTCTGCCGTTTTGACGGTCAATGGTATGTGCAAACTTTTTAGGTTCCTTGTCTTCTCTCAAGACTATGCCATCCTTTTCTTGTTGAGCAACCTGACCTTTGTTTTTGGTTTGTCTTTTTTAGCATGCTCCATTGCTTAATACAGGTTTTAAATGTCATGCATGATGGTCAGATCATTAACTTTAAATACACTGAACAATCTTGGCATAATGGATTTCTATGACCTTACCAAGACCAGGCCCCATTATTCTTTACTGTGCATGTGAAAAGCACTGTTTTCCTACTAAATTCATTGATCCATCAGGCACAATATAGAAGAAACATTAAAAGATACAAATTGCATCACCTCTTTCTCATTATTAAGAAACCTAACCACAGACCATTAATAACTTTATTTTCAATGAATAGTTTTTTTTTTCAAAAAAAAAACAGCACATTTTTGCTTGTCATCATCCTCATAGATTTTGAGAACTCATCTATGGAACTCTGCCATCTCTCACTACCTTTACCCTACAGTGATGATGATCTATTATTTTTAAACTTTAAATGGCAATTTGACATTTTCAAATGTCTAATGTTATTCTTTTTATCGCTCAGATCTCAGTGTGAGAACAGTAGGTAGGCAAAGTGTTTCGAGCACCGGAATGACTCATTCGGAGATGGTCACCTCCCAGACCATGAGTGAGACTCATTGTTCCACTATGCAAACTTTTGAAAGCATCTCTACGGTGATGATGTCCACAACATCTGTTAAAAGCATAGAGGTCCAACAAGTTACCTCTGTGGAAGAATATTCTACAAGCCCCGTTTTGACTCAGAAAATGAGTGATGTAATTGTCGGCCTGGGTGATGTGGCTCAGTTCAACTGTTCCTTCAGTGGACAGCCATTTACTGAAATTGTATGGGATCATAACGGAAGGACAATCACAAATACAGAAAGGGTGCAGTGTGTACATCAAGGCAAGCTCATTTCTCTCATGATACTCAATGTCCATCTTGGGGACCAGGGACATTACTGCTGTACTGTTAAAAATAGAAATGGCGAGAATCGAACGTCTGCACAGCTCACAGTCGAAGGTGGTTATAGTTTTTTTGTCTTTGATGCTCATTTCCTCTCATCTGCTTCCTGCTGGTGTTTTGTTAATCTATAATATGTTTCATGTGGCTATAACCAACTTTAATTTTTAATTGAATTTACAATGTAATATCCCACGTAATCTATTTTAATACTTTAAATATTTTGATCCTTCACATGCCTGGCCTAACATCATCCTCCATCTTACTAACCTTTTTTGTTCTTATCAATGCTAAAATATCTTGCTGAATTACTGAATAATCCCTAATAATTTCCCTAACTTTATTCTCATTTAGCTAAAGAAGCGAACCCCAAAGAAACCCCCATACCCTCCGATTCTATCAGTAAATCTTCTAAAACTGAAAATGAGTCAAGTAAAAAGGCCACTGACCAAGAAAATCAGGAGTCCCTGCAGAATGTTGGAGCCCTGACAACAAAGTGGCAGATAAACCGACATTACAATCCTGATGTTATCCCTTTGTTGGAGCGTGACATATATGATGCAATTCAGCCAGAGTTCCTTGTGAAACTGTCCCCAGAATTCCTTGCCAAACAAAGGGAGAGTGTTTCTCTTTATAATGTAATCAAAGGAAGCCCCTCTCCATTCGTTGTATGGCTACACAACCAGTTGAATGTTGAAGAGCCAAGGTCATACTCCTTGAAACATGATGGGCCCTTGTGCTACTTAAATGTAAAGAATATCGGTTCTGAGCAAGGGGGCACACATTCTTGCAAAGTTATCAATGCTGCAGGAGACAAAACATGCAGCACTCATCTCAGAGTGAAGACAGGTTGGCATTTGCATGCTTTGGTCTTTACCACCTTTTATGTTAGCCCTGGGCACACTTTTTATTTACTCATATGTCCACTCTTATAAGTAGAAAGACAGAAAAAAGAGAATGTGACATGTCTTAAAAAAAGGGAAAAAAAATCACAACATGCAAATGTTGTTTCTAAAGGAGTCTGACAGATACTGCAGTGGACACCTGTCATGGGTGTTATACAAGGGAGATGTGGTCCATTTTCATTATGTTTGAAGGAGAAAATGTTTGTTTTTTTAATAATAAGAAAACACAGACACTAAAACACTGCACAGAAACTTTGCTGTCACATATGTAATATTTGTTTGTGTTTTCACAGTGTCTAAAGTGGATGAGGAGGCCAGTTATAAAGAAGAAGCAAAAGGTAAATGAATAAATACAAATTATGGTGACTTGTTATCTTTTGTTTACTTCATTTAATTTTGTTGTGAGGCTTTTATTTATTTTTGCTCTATATAATTTTGTAAATCTTTTTTTTAAATGTAAATTTAACATTTATAATGAATCTGCTGTTTTTTCCCTTCAGTGTTTTATTTATGTATTTTGTAGATATTATGATATCTATTATGACAAATACCATTATCATTTTTTATTCAGTGTTTTCTACCTCGACTATATCAACTGAAGAGGACTCTTGCGCAACAAGTCTTCATTTAAAAGAAAAAAGAAAAACGTTTGAACTCCAGCCAGAGTCTAAATTACTTTCAGAATCATTAGTGAAAAAGCCAGAAAAGCCAGTTTTTGTAACCAAATTCTCATCAGCAATTGCAACTGTTGGAAACACAGCTAAGTTTACTGTGATTGTGTCTGGATTTCCTAAGCCAGTTATTCAGTGGTACCACAATGACCAATTATTAAAGTCCTCATCTTTTTATACATTAGTACAAGAGAAGGAAGAACACACTCTTGTCATAACTAAAATTACCAAAGAGTTGGAGGGAGAGTATTCTTGCACAGCGAGCAACCGATTTGGCAAGTCAACATGTACTTCCTATCTTCATGTTAAGGTGAAGGACACAAAGAAACAAGAAGAGACCATTGGGCAGCCTCCATATTTTGTCAAAGCAATTGAGCCTGTGCAGTGCGAAGTTGGGAGCCATGCTCTCCTTGAATACACTGTAACAGGAGTTCCACTTCCTGTTGTTCAGTGGTACAGAGGTAGCAATCATCTGCAGCCTAGCAAATACTGCATCATTGTGAACAACAAAGATGGGTCTGGATATTTAAAGATATTGGGCATTCAACAAAGCGACAGTAGTCTTTACTCTTGTAAGGCATCTAATCCTTTTGGAGAAACCTCTTGCAGCGCAGAACTCATTGTATTCTTGAGGACTGTTTCAGCATCTGAAGCCACCGAGTCACATAGTGTCAGCCTTCCGGAACAAGTAAGAACTAGCCTTCAGCAGGGACACCAGATGGCTTGCACCATTGCCACAAAAGACAGACAAACTGTTACAAGTGAGCAGATAGATACTTTGCATGTTTTAGATGTATCTACTGCCACTGTTCAAATGGAGCAGGTAACTCACCAAGCTGCATTATTGCAGTCCCATGATGTGCAGGAGACAGTAAAAGTTGCCCCTGCCCAGGCAAACCCAGTGGTGGCAACTCCTCTGAAACAGCAGCATATGGCTGCAATGATCTCTACTGTACAAGAAAATCAAGGCTTTAGTGAGCAGCACTGTGATCAAATTGTTAGTCCAGAAGTCAGAGAGCTTGAATTGAGTTTTGAGGTGCCCTCCAAACTTATGTCTGCCATTTCAGAAAGTACTATACCTCTTAGCATAGTGAAAGCTGAGGATTTGATAAAAAGTGAAACAGAAAAGATGCACACAACTTTAACACCAAAGGTTATTGTTAGTGGTCATCAAGTTGAAATGAAGCTGCCAATTCTACGAGAGGAATGCACAACAATTAAAAGCCCTGAAGAGGTGAAAAGCTACAAAGTTACCGAAGGGGTTAAGTTATTGTATACTGCAACATCATCAGAGAATGTAGCACTTACAGAATGTCATGCTTCAGAGCTAGCAACTATTGAGTCCATTGAATGTTTAGCAGAAGAGGAACGAGCCAAACCAGTGCTTACGTCAGTTTGTGAAACTGAGCACACTCTTTTAAAAGAAAAACCCCTTGGAATGCATAGACCAGTTGAGGAAACTGCTCAGCTCTCTAAAGATCCAATATTAAAATCAGCCCTAGTTACTGAAGAAAAGAACAAGCTTCAAGCTGACAAAACCACTGGAATACCTGTCCTGGAGCATCCTTTTTCAGTCCATTCCCAGAAGGAAAAGGATCAGGTGCTTAATTTACAGCTTATCAGTGACCAAGACACTCTTCTGTCTGAAGTCAGATTTACTTGTGAGAAGCCAGATTTGGAGCTGGCAGATGTCAGAAAAATGCCAGTTATTTTACACACAGTTTCTTCTGATGACCAGAAAACAGTTTTAGATGAAAAAGCAACACAGTGTGCATCCAAGTATACCACAATGGTTGTAAAGCCTAGTTTAGAGGTTCCTGGCCAATTACATCTCCACTCGGTGCAGTCGAAAACCTCTTTATGTAAAGAAGGGTTAGTTTCAGTTGAAAAACCAGATGAACAGAAAGCCACCCAGAGACAAGAAAAATACCGTAAATTTGTAGCCACTAAAGAAGAACGAGTAGAACTAACATCAGATTATGTTGAAGGTCTTGATGTGAAAGTAGAAGGTCTTAAAATTGAGCTCAAAACAGAAGCCAGACCTTTGAGTGTTCTTCAGGTAGTCTCACAGCATGTTCCACTTTCAAAGGAAAGCCCTATTGCAAGTGAGGTCAAGCCACAAAGTGCAATTTTGCAGAAAGAGGACTGGTGGAATAACATGCATGCGGCGTCAGTGTCTGAATCTCATTCTATAGAAGAGGGCCTCACAGACAGTTTCAAAGCAGTTGAGAAATTCACTTGTAAGACAGATGTAGAGCCTAAAGTACCTGTTCAGTATTTGCATGTAGAGGAAAAATCCATATCAACAGAAAGTTGTGTTGCTCTTGAGGCTGCTGAGCAAGACTTTGCAGTTCAGATTCAAGAAGGTCAGTCTGTAAGACAGTCAGTACTTATAGAGGAAAAACATTCTCTGACAGGTGAAATGTCTGAAGGATTTACCAGATCAGAAGCGACTAAAATAAACATTACAACACAGCCATTAGAACCGCTTTTAGTAAGTGAATCACAAGAAAGCAAAACTCTTCCAAAGGAACTTACCTTTGTAATTCCTGTACCAAAATCACACAGCTTGGATATCAAACAACAGTTGAAAATGACACTTCAGTCTGCTGTGGCTTGTGATCAGCCTTTGATTTTGGCAGATGTAGTGCAAAGTTTAGAAGTTGTGGAAGTAAAGGAGGTCAATGTGCGTATGGAACCAAACTACATGCTGTTCACTTACCTTATTACAACAGCTGGTCCACCTATAGAAATTACAATTGTCTTCGAGGGTGTATACCCTCAGAGAGCGGCTCTTAAAGACGAACTTCCTGCTGCTTTCTACTCTATGCTTAATCTTGAGAAACTCGTCTTGAGCTCTGAACAGTCAAACATCTTAAAACTTGACAGACCTGAGAGATCGCTGGATAGCAAAGCTTCTTCATATCCATTATCCTCAGCAATTTTAACAGAAAATGTTGAAATGTTTACAACACCTAAAAAGCAGTCTGCAGCTCTGCAAACAGAAGCTCAAGTCTTTTTGCATTCTGAAATGACTCAAAGGCAAACTGCTATCCAGGAGTCAGAGCACCATGTGACCCAGAAGGCTGCAGAATCCAAAATGGAGATCCACAGTTTCAGTGAGACCGAACGTAGGGAAATTAAATCCATTTCATCTGAACATTATAAGAGAGAGGTGTGTGTTTCAGATATTACAGTTGATGCACCTCCGAGACAGATCACTGTGGAAGAGTCTATGGATGTTCTTATTCAAGCAGACAAAAGAGAGGAGGTTGTAACAGAGGACATTTTAATTAAGCATTTGACTGAAGAGCTCCTTTTTGAAATACTATTAAAAGACATTACTGCTGAAGAGAATTCCAAAGTTACATTGTCTGTGAGAATAAAAGGTGTAAAAAGTGTAAACTGGCTTTTGAATGGAGTATCGATCAAACCTGGCAAAGAGTTCAGATGTTTAAGGGACAGTGATTCTTACACACTAGTAATCAACAAAGTTATCAAGGTGAAACATGAAGGGGAATATACCTGTGAAGCTGTGAGTGAAGCTGGCAAGATATCATCATCGTCATCAAGGCTCACTGTTGTCTCAAGAGGTTGGATTGTGTGGATTTTGTCATCTTAGATGAGAGATAATTCTTAACAATTCAACTCAGATCATCACTAATTAACTAGCTGGCACCGCTACATCATCTTTCCATTACTTCACCATTTCTTTAAGAATCATTTTTAAGCATACATTATGTGTGCTAAATATCTTTTCACCCTCTTTCAATATAATGGCACATTTTTCATCTTCTGAGTTCTTCAAGCATGGCCATGTCATGTGTGGCTCTTCATCACCTATTTTCTAACGTTCACATCATTATTTTTTCCATGTCATCCCAGGATTACCATCATTCCTACCTTTCCATTTCTTATGCATCCTGATATATCACACAACTCAGTAGTCCTATTATTGTCAATGTATTCATTTTTTGTATTTTATTTCCTTGCAAATTTCAGTGCCTCCAGTTTTCAAGAAGAAGTTTTATGACATGGAGAGCAACGTCGGCAGCCCAGTGAAGTTTGAATGCGAGATTGAAGAGACACCTAATGTGACCTTCAAGTGGTTCAAGTCTGGCTCAGAAATTAGACAGAGTGACAAGTTCAGGATCATCAGCAGGCAAAGCACATCATCTCTGGAGCTCCTCAACCCAACAAAGGCCGACATTGGTGAATACAGCTGTTGTGCCTCAAACAAGCACGGTAGTGACACCTGCTCTGCTAACCTGAACATCACTGGTGAGTGAACTGACGTTATATTCTTTGCTTTTGCTGCTGACAAATCTTTAACAAAGGTTACTTATTTTTAAGGGTTCAGCTTTTTTTCTGTCCTTGAAATCCAATCTGCACTCTTGTGTATGACAGAGTTGTGTATGTTTTGTAATCATATATAAGCAATATATGATTTGTCTTAAATTCTTTCAAAGTGACTTTTAAATCACTGAATATATGTCCAAATCTTTCAATGTCTTCCTCTCAATATTATTCTTTTTTTGCTTTTAATTAATACAATCTTTTTTGATTAATACAATTAATCCACCTGGGATCAATATTTCCACCTATCTCTATAACCATGTCTGAACCAGACATGTGTAAATGTGATGTTTTAAGATCTATCCCAATTATTTTTTTTAAATACATTGTATATATTCATTTTAGAATCTCTTCTGATAAGTAAATATATTTTCTTTTCTGGTATGTGAACTAACATTATATATTTGCAATACATCTATGATACAGGTTATCAAATATTTTGATGGCCGTATGTGGTAGAGGTAACTGATATTCAGATTTATTAATACTTTTGACTTAAATTTAGCAATGGATATTCCATTGTCTCTTGAGTGCATATTGGATCATAATTTTGGGAATTCATCAGTTTCAGCCATGTTACTTTATCCACCATATTTATGACCATCAGTGGGGTAAAGCAAAGGTGATGAATACAAAAACACATGAACAGAGATACTAAGAAAAAATATTGATCAATGAATTTGATCCACACCAGGTCCCAGAAAACATGATCTGTGAAAATGTTTCCTGGGAACTGGGTATGGATCCAGTGATTGATGTTTTCTTGGTATTTCTGTTCATGTGTTTTTGTATTCACTGCCAAAACTCATTCCTGCTGATGGTCATAAATATGGCGGATGAGCAGAAAAAGTCACATGACTAAAATGGATGAATAGGATCATTATGATTAAGAATGGAAGGAAGATTCATAACACAGTTGGCTTTCAAAAAATGCAAGACCAATGTAGAACTTATTGCTTTGCTTGTAGAGTAGGGACAAAATTGCTCTTCTTTTGTGACGTTTTAAGTCCTGTGCAGAAAATGTCCCGAGTGATACATGTTGTGTTATTTGATTTGTGATGTGCTTTAGTGTACATATCTATGTTGTGTAAGTGTGTAAAGGTAAAGATGATGAAAATGCTGGTTATCCAGCAACTCACCACCTACCCACCAAAGTATTTCCACACGTTTCCATTTCCATTTCCATGCGTTTTTAGAGTCTAAATGGTTTATGACTTGTTAAAGCAGGCATATCTATACAACTGCACTGCAAAGTTTTGGGGCTCTCGAGCCTTGTGTGACATTGTCTTTGACTGGTAACTTATTGAATGCTTAGAATATATATGGATCATTTTATATACTACATAAAATGAGGTTTAGGGATGCAGAAAAAAAACAAAAAAAAACAAAAAAACTGAGCTGGTTGCTAGTGTAGTTGTTATAGTTATTTTTATTGTTACCAAGATGATCAGTACTATTAATAATAGCAATACGAGTTTTTGACTATGGTTTTTGCTGAAATCCGTTTAATTTTTATTCTCAGAAACCCCCTCCATCACAAAAGAATTACCAATGCTGGATGTAGTGAAGGTGACCAGTGCTTTATTTGGGAGTGAGCTCATTGGTACTGCCCCGGTTGAAATAAACTTGTTGAAGAATAAGAGATTTATCAATTCTGACAAAATTATTTTTGAAGATTTAATTAAATATTTGGAGACACGTCCCTTTGAAAGTTCAGAATTTGGGGAGTACCAATGTTGCCTATCAAACGAAGTTGGAAAAATCGCCTCAAAATCAGTTGCGATAATAAGAGGTTAGTATGCTTGAGAAAGACAAGAAGAATAATCCCTGCAGGTTCCCAGCACTAACAGGTGTGTTACTAACAGGCAGCGCGGGCTACAATGGCAAGCTAAAACTGTTAACAAAGCTTTCAGACAATTAAGCAGTTGCTGTTGCCATGAATTATCTGATTTATTTATTTTTTTAAATACGGTTGACCTGCAATATCAACATTTTTCAACATCAACCATAAAAATATAAAAGCACCAGTGCGATACAATTAAGCATAAAAGTACAGTACAACTTTGACATTTTATATTTTGCAACTTTTCATTTGGCATTACAACAGGAGATGTCGATCACTAATACAACTCATAAGTTCATGCTTTAGAACACAAACACACTGAAAAATATAATTAATTCTAATTCCTTTTACTCTATAAAACCTTTTTGTCTATGCTCATAAAATCGTTGGTCAAGGACTGACTGCATTGTGACTTTTTTCACTTGATTTTTTCTTCTTCACTTTTTGATTGATCTTTGAATTTCCTAGATCCATGGGTTTCCATACACTGAGTCTTTGTCCTAGAAGCCACTCTTTAACCATTGAGGATATCATCGAGTGCATTTGTATAGAATTATGCTGGAATAATTAGTTGTTCTGGTTCTCTTGTAGTTAAAGGTTGGCAAAAGGATGGAGTATCTTAAGATATTTGAACATTGTTTGGTGTTCTTTTAGACTGGATTGTGTTTGGCATACCTTTTCTATATTGGATTAAAATCGATCTTTAGTATTTCATTCTCTGTATTTGAAAATCACAGTTCATATTGCTTTCGTCAGGTGATGCAGTGCCTTCACATATCCCATGTTTGGTATGTAATTGTTGCTAAGGTTGTTTGGTTTAGGTTTAGTTTTCTCTTTAACTGAATGTACTTGCCTAGTTTCATCTGGTTGTGGATGTCAGAAACTATGATTGGTTTTACTGGTAAATTAATATTAGATATCTTGACAGTGGTTGTTGGTCAAATTGACCGCAAAACATCAAACAACGCACCATGTACAAACTCTTTATCTTCTTAAAATGTTCTTATTTGAATCAGAACTTCATGTCTTTCTGAAGACACAATCTACCTAATTTCTTTGAAAAGGTGGTGAAATGGAAGAGGTTCAAGAGACGTCTTGTGTTTGGAAGAAACCGAAATGGAAGAGCAACTGCAACATTCTTCAAAATGGACGCTTTCCATTTCATGTCAAGCCATTAATATTGAAAAATATTATTTTATATTTGAAGAAAAATCTTCAGTCTTTTCTTTTGTCACAAGCTGGTTAATTGTCAGTTCAGATATCTTGACTTGAAGGATGGCACACAAATGGTGGCTCTTGGTACCTTTACTGGAACACTGAAATTCCTTCTTATTCTTGGATTTTGCAATGAAATGACCACTCTTATGAAATAACCAGTCACATGCCAAAATGACACAGGCTCTTGTTGTTCCTCAATGTTTTACCTCTTACATGGAATGCAGAATTATATAATTATGAAATGGCTGAGGAATGGAAAACAGACAATTCAACCGTCTTTGAATGTCGATGTCAGTGTTCTTGCAAAATTTCCGCCAGAAAAACATTTGAATGCTACAATCATATTTTTTTTATGCAACTCCCGTTTGTAGAGATGTAACTCTAGCTATACTGTTCCTCACAGCATCAGCACCTGCCCACTTTGTGAAGACACTGAGCAACATTTCCATCCCAATGAGCCAAAAGTTGAGACTTGAGTGCACATTCAATGGAGCCCAGAAATTGTTTGTGACCTGGTTCAAAGATGGCAGACAACTCTATGCATCGTACAGATACAATACAAAAGTCACAGATAACTCCTGCATTTTGGAATGTCTTCATGAATGTGACAAGAACACCACAGGAAAATACTCTTGTGAAGTCTCCAATGCCTTTGGAAGAGATATTTGCCATGCTAATGTGACTGCAGTGGCGGGTTTGTATACTATGGATTTCAGTAATGATCTACGCATTTACTATTAAATTACGTTATTAATTTTGGGCTTCTCAATTTAAATAAAAGATACCAGTAATTATCAGCACTGAACTAGAAATGACACTTCTCTAATATATAGGCCTATATATAATTTTCTGGACTAAAGGTTTCCAATCCTCTTCACCTCAGAACCTGCCCGTTTTGTGAAGAAGTTGACAGATCAATCCATTCCAACGAGTAAAAAGCTAAGACTTGAATGCACATTCACCGGAGCTCCAAAAATGTTTGTCACTTGGTACAAGGATGGCAAACAGCTGTATGCTTCATATCGATACAACACCAAAGTTACATCAGACTCCTGTATCCTGGAGTGTCTGCATGAGTGCAATAATGAGACTACAGGAAAATACTCATGTGAAGTTTCAAACGTTTATGGAACGGATATATGTCATGCTGAAGTAGTGGCAGTTGCAGGTTTGTAATTTGTACTGGACCCTTGCCTGCCCATCTTCCAAAGTTCCATACCCATGGATTTTGCCCATGGATATAAAAGGAATAGTTTGATATTGCAGCGTTGGACCGCATGTCACCTGGAATGGTGTAATTTTTGTTCCTCATGTTTTTTTTTTTTTTTTTTCGGTTGGCAACAATATGGTGTGCTGCTGTGACATTTTGCACGTTCATTGAAGTGGCCCATGCGTCTTAATTCAAATCTGTTTTATCCTGTATCAAGGCTACAGTGAGGGCTGGCATGTTTTTTGAGTGCTTGTTGTTGCGGGATATTGATCAACTTGTGATTGCATCTGCAAGTTTCCATGCTTAAAATATATTGCATACTTCAGCAAATTTGAGGAGTTTAATGTTTTTAAAGAACAATCCGCATGTTGTAAAGGTTGATATGTTGCCTGTTTGTATAGTTCTTGTCGTTGTTAAGGAAGTCATTTAAATGGATCTGATGCTGTCCTTCGTAGAGCCTGCCCGCTTTGTGAAGAGGTTGACAGACATGGCTATCCCACTCAGTCAGACACTGAGACTTCAGTGTACATTCACTGGAGCACCGAAGATGTTTGTCACATGGTACAAAGATGGAAAACAACTGTATGCCTCATACAGATACAACACAAGGATCATTGAGAACACGTGCGTCTTGGAATGCCTCCATGAATGTAACAATGACACTCCTGGAAAATACTCTTGTGAAGTTTCAAATTCCTTTGGCACTGATATCTGTCATGCCAATATAACTACAGTTACAGGTTTGTATACCATCCTAGTTTACTTATTTACAAATTTATTTCATGTTTAGGCAGACATAGGATAAAGATAAATTCGCTAATTTCTTGTTCTCAGAACCTGCCCGATTTGAACAGAAGCTTAAGGACAAAAAAGTTGCCATGAGCAAAAAACTGAAGCTTGAGTGCACATTTACCGGAGCTCCTAAAATCTTTGTCACTTGGTACAAGGATGGCAAACAAATATATGCCTCTTACAGATATAATACTCAAGTTGTTGGAAACACCTGCACTCTAGAATGTTTACATGAATGCACCAAAGACACTCCTGGAAAATACTCCTGTGAGGTGTCCAATTTCTATGGAAGTGATATCTGTCATGCGGAAGTGGCCACAGTATCTGGTTAGTACACGTTTAAAGGCCCTTTACATTAATGTTGGTTGGAATTCAAGTTGATTCTGTAGCGGGAGCCAGTGATTTGCAAGCATGGTGCTCATGATATTCATGATGCTCATCCAATGTGATTCCTCTTAGGACCTGCTCGTTTTGTGAAGAAGCTCACAAACCAGAATCTTCAATGGGGGCAAAAGTTGAGGCTCGAATGTTCCTTCACAGGAATTGAAAAAATGTTTGTCACATGGTACAAGGATGGCAAACAGGTCTATGCGTCATACAGATGCAACACAAAAGTAATTGGAAACACTTGCGCTTTGGAATATCTTCACGAGTGTGATGTCAATACTCCTGGAAAATATTCTTGTGAGGTTACAAATGAAGATGGTTCAGATATTTGTCATTCGCTGGTCATCCTTGCGACAGGTTAGTTAACTGCAGTCAGCTTATTTGAATGAATTTGCAGATCAAGTTCCAACTTTTCCATTCTTTACAATACTTTTCAGTATGCTTCTTTTTTCCCCAAATACTTTTTTTTTTTGTCTCAAAGAGATCACCTTTCTCTGGATTAATTACTAGCATTTTAACATGAAAAAACGGAAATGACTATCGTCCCAAATGAAACAAAAATAGCAATTTGAGTATTTTATAAAACGATTTTATAAAGTAAACTATTTAGTGACTAACAACGGCACTGGTGCACAATAGCCAAATGCAAACTAGTGTTATTTTAGTATCATTTATATAATATTATATATTATATAATATATTATATTTATTAATATTTTGACTTAGCTTTGATTTTTCTACTTTTTATAATTTTAGGTGCCATTTTTTATTTGTTTTTTGTTTGTTTAAATTTAACTTAGTTTTAGGTTTAATAATTTAGTACTTCATATTAAACTTTTGTACTGTGTTTCAGTTTGTTGCTAAGGCAACAGAGTTTATCTAATGTTTATGCTTTATTTTATCCCAGATTTACTTAAATTATCATAAAAATAACAACACTAATGCAAACTAAAACACTGTAGCAAAAATGCATTGAATAGAGCATTAAATACAAACTGCTTCATGGAGTCCACAGCTTACACTTCAGGCTTAAATGTAATACATTTCACTATAATATCACATTTAAAACACTGCGAGTAGTCTAATAAGCAAATTTAATTATGCTTTTCTACTATATAATCCCTTAATCTGGTTCACATTTAAGAGGGATTTAGTCTTGGACTGAAAGCTTTTTTTTTCTAGAAGTCAAATTGGAAGGTTAGAGTAGACAGGGGCATTCCAAATATGAATAATTTGGTTAAACGATCAGCAAAACAAAAATTAGAGAGATTGCAAAATTTCAAGTGTGGATAAAACTGCAAGTCTAGCTATTCTGAAAGCAGAAAAGACAGATGCCTGTCTTGCCATGCAAGTGAAGAACTTGATTTAAAAAAAGAAAACAACAACAACATCAACAAAAGCAAGACACGTGTTCCATTAAACTCTTTATGATATGTATTTTGCTTTTAATATTAGTGACCTTGTGTGAAATGTGTTTTGTTTTTTAGAGCGCAAAATTCCACCAACTTTCACTAAGAAGCCCTCAGAGCACATTGAGGATGCTGAGGGCAAATTGGTGAAGCTTGAGGGTCGAGTATCTGGGTCACAACCTCTATCTGTAAGCTGGTACAAAGATAACAGTGAACTCAACACTTCTGACATCTATGACATTTCCTTCAAGAGCAACACTGCTTTGATATGTCTCAAGAAGGCCAGTGTCAAAGAGAGTGGAGTTTATACATGCAGAGCTTCTAATGAAGCTGGCACTGCCTCCTTCCAGGTGGTGGTTAACATCACAGGTAGTCAATATGGTCTTACTGCATGATTTCTTGTTTCTCACTTATTGCTGTATTCCCTTTTCCTCTTTGCATGTTAATTCTATTTATGTGATTTTGTGTGTTACTGTGATGCTGCTTTCTGTTGTACTGCATAAACATGTACTCCCCTACTTTTCACTAAAAAGAACAGATGAAAATGCTGAAATTCTTCACTTTTTTTAATACCTAGAGCAAAAAAGGCCACCGACTTTTGACATTCCCCTAAAACCAGTAACAGTTAGTGAGGGCGAAAGGCTAAACCTTAGCTGCCATGTCTGCGGGTCTCCCCCAATGAAGATTCAGTGGATGAAGGACAGAAGGGAGGTCACACCCTCTGCTACCACCAGGATGGTATTTGTGGATGGCACAGCCACCCTGGAGATAAACCAGACATCCAAATCTGATGCAGGAGATTATCTGTGCAAGGCAACCAACAATGCTGGTAGTGAATTCTCCAAGGCCAAAGTCACATTCAAAGGTAATTAGAACTATCTAACTTTTCTGTAATAATCAAAATGTGCATTTCAATGCAGCTAAATTAAATATGTAGTATTATTATTAACCTTACATATTCTTGCTTTGAACTCTTCACATGTAATTAGTTTCTTTGCTTCATTTTCTACTTCTGGGTCTAATATTCTCAACCTTTCTTATAGTACCAAGTAGATAAAAGCCAATATCTAAATTTCTTATTTCATCATCATGCATTTTGGTATCCTCATCTTAATAATACCCACATCTTGTTTTGTTCCACTCCTTAAGTGCTTTGGATCCACCTGATCTTGCTGTTTCTTAAATAGTTTTACCTTTTTCTTCATAGTGCACAACTAAGCTGCAGTGATCTTGATAATGTTTTCAAAAGATTTGCTTTCACATGCATATTTATTCTTCAATAACCAAGGATCTTTTTATACATGCATATTGTCTAAATAGCAAAGTGACATATCTTGCTAAATATAAGGTGCTTACGAGTTGATTTTTATTAGTTTAGATTTTGTGTAAACGTTTAATGCATATTTACTGAACTTGTTAAAATGCTGAAATATGCCAAGCATCCTTTTGTAGATTTCAGTCCATTTTTATTATTTGCTTAATGTGTTGTTCCATTGCCGGTATCACTCAGATAAAACAGGTGCAGCACTTGCAACAGCACCGGCAGCCCCCACAGCACCTCAGACAGTTAAAAAACTGGATAACTTGTTCTTCATTGAGGAGCCCAAGAGCATTCATGTTGTTGAGAGTAAGTTTATGCTTTTTGTTAAACAGTGTAGATGTCATTTTTAGATTAGAATTAAATGTACACAATGGAAATCACATCATATTCTGGATTACAGAGGGTACAGCTTCCTTCATTGCTAAAGTTGGTGGTGATCCCATTCCCAATGTGAAGTGGATGAAGGGCAAATGGAGGCAGATGACTCATGGTGGTCGCATCAACATTCATCAAAAAGGCCAAGAGTCTAAACTGGAGATTAAAGAGGTGACCAAATCTGACTCTGGTCAGTACAGATGTGTTGCCTCAAACAAACATGGAGAAATTGAGTGCAGCACAGACTTGAATGTTGATGAGAAAAAAGATTCTGGGCCAGAGATGGTCAAACTGAAGAAGTGAGTCTGAAATTGGGATTTTCTTTGTCAGCAAAGCTCAAAATCACAATTCTGTAATGATTATAAACTTGCACTCTGTTTTGTTACGTTCAGGACTCCATCAAAGCAGAAAAGTCCAAAGGAAGATAAAGACATTGACATTGTTGAGTTGCTAAGAAATGTAGATCCAAAAGAGTATGAGAAATACGCTCGTATGTATGGAATCACAGACTTCCGGGGTCTTCTTCAAGCTATTGAGTTTCTGAAGAAGGAGAAGGGTGAAGAAAGTGGAAGACCGGTAGATAAATCTAAATTGTTTTGTCTTAACAGATGTTACAAATCTTATGTTTTCTTACACCTTGTTGAGATTGAAATCTGCAACAAATAGCTTTAATAGGTGCCCTTGTTTTTTGAATCAGGAAAGTGAACATGGAAGAGAAAGTGATGAGGATTTGACTAAGCTTGTGGCTGATTTGCAGAGGAGAATGGAACACAGTGAAGTATGTTCCTTCTTTGGGAAGTTTAAGTAACACCGCTTCAATTTTCAGTCTAAACATATTTGCATATTCATGCATATGCTTATCAGATGCATGTTGATGACCTAAATGTATGAACATTTTGTTTTTGCAGCCTGTTACCCTGCTTAAAGACATCACAGATCAGTCAACACAAGTTAACAAAGAGGCTGTGTTTGAGTGTGAAATCAAAATCAACTATCCAGAAATTACACTGTCTTGGTATAAAGATGCACAAAAGCTAGAAACTAGTGATAAATACGACATTAAACTCATGGGTGACCGCCAAATATTGAAGATCAAGAACTGTCAGACCAGCGACCAGGGAAATTACCGGGTCGTTTGTGGGCCACATATATCCAGTGCCAGACTGACAGTGTTGGGTAAGTCCATTTTAAAGACATTGTACTTTGCATTAAAACAACATTGATGAACATATTACGAATTGAGGCACATTTTCGTCAATATTCTACAGAGAGTAAAGGTCATGTGCAGGAACCATCCCCTGGTAAGAGGGTAGAATTGCTTTGTATAAGAAATTTAATTATCAGAATGGTAAGAAAGGGCCACATAGATTGTCTATTCATGTAAGGAAATTACTAACCTCTTCTCGTTCTGCTACTTACTAGCAATTGCTAAGCATTCTTCATTTTTCCCCCTTGTGCTTTAAAATTACTCGGCTATAGTGGTGTTGATTATGAACCAAGCACATTTACATTTCTTCTGATTTCTTTGCTCTTTTTTTGAAAACAGTGAAATGACAAATGAAATGCATTTTGAGACAATTAACCATTCAAATCCTTTTATGTTATTTTTAGCTGATCAAATTCAGTTCACCAAGCGCATTCAAAATATTGTGGTGAATGAGCATCAGTCTGCCACTTTTGAGTGCGAGTTGTCTTTTGACAACGCGGTCGTCACCTGGTTTAAAGATGCATGGGAGCTTAAAGAGAGCCTGAAATATACCTTCAGGTGTGAGGGACGAAGGCACTTTATGATCATCCGCAATGTAACCTCTGACGATGAAGGTGTGTACATTAATCGTCCTAGTGGCTCACTACAAATGTAGAATTAAACAGATTTAAACAAAATTAACTTCACTGAAAATCTTTTAGGCGTGTACTCTGTGATTGCTCGCCTGGAGCCCGTTGGTGAAACTAAAAGTACAGCTGAGCTTTATTTGTCAGGAAAAGGTAAAATCCACAGCAACATCACATTATGGCTTGTTTACTAGAGTTTAGTCAACAGCAATTACATTTCATCTTCTTTTGCAGAATTTGAAATAAGAACACGTTCTTTTGGTAAGTGGTTTGTTATGCACTAAATTGTTTCTGAGGATTAATCGTCTCTTATTTACTCCTCAAAAACACCAACTAATTTCTTTACAAAATCTGCAAAATGTATAAGCAAAAAATAAAGAAATAAAAATATAAAATTTATCTCAACCTATCCAGATTTTCCTGATACATCGATATATGTACCAGATGTGTCATCTGTGATTAGTTTTAAAGGTAAGGTATAAATAAATAAACAAATATATAAATAGAAGACCATGAAGTTTCACTTCACCTAACAATGATGCAATTGTTACCTTTTGTTTTGAAAAGATGAATCCTCAGAATTTCATTATGAAGAAAAATTTGAAATAACAGGTACTGCTTCAAATTAGAAATAATCGCTAATCTTAAACCTTAATATTTGAACTTGATGAGTACGTTCACTAAAATACACTAAGCTTCCATCATCTCATCTCGTGAATGGATTGATAAACTAACATTACCATATTACCATCAGCACCTCACCATGTAATCCCACATTAATCTCACACTCACAACATCTAAAGTGGGTGTTTAATAAAATACAACTAATGTAATACAATCAGATCCTAGAATTGGTATTCTTTCTTTCTTTCTTTCTTTCTTTCTTTCTTTCTTTCTTTCTTTCTTTCTTTCTTTCTTTCTTTCTTTCTTTCTTTCTTTCTTTCTTTCTTTCTTTCTTTCTTTCTTTCTTTCTTTCTTTCTTTCTAATCTTTGAATTTGCATTAACATTATTATTATTATTTTTAAAAAAATTGCTGTTACACAACTTTTTGTATAACAAAAAATATTGTTGTATGGTAGAGTGTCAGAAATCGACAGTTCAAGAGGAGAGTGTAACTCATGAATTCTCTTCACTGCAAGGTATACTGATTAGCAGTCTTAGAGTCTTTAACTAAGAGCATAACATTTTGCTCGTCTTGTTTGTATGTGACGAGTTTCTTCACTCATCTTCATTTTAATGATTCTTCATTTCATCTTCTTTTAATTCTCTCTTTTTTTTACATATATTTTGTCAAAGCTTTAATGTGTATTCCTTTGCTTTTTAATATAACTGACTGTTAAACATCATCACTCCCATCCTTCAATAACCAGGTCCTCCATCATTTTCAGTTCAGCATCATTAACATTTTTAATCCACAGGTATTGTGCTGTAAACTTTGTGTGTGTGTGTTTGAAACTGAATTTGTGTGTCTATGTTCATGCCTAAGTTCTTGTTTCATGTTCTCATTAGAATTGAAGAAACCTGTTGAGGAGTCTGTAACAAAACGTCTAGTGGAAAGGACAGAGGAGGCGCCTAAGAAAGGTATTGGATGAAGGCAAAATGCTTGCACCAGACTTTGCTTATGGCTGTCCCAGATTATCTCTTAACATTTATGTATGCCTAGCCAACTGCTTTATTTTTTTCCCTCCAGTTAAACACTTACAACATGTCTGTGCTGAATCAAAAACATTTTTGGTTCCTTCCTTGTGTGGGAGTTCTGTTTGTGTATTATGTCATTCTGCGGTTTTTATGTACTTTTTATGATTGTCCTTGATCGTATGTCCATAAATGTTTTCTTCTAATGCGTGTGCAATCATGCTAAAAGCATGGACACTTTGACTACTTAAACTCTGCTTAAGCTTTGCAGCTGTATTTTAATAAAGCTGATATCTTTTATGTACCTGAAGTTATGAAGCAACCAGAAGAGAAACCTGGAACAACTTTTGTACAGCCTTCAGTTCCTGAGAAAGGTATTATTATGTCTTTGCTTGACTTTTTACATTGTTCATGTGTTTCTTCCTCTGTGTGTTCATTGTTTTCCACCAAAATATTTCAACCAAATCTGTTTTGTGAGATTGGTATGTTACCATATCAAATTTGTGTGAAATTCCTGTGACGCCATGATATTTTAAAGAATCTGAAGACAAGAAGCCTGTTGAGGAAAAAGTCCCATCTGTCAAGGTGACAGGGCAAAAAGAACAACCCACACGCAAAGGTATTATCAGCTGTGTGTTTTCAGTGTGTATACTGTTATATACGTTCTGTATTGATTGTATGTCTAAATGTTTTCTTTATCCAGTTCAAATGTATGTATATTATGTGTAAATGTTGATATTTGTGTAACTGTAATTTGCAGTTTTTTCTTGTGTCATTTTCTTAATATCTTGGGATTCTATAATTCTTCACATATTGTTTATCTGTGATGTACACAGAAATGTCTAAAGCCTCTGCTGTGTAATTCCTGTCTTTGTGTTTGTGTTGTCAGTTTCATTTGAGAATTAATAGCAATATCAGTGTTAATTATATATATTCTAAAACCTACACCCTCAGAGCCTAAACCTCAGGTGCCAGCAGAACCAAAAGCTCCAGTGGCTGAACCAAAGCCTGAACCTAAGTCTGAGCCAAAAGCTCCAGTGGCTGAACCAAAGCCTGAACCTAAGTCTGAGCCAAAAGCTCTACCTAAACCTGAGCCCAAGCCTGAGCCAAAAGCTACACCAAAACCTGAGCCCAAGCCTGAGCCAAAAGCTACACCAAAACCTGAGCCCAAGCCTGAGCCAAAAGCTACACCAAAACCTGAGCCCAAGCCTGAGCCAAAAGCTACACCGAAACCTGAGCACAAGCCTGAGCCAAAAGCTACACCAAAACCTGAGCCCAAGCCTGAGCCAAAAGCTACACCGAAACCTGAGCCCAAGCCTGAGCCAAAAGCTACACCAAAACCTGAGGCTGAACCTAAGCCTGCAGTTGCAAAGAAAGTTGAGACACCTTCTGTCAAAGGTATTGTGTGTGATTCGTTGTCTGTGCTGCAGTTTTTTCTTTGTGTTTGTTTTGTGAGCATGTCTGTATGTGTCAAGTAAGATATGTACAAATATTTTCATAAATTTGTTGTATGTGCAGTCCTCAACTCTTAGAATTCACCTCTTGTTCAACTTAAGAATATAAAGTTTCATCTGCTATATATTTTTGGGTTTACTGTATGCTACTTTGTTTTTTGTTTTTTAAAAGCACCCGAAGCTCCAAAGCCAGAAGCTGCACCTCAACCACCCTTAGCTATTAAAAAAGATGAGGCTTTACCTCTAAAGCCAGACACTACTCAAATAAAAGGTAACTCTTAAATCTCAATAGTTAAGAAGCACAATTATTGAGTATAATAATTCTTGCAAACCGCAAACCACGGTTTCACTTTGTGTTTGTTGTCTGTTAAAAGCTTTGTCACCAAAAATGGTGCTCTTGGAATGCATGTGTAACTCTTCTCTTGATCTACTAATTGATTCTTTTCATTATATGAGCTTCTGCATTCTACTTTGAATGCATATCTTTTTATGATAATACACTGTATAACACATATGTGTTCTTTTGAAGCTCTTGTGGAGATGAAGGAAATAGAAGCACCAAAAGTAAAGCTAGATAGAAAACCAGAGCCTGCACTTGTTGCTGCTGAGCCACCAAAGAAAGAAGCCTCTACACTACTACAAGATGAATCTATCAAAGATCATTTGCCTGTCCTCTCCGAGCCATCAAGTGTAGAGCCAGCTAGGCAGTTTAAACCTACACAAAGCCAGCCTCCTGAGCCAGTTAGAAAACAAGAAGTCACATCAGCTCCACCAGAGGTTATAGTTGAACCAAGAAAGCCACCTTCCCGAGAAGTTTCCCAAGCAGAATCAGTCAGAAACGTTGAACCTTCCCCTAAGCCTTCAGAGTTACTGCAAGCAGATCAAGCTAAAAAGCAAGTGCCACCAAAGAGTGAACCAACCCCTAAAATCAGTGAGCCAGCACTTGCCCACAAAAAGGAGGGTCATCCAGAGAAAGGTATTATTAAATCTTCATATTAAGCTCTTTAATATGCCCTGCAATAATGGGGTAGCAGTACAAACTCTCTTAAAAGTGTTGCTGATCTTATTTACTCTTCTTAATGTGTTGTTCTTTGTCTGGTAAAAATGTTATATCTACAAAGCGGTTGAAGTAAAGGCTGCTGAACTACCATCTGAGAAAAAGCCTGTGACTAAATCTAAAATGGAGACTGAGATGCCCCTAGCCAAAGGTATGCTTGATTGGTCGTGGGAGATACAAATCAAATTTGTATCTCTGCATTACTAGATCTGTTTGTGGTACAAAAAACAGATGTCCCACTATTTACAGGGTAACCACTATTAACATTTTAATCATAGTTAGCTGGAAAATAATTTTTAATATTATTAATATATATTAATCTGCTATGAGGTAAATAAGTTTAAAGAACCTTCAATAACCCAAGCCACAGAAAAGAGTTGCATTTTGACTGTACTGCCAAAATAAAGATTATCCCTAAACTAATGATATTTTAAGATCCTTTCTCTTTTATAACAAATTATCCTTTCTAGATTAAAGTAGGGAAATGTGTTAACATACCCTTTGATGTTTCATGTTGGTATGCATGTTTTGTTGAAAACTCTTCTACCACCGTTGCATGGTGCAATCTTGAAAATCTTTCATCTTTAAAGTCTTTGCAGCATCTGAAGAGAAAATTGACCAAATTCCCTACACAGTGGAAGCAACTCAGAAGATTTACATGGAGGAAATGTTTTTGAAGGAGGAAATTACGGAAGAGAGTGAAAGCATGCCTCATCAACCTGAGGAAATTTTGTCTCTTCAAGAACATATTGTAAGGATGGATATGAGTCATCACAGTAGAGAATTGGCTCCTGAAGATTTGAAAATAGTTGAAACAGAGGTTTCCCTGATACAAATAAAGGAGATACCCGAAACAACCTCATCAAAGCAAGAAACTCCGCCAGAAGCTGTGGTTATATTTAGCATTGAGTCGTCACTGAGAAGTCAAGATATAATGCCAGATGAAAAGAAAAAAACGGAAGATATGCCTCGACAAAAGAGAGAAGACACCCCCAGAAAAGAGATGGCCATTCAGAGAAAAATAGAAGTTCACAAGAAAGAGTATATTCACTTACAACAGTCTGTTCATGAAAACAGCAGATCACAGGAGGAAACCCCTCAGATATCACCAGAGATAACACCATTAGTAAAACCAAAAGAAAATGGAACTAAGTTGAAGGAAGTGCGTAAAGTACTTGAAAGAGGTAAACCTTATAATCTTCAGCAAATGCCTCAACTGGTAAATTGCAATCTTTACTTGAATTATTTGCCGAAAAGGCAATTGTGGTTTTCTTTTCTGTCTTAAAAGTCTTTTTTGCAAAAGTTCCTCTTTAGCTTCTTGTATCTTGAATATGTTTGTAATTCTTAATTAGACTAGAAGACCCAGGCTGTTACAACTCCTGTGTCAAAAGTTGTTTCACCTACAAATAGTACTTAAAAGGCTGGGGGATTTGGTGCTATTACTCTTCAGTTCTTGGTTCAGTGTGTGAACATGTGTCTGTATGATCATCTGTAAATGTTCAGGGTCTATTTCTTGATTTTGATCATGGCTTACTTTTATTTTAAGAACCGGAATTAGTAAAGAAACCTGAACCGGAAGTCCCAAAGCCAACTGTGGCTCCAGTTGAACAGAAAATATGTCCTCCATCAAAAGGTATACAGCAAAACTGGAAGAAACACTTCTTTGATAATGTTTGTTTCATATATTCTTTTGTCGTCATGTTTAAATGTTCTTTGACCAGTCCAGTTACACATTTTTCCACATGTGCCTTTATTACTTTGGATTTTATTATTATTGTTTTAATTAAAGAGCCAGCTGTTGAAAGCAAACCTGAGGCACCGAAGCCAAGTGTGGCTCCAGTTAAACAGAAAATGCCTCTTTTTAAAAGTTATTCAAAGTCTCATTGTGGTAGAACTCTTTTCTGGTGTGTTTGTCAGTCTGTGGTATGTGTTTGCTTGTTTTGTTAGTCTAATGATCTTTACATGGTCCTTGTCTTTTATCTTATCTTTGTTTTTATTGCTTGTGATTATGGAATTGTTTTATTTAAAGAGCCAATTGTTGAAAAGAAACCAGTTCCTGAAGTACCAAAGCGAACTGTGGATCCAGTAGAACATAAAACAATATATCCTCCAAAAGGTATTTAAAGCAAAACTGGCAAACATTTTTGCTGGTCCTATAGTCTTTGTTGTGTGATTGCTCTTATTTGTGTTTAACTTTAAATGTTCCTTGTCCATTTAAATAACATCTTATTTCATATTTGTCTTCACTATTTTTGGTTGTGATTGTGGTATTATTTTATTTAAAGAGCCAACTATTGAAAAGGAACCATCTCCTGTGGCACCAAAGCCAACAGCAACTCCAATTGAACAGAAAGTCTCTCCACCCACAGGTAGAGTCTCTGTTTTCATGTCTTCTGTATCAATTGTTATTGTTGTTGGTGTTCCCTTGTGTTTTTAATGTGTCTTTGTGGTCTTTAGTTTGTGCATTCTACTTTTTAAAGTATCTTTTAAATCTTGTCGTGTTTTTACATGTTTGTCTTAAAATACTAACTTTGACATTGTTTTTTATTTTTCTTAATTAATTATGGATGTGAGTTGTCTACTTTTGTATTTCAATTTGTTTAAACATATATATATTGTACCTTAGGGTAGTATGCACATTCATAATGGTAAAATTAAAGCAAGTATTCACCTATTTACTCATTTTCACGACCTTTTCAAACCTGCATGACATTCTTTCTTCCATGAAACTCCAATGGAGATGTTTAGTAGAATGTCTGAGCTATTGTATTCTATACCATTATAGTGGATAGGGACCAGGGACGGTCAAGTTCCAGAAAATACTGACAACAAAATTGCCTCATTTAAGTAGTCTATGGGCCCTATTTTAACGATCTGAAACGCAAGTATCAAACAGGAAACGCAAGTAACTTTGTGGGCGAATCTCGACGCAAATCTAAAATGGGTTGGTCTGAAGTAGCTACATTACTCATAGGTGTGGTTTGGGCGTAACGTGCAATAAACCAATCAGAGCGTCTTCTCACATTCCCTTTAAGAGCAGGCGCGCTTTCCATGACAGATTGCTATATTTATGGCGGATTTGCCAGGCGCACGCCAGGAGTGGTTCACAGCCGAGGAGTAGGGATGGGCAAACGAAGGCTCATGAAGCACTGAGGCTTTCCCCTGACTGTTCAAGGAAAAGATTCGAAGCATCAAGAGTGTCGAAAACAGCGCCATCTTGTGGCAGCTCAAATTTATAGCAGCCATAAACCTGAGTGCGCAGCGCCATTGTTTTATCTATTAAGCACATATAAAAGCCTGACAATGCTAAATGTTCAGTTTTCTTATAATATAATTCACATATTAAAGTGTGGCAATAAATTAAATGTAACAATTATATTAATACTTTTATAAAAATACCAACAAGAGTTGCTTTATGCAAGTAAATGGTGGTCTAATTATTTTATGGTTTCTATGCTTTTTATATGGCAGAATATATGATCATGTAACATAGGCTATAGGCTTATTTATAAAAATTAGTAAATGGACTTAAACTTCCAAAAACCTGTAGAGTAGAGTGATGGGTTCAAACATTCCGACACGCAAAGTGAAGCATTCACGTGACTGGAAAGAAAGTGAGGCTTCGTTTTTCGTTGATCACGTGTTTCTCTGAAAACAATACGCGCTCCGGCACAGAGCTTCATGAGAAATTTCACTCCGTACTCGATACGCGCTTTGAATGTGTATGTAACATCACTACCGAGGAGACAAACGTTCTCGTCAGGGCGTAAAACCCACCCAAATTAGCTTTGGTTAAACAGGCGTATAATAATTAGGATAAATGTGTAAGCTAGATTTATGCCTATGTTTTCACATCTTCATGGACACCACAATGATTTCCCTCGTGTGTTGATATTTTTCCTTGTAATAATGTATGGTTTGCAAAAATGGGAACTGCTGCGTCTGTGTAGATGAGAGAAGCAAAGTGTATGCGCGTTGTGCACACGCTACATTATGGCCAAGCATGCGCCCTTAAAATAACATCTGAATAACGCGCCACTGACTTTAGACTATAGGGGCCCTGGGCCCTATCTTGCACCCGGCGCAAATGACTTTGTACACTGACGCATGTATCATTACTATTTTGCACCCGACGCACAGCGGACTTTTCCCTCCACAGACACACGTCGGTTAACTAAGAAATACACTTGCGCTCCCCGGGGCGGTTCAGCGCAAAGAGGAGGCGTGTTCCGGCGCAAACTTTCCCTCATGCTATTTTGCTGTTCTATAAAACAATTGGCCACTGACCAGAAAAAACCTAGTCTAAAGGCAGTGGCGCATTGCGCGTTGTTCATTATGCTATTTTAAGGGCGCATGCTTGACCATAATCAATGTAGCGTATGCACAACGCGCATACACTTTGATTCTCTCATCTAAGCAGCAGTTTTCATTTTTGCAAATCATACATTATTACGATAGATAGATAGATAGATAGATAGATAGATAGATAGATAGATAGATAGATAGATAGATAGACAATTTATTATAAAAGCATACATGTAGCTTACACATTTACCCAAATTATCATACGCCTGTTTAACAGAAGTTAATTTGGGTGGGTTTCTCCATCCCCAATGTGACTTCTCTGTGTTTTACGGCCCTGACGAGAACGTTGCTCTCCTCGGCTGTGAACCGCTCCTGGCGCGCGCCTGGCAAATCCGCCGTTATAATAGGAATACGCTTTAGAACAAGCGTGCCTGCTCTTAAAGGGAATGTGAGATGACGCTCTGATTGGTTTATTTCACGTTACGCCCAAACCACACCTATGAATAATGAAGCTACTTCAGACCTACCCCTTTTAGATTTGCGCCTGGCACAAGAGTCATTTATCCCGCCGGGAAAATAGCAACAGCGCCCAAGACCCGCCCACAAAGTTACTTGCGCTTTGCGCTTGACATTTGCGTTTTAGATCGTTAAAATAGGGCCCGTGGTATTTTTGTAATGGGTCACAGACACCCATCTATAATTTTAATTTGACATAATCTAGTCTTTAACGGTTAATGATCGATTAATGAGCTTCAGGAAAATAATTTAAATGAAGAAAATGCTCTCTATAAATAAAATACAGTTCTCCACAAATACTTGCCCACACGAGCTGAGACCTGACGTGAGATTTGATTGTAGCCACCGCTCGCGTCCATATTGATAAATGCCAAGTTTTGTGTTGAAATGGCCATACGCCCAGTTTTCTGTTGTATGTTCATTTCATAAATGAGGCCCAATGAGAGTAAATGATGACGGAATTAAATATTTTGAGTGCATTCTCATTCTGACTTGTATGTGTGTTGGTATCTGTTTAATCTGAAATGATCTCTGAAACAGATGCAGTCAAGGGCCCTGTTACAGCTCCTGGACCTGCTCCCAAAGGTATGTTACTGTGTGACTTAAATGGCATAAATGAATCTTCCAAGGTTTAATTATCAAACATATTAAAACCAGTTATTCAGGCATCACATTTTAAATGTCTGCTTGTTATGTTTGTTTTGTGTCTTTGTTTTTGTGTTTTTTTTGCTGTTTTTTTCCCCCTATATTTTTATGCTGTACAGTTTGGCTCAGTGCTATTTAGTAGGGTTGATGTTAATTTAATCTTAATTCCTACATTTCTCATAAATAAAGTTAATCGTTTTCCATGAAGGTAACACTGATGACTTTAGCTTCAACCCTTCTGTGTGATATGTGTACAGGTGTCTTATGTCATGCTGATTGTACTGTCCATGTCATGTGATATTGTGACATTTATCGCCTCAGAAACAACTAGCACTACACAAGCACTTCTTAAACGAAAGAGTAAAATTCACGTCAAGGAAGAGGAAAAATTGGAAATTCCAACCATAAAGAAAGTAACCAGAAGATCAAAAGAACATCAGGAAGATCAGGAAGTTATATCACTTAAGGAAGTCAACAAGATTCAGCATGAAGAACTACCAAAAGAAGCAGGACAACTTCTCCAGAAAGTTGAGAAAGCTGAAATAGTTGGAGAGGAGATGGTGAATTCAAAGGCTGTTAGTGAAGTCAAACTCACTAGCAGTCATGAAGTCACAACAGATACTTGGTCATATGAAACTGCCACAAAAACAGAGAAAATATCAAAGGGGGAGGGAAAGAAGATAGAACAGTACAAGAATGTGTGGGAGCAGAAAGTGATTACTCCTGAAATAGGAGGAAGAGGTGTAGAAAATACGGGTGAACAAGAAACTAAAATTCCAATGGAAGGGGAACCCTTGATACCACAGCCAAGTCTGAAAAGGGTAACCAAATCAATATCTACTGAGAAAGAACAGGAAACTGTAAAATTAAAACCTGTCGAGAAATCAGATAAAGCTGTTGTAGGTCCACAGAAAGACAGCAACATAGAGAAGAGTGAAGAGAGTATTGGTGTCCAGAAACATGAAAGACTCATAAAGGATGAACCTGTTTCAAAGAAGAAGATAGAAGTGACTCTTACAGATCAAACAGCTAAAGAATCCGTAATGCCAAAACCTGTTGTGGCTAAAGATGAAATCTCCAAAGAACATGAGAAATTTCCAAAGAAATCAAACAGAATTCTACCACAGGACGAGGAGCCAGAAACTGTGACACTGAAACCTTTTTCCAAAGAATCTCATGCTGATGTAACCCCTGAAAAGGTTACTCAAGAACGAAAAGAGAAAAAGCCTGTAGATATTAAGCATCCAGAGAGGCCGGAAACACATCATATCCTGAAGGAACCTCACATCCCGGTAAAAGAACCCGGAAAAAGTGAAAAAACATATGAAGAGCCAGAAAAGATAAAAAAGCTAAAGTCACCTCATGAGCATCTCCCCATGATGAGTACTACTACTCCAGAAAAGACAACACTGGAAGGTCCCAAGGAAGAGAAGGCAATAACTAAAAAGCGTGGAATTATTCCAAAGGATGAAGCAAAAAAAGAAGAGATATCATTGAAACCCGTAAAAGGAAAAATAATTGCAGAGAAAATGACTTCACCAAAGGTAGATAAACCTAGTCCTCAAGTCACTTCACTGACAAAAAAGAGTCCAAAAGATGATGATAATAAGCCAGCAATGTCAAAAAAGATTGTTGGTCCACCAAAGGAAATGGAGGGAAAAAAGCCTGAAGAGCTGAAAAAGACACCTTCACCAAAAGCAGAGATACCAAAATCTAAACCCACTGAATCCATTCCAATGGAAAGAAAGTCTAGTGCAAAATCACCCAAGAAGATTTCACCAAAAGATTCACTTGAGTCTGTAATTCTGAAGAAGGTCTCAAAGACAGTTTCCCCCAAAGAAGAAAAGACTACTCGGGATCCTCCTTTGAAAACAAGTGAAGACAAAGTGCCAGTTGTGAAGGAGTTGTCTCCAAGCGTTCTGCATCTACAAAAGATTCCTACACAGCAAGAAGAGGTAGTTCATGAGGTGGTGGATGATGAAGAAGAAGAAGAAGAAGAAGCCTGGGGATGGGAACTTGCTCCTAGGGACAGTTATGGATCTGAAACCTTTGATGACGTTTTGGAGGATGGGGCCGTTGAAACCCCAGGAATGGGTGACAAGAAAGGTGAGATGGTATCACCAAAAGCTTACCATTGGTATCTCATGGCTCCCTACAGTCGTTCCAAATAATATCCACTCAACCCAACCTTCATTATAACCCTTTAACAAGTGTCTTCTTTTTTCAAGTGTACAATTGTCTTTGATGTTTGATGTTTGTCCTTCCATTGATTCATTCGTTCTTTCGTTCTTGATTGATCAAACCCTCTTGATAAAATGTTGTGTGTCTGTTCTGTCTTAAAACTGTTTGTCAGTATCATTTTCATTCCTT
This sequence comes from Rhinichthys klamathensis goyatoka, assembly GCF_029890125.1. Classification (NCBI taxonomy): domain Eukaryota; kingdom Metazoa; phylum Chordata; class Actinopteri; order Cypriniformes; family Leuciscidae; genus Rhinichthys; species Rhinichthys klamathensis. Next base: position 1,147,535 of record NW_026606760.1, read on the forward strand.
CGTCTTCATTTGTAATTTTTGCTGTGGGTGTCAATTGTCCTGGGCTGTGTTTTTCAAACTTTGTTCAAATTTGTCAAACTGTGTTTTATTGTCGAATTAATCCGATCACATATATTTTATAAGGTATATATAATTTATCAACCAAACATTTCAGACCTCTGTGTTTTACTATTTCAAGCCTTGCTTAGTATAACAATATTTCAAACAGATGGAAAACCAAAGGAGGAGCCAGCTCTAGGCAGAGGCAGAGGACTAAGACGTACGTTCATAATATACTGTACATTCATAATATGCTTTTATCATTTTACATTGCAAGTGTTTGTTTTTGTTAATTTTGAAGTCATGTAAGTATAATTTGAAATTAAACTTGCCCATAATGACATAACTAACTATTTAAAAATATATATTTTTATTGTAGCAAGACAAACTCCTTCTCCTGGTGATGGTGGAAGGGGTAGAGGGAAACCTGGTGGTGGAGGTGACAAGCCTCCTGGAGATTCACCATTTGGTTTCCAGCTCAAAGCGGTCCCCTTGAAATTTGTGAAGGAGCTCCAGGACATTGTGTTGCAGGAGGCTGAGTCAATCGGCTCCTCGGCTGTATTTGAGTGCCAGATCTCTCCATCTACTGCTATCACCACCTGGATGAAAGATGGAAGCAATCTAAGGGAGAGTCCAAAACACAAATTCACATCTGATGGCAAAGACCGCAAACTGCAAATCATTGATGTACAGCTTTCAGACACTGGAGAGTACACATGTGTTGCAAAGCTGGGCAACAAAGAGAAGACCTCAACAGCTAAACTTGTGGTAGAAGGTATTTGTGACTGCTATCCCTCAAAGCATTTCTATTCATCTAAAAATTAAAGTCAATATTGGTTGTTAATATGTTGGAACTAATCATGTGTGATTGTTAAAGTAGCATTTCTTCTTTCATCTCATATAGAATTACCTGTGAAATTCACAAAGAATCTGGAAGAAGAGACCTCCGTGCTTAAGGGGCAGCCAATGTATTTGACCTGTGAGTTGAGCAAGGACAAAGATGTGGTCTGGAAGAAGAATGGAAAAGAGATCAAGGAAATTCCGGGCAAACTTCAAATCAACGTTATTGGACTACAGCGTGCCATCACAATTCAGGACGTGAACGATGATGATGCTGGTGCTTACACATGCGAGTGTGAAAACATTCAAACTCAAACTAATGTCAAGGTTATTGGTATGTATTTGATTTTTTTATTTTTTTTTATTTTTTTACTTTAATGTCTTTGTTAAATTTAGAGCCGGTATGAATTAACCAATGTCTGTATTCAACAGAAATTGTAAGAGACTGGTTAGTGAAACCTTTGCGGGACCAGCATGTGAAACCCAAAGCCACTGCTACATTTAAGGGCGAGCTCTTCAAAGACACACCTAACTGGAAGTGGTACAAGGGTAATGATGAAATCCCAAATGAGCCTACTGATAAGATTGAGGTGAAGAAGGAGGGTAAAGAGATCACTCTTACGGTCAAAAATGCCCAGCCTGATGACGTTGCTGAATATGCTGTGGAGGTTGAAGGCCACAGATACGTAGCAAAACTAACACTTGGAGGTATGTAAAAACAAACAAAACAACCACTGAGGAGAAGTGTTGATTTCTGCTTATTTTACCATCTTAAAATGTTGTATATAAACCTTTTAATCTCTATTCAGAACGTGAAGCTGAGATCTTGAAGCCTCTTGCTAGTGTGGAGGTGGTTGAGAAAACGGAGGCCAACTTTGACACTGAAATTTCAGAAGATGATGTGCCTGGAGAATGGAAACTTGGAGGCCAGGTTCTGACAAGATCACCGGTAAGACCTTATTCAAGAGTGCTACAAAATGAATCATTCCCAGTTCTGGGGAAACTACTTTGAAACTGTGGCTTGGCTTCCCAGGCTAAAAGCTATAAATTGCCAAGCTCCCCATTTTGAGATGTAGTTAGCTACAATACAAGATACTAAGAAAAAAACCCACTTAAAGCTATTTAAGGGGGTGATATCTTTTTAGTTAACTATCAGATGAATTAAGTCGATTTATAATAAAAAAAGCATTCTTCATCTGTCAATTAGGGTGACTATTCAATTATATTACACAAAATACTACTAAAAGTATATAGTGTTCTGCTTTTTTTAAAGCACATTGTTCAGCAAATTTTCTGATTCACAATTTTCTTCTATTTTAGACATGTGACATCAGATCTGAGGGAACCAAACGATTCCTTACTATCAAAAATGTTCAGCTTGATCAGGCTGGTGAAGTTACATACCAAGCTCTGAATGCTGTGACAAGTGCTATGCTCACAATCAAAGGTAAGAGAACAATGGATGTTTTTCCACGGCATAAAAAAATAAACATGAACATTTACAAATGCAGATGAGTGACGATATGGACAATGTACATTCTTACCTACCAGAGTTGGAAATGGAATTCACAGTCCCATTGAAGGACGTTACTGTGCATGAAAAGAAACAGGCAAAGTTTGAATGCTCCATCAATAAGGATGTGCCTAAAGTGATTTGGTTTAAGGGTTCTGATATTGTTACACAAGGAAATAAGTATGAAATCATTGATGACGGAAAGAAACACATACTTATTGTTAATAACTGTGGCTTTGAGGATGAGGGTGAATACAGTATTGAGGTCTTGGGCAAATCATCAAAAGCAAATCTGATGGTAGAGGGTAAGTCTTAGTTATTATCTTGGTTAGTGAAGTGTTGGTCAAAATTCTTTGTGACAAAATTTAACAAGGGTGTTTATTAACGAGTAGTCTAACAAATAGTAAATAGTAAACACAAACCTTTCATAATAATCTAATAAATACACTAATAAATTCACAAGTTTATAGTAATACAAGTTTATAGTATATTTATTTTTTGCACCCATAGTTAATTTGTTATGCACTGAACAAATGTCATAGGTATGAGGCTGAACTTCACCTCAACATTAAAGGACCTAACTGTGAAGGAAGGTAAAACGGCTGTATTTCAGTTTGAGCTTTCTCATGAGAATGTCGACGTGACATGGTACAAAAATGAAATAAAAGTGCATCCGAGCAGAACCGTGTTCACCAGCGTGGTGGGAGTGAAGCATACACTAGAAATTAAGGAAGTATCACTAGATGATACTTGCCTAATAAAAGCAGAGGCTAAAGGGATATCCACAATGGCTAAGCTGCTGGTAATAGGTAATTTTACCTTTATTTTACCCTACATTTATTTGATCAACTAATCTTGTTCCCCCCCTCATCGTCTCATTTTTGCACCACAACAAAACCTTTTGTGTAAAGTGTTACTCATTATATTTTAGTTCCTGAATATTATTAACACAGCAACCTGTTTTTACAGAGGGTGATGCATATTTCACTGTCAAGTTACAAGATTTCACTGCAGTCGAGAAAGATGAAGTCACATTTGACTGCGAGCTCAGTAGAGATGTTCCTGTGAAATGGTTCCACAATGAAATTGAAATTAAAGCCTCCAAGATGGTTACCATGAAAGTTGAAGGCAAACGAAGAATCCTCAATCTTAAGAAAGTTGAGAACAAAGAAAAAGGATTATATGTTTGCGACTGTGGAACAGACAAGTCTTCAGCAAACTTGAACATTGAAGGTCAGTAATTAAGGTTATATTCCTAAAATGCAAAAACATTGCAACTTTTCAGGGGCGTGATGGGGGTTTTATTTGATGATTTTGCTCTAAAAAAATGATGGAATTCCAGCTCGTGACATCAAAGTGGTGCGACCCATATATGGCGTTGAGCTCTTTGATGGTGAGACAGCTCGTTTTGAGGTGGAAATCTCTGAAGATGATGTCCATGGCCAATGGAAACTGAAGGGCGAAGTATTATCTTCTTCACCTGTAAGCAAAGTTGCATAATTAATAAATAAATTAACAAATAAATGAAATCATCTTTCTAACAGACATCTTGCAAAATACTAAATATATCTTTCCTTTTTGTTAACAGGATGTTGAGATTATTGAGGATGGTGCAAAACATACATTAACACTCTACAACTGCAAAGTTTCTCAGTCTGGAGAGGTTACCTTCCAGGGAGCGAATGCAAAGTGTTCTGCAAATCTTAAAGTGAAAGGTAGTGTAAAATATAGTGTTTTAGGTTATATATATATTATTGAAAATGTATTTAGTGTAAATTCTTTCTGTACTATTTAATCTTTCTGTGCACCTCCATCATAGATTTGCCCATTTCCTTTGTCATGCCTTTGAGCGATGTACAAGTCTATGAGAAAGATGATGCAAGATTTGAAATTGAATTGTCAAGAGAGGCTAAGGTCATCCGTTGGCTTAAGGGATCTCAGGAGTTGAAGGCTGATGAAAAGTTTGAAATGCTCGCAGAGGGGAAAAGGCATATTCTAGTGGTCAAGTCTGTTGCGTACGAGGATGAGGCTAAGTACATGTTTGAGGCTGAGGACAAGAGAACATCTGCCAAACTTGTTATTCAGGGTAATAAAAAGATTTTTGTTATGAGAATCAATATATGATGCACAGTATTCTCATTTCCTTTCAAACCTTTTCTGATCTGCATTTATTGTTCCTCTCAGGCATCCGTCTTGAGTTTGTCAGACCCATTAAAGATGTCACCGTTAAGGAGCGTGAGACTGCAGAATTCAGCATTGAACTCTCTCATGAGAAGGTTCAAGTCACCTGGTACAAGAATGACGTGCGTTTGCATCCAAGCAAAGTGGTGCACATGTCCGAGGATGGCAAGATCCATACTCTGTCCTTCAAAGAGGTGTCTATTGATGACACATCTCTCATTAAAGTTGAGGCTCTTGGGAAAAGCTCTGAAGCAATGCTCACTGTACTTGGTAAGTAAGTGTTTATAATGTTTTCAAATAGATGCATCTCTGGAAACTTGATTCTAATGGGTCAGTTGTGGCATTAAGAGGTCAAGCACTTTTGTATAATCATCACTAAACAGCATATTTGGCTATCATTCATGACAGTAAACTGGTGCTGCTTCAATAGCTATTGTGTCACTCTGCAGTCTCTTTTACATTTTTACCAGTACAAGGTAAAATAGCTAACTAGTGCCATCTTGTGATTTTTTTTCTCTCAAAACTTCTACTTCAAACTTCAGTGAAAATTGCCATCTGAGGTTTTCAGTATTAATTTTATGGTACGCATAAACAATTTCATAGATGATTAGAAGCTCAGGAATGCTCATCTAAAGCAATAAAAATGAAAACCTCGCTCAAAAGAACAAGCAACAAGAAATATGAGGTGGATAACAGAGATCTTAAAATAGAGGAAGCTAAAGATGTTGGCAAACTAGTCCATAGAAAAAAAGGGGGTCTTCATCACTCTATATAGGTTCATTTTGCTTTACATCCCTTACGTAGACATTTTTGTATATTGGTAAAACATGTTGAACATATCATGTTCTTTTCTATATCAACAGAAGGAGAAGCCTACTTTACCACCAAGTTGCAGGACTACACTGCAGTTGAGAAGGATGAGGTTGTCCTAATGTGCGAAATGAGCAAATCATCTGCTCAGGTGAAATGGTTCAAAGACGGCAATGAGATCACTCCCTCTAAGAATGTCCTCATCAAGGCTGATGGAAAGAAACGTATCCTGATAGTAAAGAAGGCAGAGAAGGCCAACATTGGTGATTACGCTTGTGACTGTGGCTCTGACAAAACAACAGCCAAGCTTAACATTGAAGGTATGTATCTTTTTAATGTATTTTTTTAAATTCATCCATATAAAGATTGATAGATTTTAATTAAAATGAACTACTATAACCCAGTCTCTACCCCTCTCCTGTTCTCTGCAGAACGTGATATTAAGATTACCCGTCCACTGTACAGTGTGGAGGTCACAGAGACAGAGACTGCTCGCTTTGAGACAGAAATCTCTGAGGAGGATGTTCATGGAAACTGGAAACTCAAAGGAGATGCCCTGCACCAGTCTGCTGTAAGGGTTTCCTGCAATGCATGTTGTTGTACAATTCTTTTTTAAATATCATTTACATATTATTTTGATATTTTTAACAATAAATTAAATGTTTGTTCCACTCAGGACTGTGAAATTAAGGAGGAAGGCACCAAGCACATGCTTATCCTTTACAATGTCCGCATGGATATGGCTGGTGGTGTAGATTTTAGTGCTGCTAATGCTAAATCAAGTGCTCAGCTAAGAGTTAAAGGTAAGAATCCTCTTAAGTGTGCAAAAAAATAAGCATTTGGCCAACATTATACTCTGTAACTATTGGTTTTAAATTCTTTATGACTTGTGTTAGGCTTGTGTTAGATTATTTATTCACAACAAAAATAACATGTTTTAGCAACCTTTTTTTTTTACATTGGGGAACAAACCAGCCTACATTCTTGTTTTACTAAAAAAGAAAAGGTTGAGTGACAGTAACAGATAACTTATTGGAGATAAGTCAGCAGCCAACAAAACTATTTTAGAAGCCCCATTCCTTATCAGGAGTGGGTGGGGGTGATTGGCAGAGCCGAAACATGCCTCCTAGTTTATCGGACCACAGGCAGTGCAAGGAATCTCAATATGTTAATGATGCAGAGCCCTGTGTGATAAACTGGAAAACTGAATAGTACTTCAAGCTTGCAAATTGTAGCTTAGTGACATATCAAAATGACAACTTGTAGTAGTAGGATTGTTTCTTGGCATTATTAAGGATGGCCTTTTCTTCCTGTCAAGCACGCACAATTGGCCTTCTGCGACCTCTTCGGGATGTCACTGTCACTGCTGGAGAGACTGCCACCTTTGACTGTGAGCTCTCATATGAAGATATTCCTGTTGAATGGTTTATTGGATCAACAAAGATGGAGCCAAGTGATAGGGTAAGATTATTTTCTTTAGATTTCAGCAATTTAGTCTTTAATCGTTAATTGGACCATTTTCAATGTAGCTTTATCCAATTAAAAACTTTCAAGATTTTATTGTGATTCCAGCTGAAGTTATGTCATAATTATACTAGTCTAAAACCATATACATTATATACTAACTGTAGTATATAGTAATATAACTATATACACAAATAGTATGTATATATTGTATATGGTTTTAGACTAGTATAATTATGACATAACTATATACACTATATAATACTATAATATAACTATATACACAAATAGTATGTATATATTGTTGTTTTAGGCCGGTGACAATTCCAAGTGAAAAGTCTTTACATAAATATGTTCTGCATATAAGGACTTCCAGCAGTACTTGCTGGTTTCGAGATAACACTGGGCCATTTTGCCCTGCAGGCGCCCTTATGGTTATTTTTAACTGCTTCAAGAGTGTTGTTGAAGTGCTGGTATAGTGAACTTCATAATCCTTTAGACTAAAGGGGAGGTTACCTTTCCTCCGTATGACGTCATACGGAGGAGATTCAAGATCAGCCCGTCTGAGCTTTCATTTTCTCAAAGGCAGAGAAAGATAGCCAAAGCTCGGTTTACACCGATTGAAATGTCTAGCCACTGGGGGACCATATACAGGCTAGGGGAACTCATATTAATGTTAAAAAACCTCAGAAAGTGAAAATTTCATGTCAGGGGACCTTTAACTCTTTCCTCCCCAGCGGTTTTAAGAAGTTGCCAGCCAGCGCCAGCATTTTTTATCATTTTCACAAAACGTTCATGGGCCCCAGAATATTTTTTTTATATGAATATCTGAACATGCAATATATCAAAAGAAAGAACAGAGCCTCTGCTTTATAAAACAACCTTTTAGTCTATCTTCATGCATTCTTTTTTATCAGCACTTGAATGTGGGTAAGTTTAATTGTCAGATTAGCTGAGAAAATCTAATTTTTGTCAAAGACCGGATCGAATTCAGAATGATGATCAAAACATAGATGGAGTAGACCGCTTCCATCAATATGGAGTCCTATATATGGAGTCCCTTAAGGGACATAAAGAAAAAAGGAAGAAAGGTGATGGATAAAAATATTCGTCAATGCTTTTGCGTTCTCTCGCAAATATTTTGCCTTACTCAGCGAATGCAAAGTTTCTCAGGGAACGTAAAATATTTGCGTGAGAACACAAAAGCATTGACTTTCTATTTCCTCCCATCTCATATTTTTTTCCACCACCATGTCCCTTTAGGGGCTCTGTACCTATCTCTTCATTGGTCAACATTTCAATCTGTAACGTTAGGCAGTTTTGATTTATATGTTGTTTAACGTTTGATGATCGCGTTATTTTACATGTGCATACGCAATGCTTCTTTTGCTTGTTTCTGCTTCTTCTTCGCCCCTAGTTTTGATCCAGAGATTCTGTACTCTTTCAGAAGATGCGTAATAGCTTCCCCTACCATATAACAGTGAAATCATGGATTGCCGTAACATTCCGTCAATGGCGGGGAAGCGTTGTGTCATAAATGACTGAAAATTCTGTCAATGGCGGGGATAGAGTTAATATTTGCTTTTGAAATGTTGTTGCAAAAATGGGAAAAGAGCAATTGATAAACCCACTCAACAACTATGCCACATTGGTGTGTGCAGGTGGTCACGAGAGTAGAAGGAAGACTGCATTCCCTGACTCTGAGAGATGTCAAGATGACAGAGGCTGGGGAAGTGAAACTGACTGCAAAGGACTTTGTTACCCAGGCCAAACTCACTGTGAACGGTAAATTAAATAAATAAATAATTAAACAAAATATACCAATAACATTTGTATTTTAGTATAATTTAGATACTATTATAGTTTTTTATTATTATTTTGAATTAGTTTTTATTTTAATATTTTTCATTTTAATTGTAAAGTTTTAATAATTTTGTTGTGTTTTGTCATTTTTATTCTGTATAAAACTATATAAAAATATACATATAATATGAGTGTGACGAGACCCTTATCTCACGAGAGGAGACACGATATTGGGTTCACAAGAATGAGACGAGACGAGATTTTTGCACAGTATTTTATAGAAATTCTCAATGACAAAATTCATGACTGGAAAAATTGTCTGCAGGAGCATTTTGAAATGTTTTAACTAATAATCTTGTAATGAATGTAATTTCAATTCTACTTTATGAGTATGATAATATTATCAAATATACAACAATATACAAGCATTGTAAAAGGTTTTGCCACAAACTCAACTGACTGGCTTTTCTCCTGTATGATTTCACACAAGTCTCTTCAGACCTTACTGTACATGATTTATGAGCTTCCAGAACTTCTGATTGAGGCTGTGTGTGACCTCCTAATTGAACTCCCTTCCACAAATTGAACATAGAGATAAAATCAGTATAAATAACAAAAATAAATACCAGTTTTTTCTTAGTCTTTTTAATTGCAAACAATAAGTGTAAGTATATCAAAGAACCATAATCAAAGTAGTCTCTCAGTATTCAAAGTACAAACAGAGACCAAAACAGATACCAGAGCCACAACTACAACCACAGTCCAGAGGTAGGCTATTGTATGCAGCATAATTTGCGAACATCAGTTTTATTTTCACTTTTGGATTCGCAATCGCACGTACTCTGTGTACTCTGTATTCGTAACTCTGTGGTGCTGAGCGCGCATTTTACAAGACAAGATTTTTTTTACAGTCTATGCATTTATCAGACGCTTAGGCTTGTGCAACAAATCCTCCGCCATCATCACGCAATCAGTGATCCTGCTGCACTGTGTGCAACTGCAACTCGTCCTGGATGAGGAGAGCAGACGTTTACAATAGATTACAATGGTTTTTGTTTTTATGAAAACAGCAAAACGACAGTGGAGGCATATTCTATGCTAAATCTAATTTCACCCTCACGCTCCGTCATGACGATTTCGCGAGACAGCTTTTCACGAGACAGCGTTTCACTCGACGAGAAATCTCATCATATTTTAGTCTCGCGAGATCTCTTGGCACGAGATCTCGTCACACCCCTAATATATAAATATAAATCTATATCGTTTGTATTAATTTTTATTTCTATTTCCATTATTATTTTAGAGAATGAGAAATGCTGCCTTGGCAACTAGCTCAAATAAAATAAGATGTTTTTTAATGGTTTTAGCTAACTGTAAAATGCACCTGTGCAAACCTGTAATGTTTGTATTCCTATATACATGAATTTTAGAGGTTGTTTTTTGCAGTAGTTGTCAAGAGGGGCATAAATAGAGGTTGCTTAGAGTTTCACGTTACCACATTACATATCACAGAGCCACCAGTTGAGTTCACCAAGCCCTTGGAGGACCAGACTGTTGAGGAGGAAGCCACTGCCATTCTGGAGTGTGAACTGTCCAGGGAGAAGGCTGATGTGAAGTGGTTCAAAGACGGACAGGAAATTCGTAAAACCAAGAAGTATGAGATGGTGGCTGAGGGACGCATAAGGAGGCTGATTATCAAGGACTGTAGCCTTGATGAATCCAAGACATATACTTGTGATGCAAAGGAGTTCAAGACGTCTGCTTTCTTAAATGTTGAACGTAAGTTTTCAGAAAAAAATCTGACATGCAGAAACTTGAATAAAGCCAACTATTGTAAAGAAATAAAATAAACAACACAGTGCATATAATGAATATGTTTATCTATTTTCAGCTCCATTTGTTGAATTCGCTAAGCCTCTTCACGATGTTGAGGTTAAGGAGAAGGAATCTGCTAAGTTTGAATGCGAAGTGTCCCGTGAAAGTGCCAAGGTATTTTTTTAACAAAAAATCTGTAGACTGGGCCCAAAAGTCTGGGACTACTAGTGAAACTGTGTCTGGTTAACTTTTCCATATTTAATACAATTGTTTTAATTACAAATTATATTATTAGCATAGCAATTTGAGTGAGAACTTTAATTGAAAAATTCGGAAAAGTTTTAGTTTTGCAATTTTACTTTAACAACATGCACAGATGCTGAGAGTATATTTATTCAATATTGTGTGTTGCACAGGTCCGCTGGTTCAAAGATGGCGCTGAGATCAGGAAAGGCAAAAAGTATGAGATTATTGCCAAGGGATTACAGCGTATTCTCATCATCAGTAAGGCCATGTTTGATGATGAGGCAGAATATGAATGTGACGCAAGAACATCCAAATCCTCTGGAATGCTAACAGTTGTCGGTGAGTTTTATTTCAGTCATTATTCTACAATCAATCAATTCTACAAACACTCAATCACAATACAGACATTAATAACAATTCCTTTTGCCTTGCAGAGGAGGAAGCTAGATTTACAAAGAACCTATCCAATGTTGAGGGCACAGAAACCGACAGCATTAAGATGATTTGTGAGGTCTCTAAACCCAGTTCAGAGGTTACATGGTACAAGGGTGACCAGGAGATCCCTGAGGGTGGTAGATATGAACATGTTGCAGATGGGAGAAAGAGAATTCTCATCATACAGGACCTCCGTATGGATGATGCTGGAGAGTACCACTGCAAACTGCCTGCTTCAGAAACAAAAGCAACTCTAAAGATCAGTGGTACGTTTTAAGCTTCGATTATTTCAAACTCACTGTTATAATAAAAGATCCTGCAAGCTCAAGGTTCCCATGGTCAGGAAAACCTAGAAAAGTAGGGAATTTTTAAACTGTGATTTCCAGGCCTTGAAAAGACACAGAAATGTATATAATGAATATATGTTTTTATGCTAAGCTATAGAATATTTTCTATGCTTTTTGTGAGTTCACTCTGTTTAAAATTATTTTTCAAATCCATATCCAGTAATCTCAAATGACTGGAAAAGTCAAAGTTTACTAATTAAAAGGTGTGGAAATCCTGATGCATTTAATAATCTCACTGATAATTTAATTAGGCATTGATTTACTTGAAATTGTCTCCCTGTATTGCTTTAGAATTGGCAGCTGAATTCATTGCTAGGCCCCAAAACCAAGAGGCCATTGAAGGTGAAAAGGCTGAGTTTGTTTGCTCAGTGTCTAAGGAAAATTATGAAGTTAAATGGTTCAAAGGAGACAAAGAACTTACAACTGATGACAAGTATGAAATTGTCATTGATGGCAAGAGGAGGGCGCTCATTGTCAAAAACTGTGAGCTAAAAGATGACGGTGCATTCACTGCCCACATTGGCTCTGTAAAGGCTTCAGCAGACTTGTTGGTGATTGGTAAGTTTTTATTTTTTAGTATATTTTTCTGTAATGTGTTTTTGTAAAAGAGGTCCAAATGTTCAACTTTTAATTATCATATTAAATTGGACTAAAACTGGTACTTTTGCTTGTCTCCTTAGAAAAACTGAGGATAATCACTCCCCTCAAGGATGCCCAAGTAAAGGAAGGACAAGAGATTGTTCTTAACTGTGAGGTGAACTCAGAGGGAGCTAAAGCCAAATGGCTGAAGAACAGTGAGACAATGTTTGAGAGTAGCAAGTTTGTTATGGTTCAGAGAGACACTGTGTTCTCTCTGAGAATCAAAGCTGCAGAAAAGACAGATGAAGCCAGTTACACCATTACACTGACAAACCAGCGCGGAGAACAGGCCAAGTGTTCTGCTAACATCAACGTACTAGGTGTGCCATTATTAAATGTCTACCTTTTATACCATGTGTATTTTGACTGCAGTATATGCAAAATGTTTATACTTGTTTTTTTTTGCATTCACAGAGGAAGCCATCAAGATCATTGAGCCACTAGAGGACTGTGAAATAGAGGAAAAGAAGACCATTACTTTCACTTGCAAAGTGAATAGACCAAATGTGACAGTCCAGTGGATGAAGGCCGGTCAAGAGATCACTTTCAGCAAGCGTATTCTGTATCGTGTTGACAAGGACAAGCACACTCTGACCATTAAGGACTGCAGCCTTGCAGATGAAGGTGAATACACTGTAGTTGCTGGCTCTGATAAGTCCACAGGAGAACTGGTCATCAGTGAGGCGCCCACTGATTTCGCTTCTCAGCTCAGAGACCAAACCATCACAGAGTTTGAGGATGCTGAGTTCACTTGCAAATTGTCAAAGGAAAAAGCCCATGTTAAATGGTCCAGGAACGGACGTGAAATCAGAGAAGGACCCAGGTTAGGTTTGAACCATGAAACTATGAAAAAGTACTTTGTGATAATGTGAAAACTTTAGCTAATATCATGATTTTTCTTAGATATCATATGGAGAAAGATGGAAAAGAATGCAAGCTTGTAGTCAAAGAGTGCAGACCAGATGATGAATGTGAATATGCCTGTGGAGTGGAAGATAAAAGATCAAGGGCACGTCTCTTTGTTGAAGGTAATTTTTTTTCACAGCTAATTTCTGGTATCCATGTTCGTATTACGCAACGATTTGATGTGCTCATGGCATCTTTCTTTTCTTTCATCAACAGAGATTCCAGTGGAAATCGTCAGACCACCCACAGATGTATTTGAGCCCCCAGGATCCGATATTGTGTTTGAGGCTGAACTAAATAAAGACAGAGTTGAGGTCAGATGGATGAGGAACAACATGGTCATTGTCCAGGGTGACAAATACCAGATGATTAGTGAGGGCAAAGTTCATAGACTTCAGGTCTGTGAGATCAGACCCCGTGATCAGGGAGAATACAGAATAGTTGCCAAGGAGAAGGATGCCAGAGCCAAGCTTGAGCTTGCAGGTAGGAAGTGTGAGTGTTAATGCAATTTGGTTTTTCATAAAAGGGAACATATTTTTTAATGTCCTGTACTTTTCCTTACAGCTATTCCAAAGATCAAGACCACGGATCAGAACCTTGTAACAGATGCTGGAAAGCCATTTGTGATGACGGTTCCCTACGATGCTTATCCTCGTGCTGAGGCAGAATGGTTTTACAATGACATCAGCCTACCAGGGCAAAACATTGACACATCTAATGAACGAACTGAGTATAGGCTCAAGGACCCAAAGAAGTCAGACCAGGGTCGTTACAAGATTGTCATAAAGAATAAACATGGAACAGGAGAGGCGTTTATTAATCTGGATGTAATTGGTGAGTAGGAAATTCAATTAGATGATGTACAGACAATTTTAAATGTTGTAGATGTCTAATAAAAGTGTTGTTTGTAGATGTTCCGGGACCTGTGAAGAACCTGCATGTTGTTGACACTGCTGATGGTGAGGTCAGCCTTGCTTGGGAGGAACCGGAAAGTGATGGCGGAAGCAAGATCTTGGCTTATGTGGTTGAGAGACGAGATGTCAAACGCAAGACCTGGACAATGGCCACGGACCGTGCTGACATTCCAGAGTATTGTGTTGGTGGATTGCAGAGGGACAACATGTATTTCTTCCGTGTATGTGCTCGCAATAGAGTTGGGAATGGAGAGACCGTTACCACAGACGAGGCAGTTCAAGCCAAAAACAAATTTGGTGAGCTATGCTTTAGTTTATTTCTTCATTTGCTTTTTAAGTCTGTTATGCACCACTGTTTACAACAACAAACTGTGTTAATATACACTCACAGTGTGTATTAATAACACAGAAAAATCATGCTCCTAACCTTATCTCCATGCCGAAATCTCAGATGACCAGATAATGATTCATCTTTTTATAAATCGTTGAAATATTGGTGTCCGGGATGCTGTCAGCCTTGAGACTGTAGTGTACACTGTGAGTTTTTAAAATCTTAGCTTAAATGTGTGATATGAATAAAAGGTGCTCACGAATGGCTGTTGAAATGATATTTTCAATTGAACTGAGTAGAAGCTTGGACCCAGAAACAGTACATCCTTACATAACGACTTAACAAGCGGATTGTGTGGTAAGAGTTGAGACTGTAACAACTAATCAAAGATTTTCTTTAAAATATTTTTATTCATTCTTCTGCTTCTAACAGATGTGCCTGATGCACCTCAAAAGGTTATGGTTGGAGTTGTCAATAGGTTAGGTGCCACTGTGTCTTGGGAACCACCACTCTTTGATGGAGGATCTGAGATCACATCTTATATCATTGAACTCCGTGACAGAACCTCTCTAAAATGGGAGCCTGCTATGGTGGTCAAAGCTGAGGATCGCACAGCCACACTCAGTGATGTTGTTGAAAACAAGGAGTACATCTTCAGGGTCAGAGCTGAGAACAAAGCTGGAATTGGCCAGCCAAGCGCTGCCACAGATCCGGTGAAGATTATGGATCCCATTGGTTCGTAGGGTTTATATTTTTTTTCATTATGTCTTGAGTTGTTGCAAAACCCAGAGTCAAACTTTCAATTTTGTTTCCTATCACAGAGAGGCCAAGTCCACCTCTGAACTTCAACTACACAAATCAGACCAAAGACTCAGTGCAGCTGTCATGGGAAACGCCCATCAGCAATGGAGGCAGCATGATTACAGGCTACATCATTGAGAAGTGTGAAGATGGCACTGACAAGTGGCTGAGATGTAACGCTAGACTTTGCCCTGACCTTTACTACAGGGTATGTCATCTTGACTCATTTTGAATTTAACAAGACTAATTTATTATCTTATTAAAGGATTATTTTGTTTTATAATGTGTTAATTTGTGTGTCTAATATCCTATATTAAGGTTTCTGGTCTGAAGTTTGGTCAGAAATATCACTACAGAGTTTGTGCAGAAAATGCTGCCGGGGTGTCTGATCCAGCTGATGCAATTGGGCCACTTTTAGCCGATGACCCTCATGGTAAACTATTTCAACTTTAGCCATATCCCCTAAAACACAGATGAAATACACACACATTATTTTAACTGCTTTTTCATTTTATGTTTCCGTCCTTAGTGGGTCCCACCATAGACCTCAGTGGTTTTAAAAATGGTCTGGAGGTCATTGTCCCCAATGCTCTTACCATCCGAGTTCCCATTACGGGATATCCTATGCCTAAACCCAAGTGGACATTTGATGACAAAGAGCTCACCACAGGTGACCGTGTTTCCATGGTCACAAAGCCTACATTCACCGAACTGGTTGTTGCGCCAAGTGTGCGTCCAGACAAGGGAACATATACCTTACAACTGGAGAATGATGTGACAACCATATCTGGAGAGATCGAAGTCAATGTTATTGGTATGCAAATTTTCATTTTAATATCTTGTTTTTGGTTTTGCACAACAATTTATGTACAATCCTATTTTTACATCTTTCAGCATGTCCAAGTGCACCCAAAGACTTCAAAGTTGCAGAGGTGACCAGACATCATGTGCATCTAATGTGGGAAGCACCAGAGTATGATGGAGGCAGCCCTGTAAGTGGGTACAATATTGAGAAAAGAGAGGTTTCCCGCAAGACCTGGGTCAAGGTGAGGTGTTTTTAACAGTTACTTGTTAACACTATTTGTACACTCAGTGAAACATTTAGGTTCTAACAACATCTACACTTCAGGTGATGTCAGGCGTACAGGACCTTGAGTACACTGTCACAGATGTCATTGAGGGCAAAGAGTACTTGTTCAGTGTTATTGCTTGCAACAAATGTGGACCAGGAGAGCCAGCATACATTGATGAACCTGTGAATGTGTCCTCCCCAGCCAGTAAGTCTTAACACACAGGCATAATGTTTTTATAATACTTAATATCATTCTGTGTTGACAATATCATTCCATTAGTTTGAGGGTTATGAAATAAAGAACAGTACGACAGTGTATGAATCTTGTTTGAAATACAGCTGTGCCTGATCCTCCTGAAAACCTGAAATGGAGGGACAAATCAGCAAAGAGCATCTTTCTGCTTTGGGAAACTCCCAGATATGATGGTGGTGCTGCTGTTAAGGGCTACATTGTTGATAAATGTCAGCGTGGCACTGACAAATGGGAAGCCTGTGGAGATCCCATACCTGAGCTTAAGTGAGTAATGATTCTTCACGAGCATCCCCGTAGTGGAATATACTGTAACTAAATCATATAATTGTTTTTTATAATTATTCAGATACATCTGTAATCTGTCTCATTACACATATCCCAGGTTCCAGGTGACTGGTCTTATTGAAGGTCAATGGTATGCCTATCGCGTGAGAGCGGTGAACAGACTTGGAGCCAGCCGACCATGCAAGGCTACAGACGAGATCCTTGCTGTGGATCCTAAAGGTTAGTGATCAAGATTCACTGATAAAATAGTTAAATAGTAGTTAGAATCCGCTATATTCACATTTTTATTTTATTACAGAGCCACCAGAGATCCAGCTGGATGCGAAGCTTCTTGCAGGCTTGACTGCCAGGGCTGGAACTAAGATTGACCTGCCTGCTGATGTGCTTGGCAAGCCAGAGCCAAGAGTAAAATGGACAAAGGCTGACCTTGTCCTGAAACCAGAGGATAGGATAAGCATTGACACAAAACCTGGCCATTCAACACTTTCCATTGCAAACACAACCAGATCTGACACAGCGACCTATATCATTGAGGCTGTCAATACAAGTGGCCGTGCCACTGCAACGGTTGATGTCAACATTCTTGGTAGGGTGTTGCTTTACATAATCTGTAATTTCAGCATAATGCAATAGAAAAAAATTGGTAGTAATTGTATTTATTAATTTCTTTTCATCGTGTTAAAAAACAGACAAACCTGGTCCTCCGGCTGCTTTTGATATCTCTGAAATCACCAATGAATCCTGCTGTCTGGCCTGGAATGCCCCCAGAGATGATGGTGGCTCTCCAATAACCAATTACATTGTTGAGATGAGACCCACAGATAAAGAAGAGTGGCAGAAACTGTCTGCTACAATAAAACAAACTGCTTTCAAAGCTTGCAAACTGGTATCTATGAAGGAATATGTCTTCAGGGTGTCTGCTGAGAACCAATATGGCATTGGGACTCCTGCAGAGCATGTGCCTATCGTTGCAAAGTATTCATTTGGTAAGTGTACATGTCACTATATTATACATTTTCACATAAGTTTCTTTATCTCACCTTATTTACTAAATTAATTATCTTTGTCACTCAGATACTCCTGGGGAACCAACCAGGGTTCAGCCTTCTGATATCACAAAGGATGCTGTAACTCTAACTTGGTATGAGCCTGATGAAGATGGTGGAAGCCCCATCACTGGTTACTGGGTTGAGAGGTTTGATCCTGAGACTGACAAATGGATCAGGTGTAACAAGCTTCCAATTAAGGACACAACATACAGGTAGGATAATTGTTTTCATTGTGTCTGCATTTAAAAGGTAAAGGAAGGGTAAAAGAAATTCTCAAAATAAGGTTACCTTTTAAGGGTGAAAGGTTTGCCAACAAAGAAGAAGTACAGGTTCCGTGTTTTGGCTGAGAATCTTGCTGGACCAGGAAAGCCAAGTGCTGAGACTGACCCAGTTTTGATTAAAGATCCAATTGGTAAGTTATAGTTTTATTTTCCAACGTTGAGGCAATTAAATAATTAAAATTTAAAGTCATGAATTTCAAATGTTGTTGTTTTAGATCCTCCTTGGGCTCCTGGGAAACCATTCATCAAAGACATTGCCAAGACTTCAGCACACCTGCAGTGGACCAGGCCTGAGCATGATGGCGGTGCTAAGATTGAGTCCTACATAATTGAGCTTCAAAAGAGTGGAACTGAGGAATGGGTTCGTGTAGCTGAGGATGTACCAACAACCGAGCATTTATTGAAGGGTCTGATGGAGAAGCAAGAGTATTCATTTAGAATCAAGGCCATCAATATTGCTGGAGAGAGTGAACCCAGTGATCCAAGTGACCCTGTTGTATGCAAAGAGAGACTTTGTAAGTGTTGACAGACAGTTTGAAAACTGATTTGTCTAAACATTATGGTCATTATAGTCAACAATTATATATCAAGATCATATCATATCAGGAATATATCTAGATATCAGTATCTAGATATATCAATAAGCATGACATTTAATTGTATTTTTGGACTGCGTAACAAAGTATTGACCAAGTTACATGCTCATTAAAAATCCAATATCAGAATTTAGTCATATTCTAATTATGTATAAATATGTATATGTCAATGCCATAACTTGAGTTGATTTAAAATGCACAGCAGCACTGTGCACAGTACGAGTTGAAGCATGTAAATATGTTTTTCTAAATAATGACCAGAATATTAATCGTAAACCTGATCAATGTCCATTGTCAATGTAAATATTATTGTTTATATAAAGATATAAAAGTCTAATTGCATTGAACCAAGTTTTCAAACCCCAGTTTTCAAATGATGCATTCTCTTATTTTTATATTCAACTGCAATGATGATAATAATATTATTTTTGTCATTCTAATTTGACCAGATCCTCCAAATGCCCCACGTTGGCTTGAGGTGGTTAACATTACTAAAATCAACTGTGACCTGAAGTGGACTGAACCAGATAGTGATGGTGGCTCTCCGATCACCAACTATGTTGTTGAGAAGAGAGACGTCAGACGCAGGGCCTGGCAGGCCGTGGACACCACAGTAAAAGATACCAAGTATACTGTCACTCCACTTAATGAAGGCTCTCTCTATGTGTTCCGTGTTGCTGCTGAGAATGCAGTTGGAGTAAGCGAGTTCAGTGAACTAGAGGACTCTGTTTTGGCCAAGGATACTTTCAGTAAGTTGAACTACATGTCATATATAATATGTTTTAATATAATAATATATACATTATACAATATATACATACACATATATATATATATATATACACACATATTATTATTATTTTTTTTAATGTGTCATTTATGTCCTCTCTAGCAACCCCTGGACCACCCTACGCGTTGACTGTTGTAGAGGTGTCCAAGAGACATGTTGACCTGAAATGGGAGCCACCCAACAGTGATGGTGGAAGACCCATCACCAAGTATGGACAAATTTTACATTGGTTTTGTTAAATGCAAACAAAATTATGTGTTTGCACGTGGTGTTCAAAGCAAAACAATTGTCTCATGAATCGTTCTTTTAATAGGTATGTTATTGAGAGGAAAGAGAAGTTAGGCACACGCTGGGTAAAGTCTGGAAAGACATCTGACCCTGAATGCAAGTACAGGGTGACTGATGTTGATGAGGGCAGTGAGGTGCAGTTCCAGGTCCGTGCTGAGAATGAAGCTGGAGTTGGCCACCCGAGTGAACCTACTGTTTTCATGGTCATTGAGGATCCCATAAGTATGTTTAGTTAATGCATAATTACATAGCATGCTCAAGTAGTGATAGATGATTATGTACACCACATAATATGTATTGATTTATGTGTTGTTGTTTTTTAGGTCCACCTTCTCCCCCAATTGAAGTCCAGATTGTTGATGCCAGCAGAGAGCACATCAACATTACATGGAAAGCTCCAGAAAAGAATGGAGGAAGTCCAGTCACAGGCTACCATGTTGAGCTGTCTGAAGCTGGAACTGAGAAGTGGATGAGGATTAATGCCCGTCCTGTCAAAGAGCTTAGGTTTAAGGCTGAGGAAGGCATCATTCCTGAGAAAAAATATGTTTTGAGAGTTCGGGCTATCAATGCTATTGGAGTCAGTGATCCCTCTAAAATTTCAGATGGTGTCTTTGCCAAAGACCCTGACAGTAAGGACTATTAAATTATTAACTGTGAATGAAAGTGTGTGTGTGGGGTACTTATTTTTTTCCCCCACTGGTCTGATACTGGTATTTAATACATTTTTCAATATTTTAAAGGTGCACCAACCATGGATCTCGAGACTCAAGATATTGTAGTTGTTGAGGGTGAGAAGATGAATATAAAAATCCCATACAGAGCAATTCCGAAACCATCAATGGTCTGGAAAAAGGGTGACACTGAATTAAAGACTGAAGACAGACTGACATTGACATGTGAACTTAATCGTGTTCACCTGGAGCTTCTCAAGTGTAAACATGAAGATGCTGGCGTGTACACTGTTACTCTCGTGAATGGTCTGGGTTCAGTAACTGGCACAATCAACGTAAACGTAATCGGTAAGAAACTGTGTAACTATATAAATTGGGTTTAACTGATTCACACTTATCATACTTCTGCTTAAAAATAAAGCTTAATGGCTCATTATATTTTTCATTAAAAGGCCTGCCTGGACAATGTAAGGACATCTCTCCGAGTGAGGTCACCAAGAACTCTTGCAAAATCTCCTGGGAACCTCCAGAGAGTGATGGTGGTAGCCCAATCTTGCACTATGTTCTAGAGCGTAGGGAAGCTCAGAAGAAGACATTTTTGCCTGTGATGTCGGGTGACAATGTTTTAAGCTTTCTGGTCAAAGATCTTATGCTCAATGGTGAATATTACTTCAGAGTCAAGGCTGTTAACAAAATTGGGTGTGGCGAGTTTCTTGAACTCCGCAATCCTGTTTTAACAGAAGAACAAAAACGTAAGTATACATTTTATTTTTATTAATTTTTATTTTATGTACACTCTCTCTCTGGTCATGTTTGTCGTTCTTTTTTCTATTATCATTATTATTACTATTATTATTATATTACAGAACATCCAGACCCACCAATTGAGGTTGAGGGACACAATCCCACCTCAAATTCAATTACTGTTACTTGGATGGCACCACCATATGATGGTGGATGCCCAATCACAGGGTACATTCTTGAGAAGATTGAAAAAGATGGTGACAGATTTGAGAGATGCGTTCCAAATCTGGTACCTGGTTTCTCCTACACTGTCACTGGCTTGACAGAAGGAAAAGAATACCAGTTCCGTGTCCGTGCAGAGAACATTGCAGGAGCAAGTGACCCATCTCGCAGTACACCACTGATTAAGGCTGCTGATCCTGTTGGTATGTTAAAAACAAATCAAAATCTGTTACACCTCTACTTTGAGTATAAAAACTTTTTTTTATGTCAAATAAAACATTAAATGTCAATTTTAAAAAAATCTTTATTACATTTTCTGCTTCAGAACCACCAAAGGTATCACTTCATGCCCGTATTGCATCTGGCCTCAGTATCAAAAAGGGAGAGGAGATTAGATTGGATGCTTACATATCTGGATCTCCCTACCCAACTGTAACATGGCTCAGAAATGATGAGAATGTCAAGCAGCCGCCAGCTAAGAAGAAACCAGAAATTGTGAAGAAGAAAAAGAAGAAGTCTGTGCAGCCTGAACCTGAAGAAGAATTCCATCCACCACTTTTAGATCGCCTGTCATTTGACCAGACCAAAAGCAGTGAGACTGCTCTGATGGTGCGTGATGCCATCAGATCTGACCATGGAAATTTCACTATTAGAGTTGAGAATACCCATGGTTTTGCAACAGCATCTTGTGACGTCAATGTTCTTGGTATGTTATTTTTGAAACTACTATGGGTATCTCCTTAAGCATTTAACAACAAAAATGATGTATTAACATTTCTGCCTTTTATAACTTACAGATAAGCCTGGCCCCCCTGTAAACTTTAGGTTTGATGAGATCAGGAACATCTCTGTTGTTTGCACTTGGGATGCACCTCTTGATGATGGCGGCAGTGAGATCATCAACTACATACTGGAAAAGAAAGACAACACAACAGATGAAATTGGTTGGGTAACTGTGACCTCGACTCACAAGGGATACAGTTACCCTGTGACCAAGCTTATTGAAGGAAAGGAGTACATCTTCAGAGTCACAGCTGAAAACAAGTTTGGCTGTGGACATCCATGCTACTCTGAACCACTTATTGCGAAGAATCAATTTGGTAAAGTTATATTTTAGCTATACTTTGAACAGTAGTTGGCTTATATTATAGTTTATTTGAGTTTTTTCATTATTGTTTTTCAGAACCACCTGATGCTCCCAACATGCCAAGAATTGGAGAGGTCACCTCCAGCACAGTTGCCCTCAGCTGGCATGAGCCAAAGGACAATGGTAGCCCTGTCTTGGGCTATTGGGTTGAGAGACGTGAAGTCAACAGCAAATATTGGATCAGAGTAAACGCCAATCTTCTTAGTGCACTGACAGTTAAGGTTGAGGGTCTTATGGAAGGCCTTGTTTACGTCTTTAGGGTCTGTGCCGAAAATCTTGCTGGCCCAGGAGAATTCAGTGTACCAACTGACCCTCAAACTGCAATGGATGCAATCTGTAAGTGTAGCAAATGAAAACTAAACATTAAAAGTATGGCTGTCAATTGATTTAAATATTTAATTGTAATTAGTTTAATATTCTTTGCATTATCAACACATTTATTCCCTTTGTTTTAAGCTGTAATTATTTGTTTTGGTAGTTTGTATAGATGATATTAACTGTGTAAATTTATGCAACAGTGGGCTTTACTCAAAAAATAGCAGATTCTTTGTCAACCTGCATTGAAACTCATGATTTATACTAAATGGATTTAAATGATGAAAATTTAACTATTTTTGCAGTGCCACCTGGTCCACCTGTACCAAAAATTGTTGATGTCACAAATACTACTATTGATATCAGTTGGATACCTCCCTTGTACAACGGTGGTGGAGAAATCCTTGGATATCATATTGAGCGCTGTCTGGTTGGAGAGAAGGATTGGGTCCGCTGCACTGAGTTTAGATGCAAAGACCGCAAGTACACCGTGACTGGACTGACTGAAGGAGCTGATTATTACCTTCGTGTGTATGCTGTAAATGATGCAGGACATGGAGCCCCAGGCATGACTGAACCTGTTCAGGCCAAAGAACCTGAAGGTATGTCGAAAAACTTACGGAAAACTTGACATTTTCTACAAATAGAGTGCAAAGAGGATCTGAAGTTCTAAAAAATCTTTTTCAAGCAGTCAACCTAAATTAAGCTGTTACTCAAGATTATTTAACACACATTTGAGCGATTATAATCAAATATTTAAATCTGCATTGATTTAACAGAGTCACCAGGGGTTGAGTTTGATATCTCTGTAAGGAATGGAGTCATCATTAGAGCTGGAGAAACATTGCGTCTCCCTGCTGTTGTTACTGGGCGACCTGTACCAGAAGTTAAGTGGACAAAGGATGATGCAGAGCCAGACAAGGAGCATGTAGTTATTGAGACAGAAGTAAAGAACAGCACTTTAAGCATCAAAAATGCTTTGAGAACTGACCATGGCATATACCAGATCACAGGCACCAACCCCAGTGGAACCAAGTCTGCCTCTGTTAAGGTGGATGTGATGGGTAAGTACAAATTTTTTTTTTTTAAGTTTCAGAAAATTGTTTAATTTTTTCATTCTGAAATGTGGGATATGTTCTGTGTGTGTGTGTGTGTGTGTTTGGACACAAGATGTTCCCGGACCAGTGGTGGATCTTAAGACAGTTCATGTGAGCAAGAAGATGATTTCATTCACCTGGTCAGATCCTCTGGATAATGGTGGAAGTGACATAATGGGCTATGTTGTTGAGAGAAAGGATGCCAAAATGCACATTTACAGACAACCCCTGGAAGTCGCCAGTTGCAAATGTGACATTGTTGGTCTGCTTGTTGGAGAAGAATACATGTTCCGTGTAGTTGCAAGGAACAAGTATGGCCTTGGGGCTCCTGTTGACCTTGGACCTGTTTTAGCAGTGGATCCCAAAGGTAAATACAACTGAATATATAGTGAATTTATATCTTGTATATGAAAATATATTTGAACATATTTTTATATTTTTGACTTTATGAACTTTTGACTTTCTTGAAATTTTAGGAGTTCCATCTGCCCCAGAGAAATTGCACTATACGGAAAGGACCAATAACACTATTACTTTGACTTGGGAACCTCCTCGTAGTGATGGCGGTTCTCCAATCCGAGGCTACTATATTGAAAAGATGAGACAAGACAGCAATGAATTTGATGTTGCCAACCGTCAACTCTGCAAAGACCTCACCATCACTCTGGAAAATTTGTCTGAGAACATGATGTACGACTTCAGAGTGAAAGCTGTCAATGAGGTTGGTGATGGAGAACCATCCAAACCAATCAGTGTCAATATTCAGGATGACGAACGTATGTATCACTCCTTATAATATAAATCATTGACCAATTCTGAACGCATGTAGTTGTAGTTTGCTAATAAAAACCATGCCTTAACATTTTCATTGATTTTTTTCCTCTATTTTAGATTCACCAACTGTTAAGTGGTTGAAATTCTTTAAAAATGATGCCATTATTGTCAAGAAAGGAGCAGCTATTGAAATTCCTGCTGACATTTTTGGCCTACCCTTGCCTACATTTGAGTGGACAAAGAATGGAGTAGTTATTGACCAACCCACTGAGACAATGATGTTGGAATCAGAGGAGATTAACAGACAAACTATCAACACCAAAATTGGTATTCCTGAAACTGTAAGACAAGACACAGGCATATACAAGTTAACTGCCACAAATACCCGTGGAGTAGGTCAACGCACAATCCGTGTGGATATCTTGGGTAAGCCTTTAAATGTTATTCAATACTTTTACTTAAGCTCATTGATTTTCCACCACATGGGAAGTAGTATTGGGTGTTGAAATTGACACAGTACTTTTTCCTGTAGTTAAGTTATGTAGGGGACAACTCTTTATTTTCAACAGTTCTGTTACAAGATTATCTTTATGATAACTGTGGTGTTCTTTTCCTAGATCGCCCTTTGCCACCAAGAAACATTGTGGTGTCTGACATCAAAGCTGAGTCTTGCTACCTTACCTGGGATGCTCCAGAGGACAATGGTGGAAGTGACCTCACTAACTACATCATTGAGAAGAGAGATGCCAGTAAAAAGAAGTCTGACTGGGAACAGCTGACATGCTGCATTATAGACAGACGTTATGGGGTTAATACATGTTGTTAATACATATTATTATGAGACAGTTCTAGAATGAAACTCTGATATGTGCTTATAAATGCTCTAAATGTTTTTTTTTCATCCCATTCTGAAGGTGTACAAGTTGGAGGCCTATGGTAATTACCAGTTCCAGATCAAAGCTGAGAACAAATATGGGGTCAGCGATGGTTGTGAATCAGAAAAGGTTGTACTCAAAGATCCATTTGGTCTTCCCGGGCCACCCCAGAGGCCAAGGATTATTAAACACACCTGCTCATCCATGGTGGTCACTTGGGAGCCTCCAAAAGACAATGGTGGCTCAACTATTCAAGGGTACTGGCTTGAAAAGAGAGAGAGAGGTGCTGTATACTGGAGTCGTGTTAACAGAGCTCCAGTAACAAAACCAGCAGTCAAGGGCCTGGAATACAATGTGCTCCACCTTATTGAGGGTGCCGAGTACAAGTTCCGTGTTATGGCTCAGAATGCAGCTGGCGTTGGACCTCCAAGTGAAGCAACAGAATGCGTGTTTGCGGTTGATCCAAGAAGTAAGTAATATTGATATTAATGTGTTGATATGTTTATGAATTCCAGTTCCTGATGAATAAAACTTTCTTAAATGTTACTTGTAGACCCACCAGGTCAACCACCAGCACCTGTAGTAACAGACAAATCAACAAGCAGCGTGACCCTTTCTTGGACCCCACCAGAAAAAGATGGAGGAAGTCCAATAAAGGGTTACATTGTTGAAGTTCAGGATGAGGGTTCACATGAGTGGAGAAGGATCAATACACCGGAGAAGCTGATCCTGAGTAATTCATACACTGTGTCAGGGCTTAAAGAGAATAAGAAATGCAGGTTCAGGATTGTTGCTGTAAATGCTGCTGGTGAATCTGAGCCAAGTCAAAGAACTTCTGATATCATTGTACAGGATATTCTGGGTAAGTCTTACTTTTGTGTACATGTGTTACAATAATATAGAATAATATTTAATACATACATGTAGAAAGTTATATATGATTAAAGATATATGTGTTACCCAACATGTTCACAGAGGAACCTGTCATTACATTGGAGGTCACAACTCATGAACTTCTGAATTGTCGTGCTGGAACAACCATCAAGATTCCAGCCACCATCTCCGGCAAACCTGTTCCGAATGTGACATGGGACTTTAATGGAACCGCTCCAACAGAGAAAAAGAATGAGCGTCACACTCTGCCAGAGGATTCCGAAGTAGGATAATTCATATTTCTTCAAAACACTCAGTTTGTTTAGTCCAAACAAACTAATACATTTTACATTTAAACTCTGCAGGTATCATCCAGTGATACAACATCAGTAGTGACAATCCCTGAATGTAAATTAAACCACTCTGGGCGATATATCATCACTGCCAACAACCAGGCTGGCACTAAAATAGTTAAAGTGCGCGTGAATGTACTTGGTAAGCATATTCGAAATCCCTAAAATCATGAAAACATCAAAACCTGATATAATAGTAGTATCATTAGAATACAGAAAGTCTAGAAGTATGTATTATATCACATAACTTGTCTCTTTTGTCTAGATTTGCCTGGAGCTCCAAAAGACATCAAAGTCAGTGACATCACACGTGGAACATGTAGACTAACCTGGATGCCTCCAGACTCTGATGGTGGTGACAGGATCAAAAGCTACTTCATTGAGAAAAAGTCTGTTGAAGGAAAGGCTTGGACAAAGGTCAATCCAGCTTGTGCAACGCAGTCCTTAGTTGTGCCAGACCTCATTGAAGGACAAGAATACTTGTTCCGTATAAGAGCTGAGAATCGCTTTGGTCTGGGGCCTCATACCACAACCATTCAGGGGACTAAAGCCAGGGATCCTATTCGTAAGTGTATTTTGTAAACAAGTGTCATTAAAAATACTTTAATACAGTTTATTCTGACTATTCAAAACACTATATTATTGCAGATCCTCCGGATCCTCCCACAAGAGTTAAAATCGTTGATGTGTCAAAGGGCATTGTGACTCTGACTTGGAAGCCACCAAAAAATGATGGTGGTGCACCTGTGACTCACTACAATGTTGAGCGTCTGTGGTGGGATAGCAGTGGAAACCAGCAAGAGTCCTGGAGACAGTGCAACCGCCGTGATATTGATATCACCACTTTCAAAGTGGAGGATCTCCACCAGGGTGCTGAATATGAATTCCGTGTTAAGGCTGTGAATGAGGTTGGTGCTAGTAGACCATCCTCTACAGCAGGACCTATCATTGTTATGGACCAGAACAGTATGTACAGAGCAACACACACAAAGTAATTCAGTGAATTTAAGAGTTGCCTGATGAACCAATTTACCTTTCTTCCTTTCACTTTTAGGGGCACCTTCCATTGAGCTTCCAGAATTTATGGAGGTTGAACAGGGTGCAGATATTCATATTGTTGCCAAGATTAAGGGATGTCCATTCCCAACACTCACATGGCAGAAGGCTCCACCTCACAAGGGTGAAAACAAGGTTGACATTGAGTATGATGAGCACATCAACAAGCTTGTGTCTGATGATAGCTGCACACTGCTGATCCAGCAGGGCAAACGCTTAGATACAAGCCTCTACACTCTTACTGCTAGCAACAGCCTTGGTACTGTTTCCAAGGAAATGAGGCTTAATGTTCTAGGTAAATTGCAACAACCATTTTTTATATGAAGACCTATGTGTTGTTTTTATAACTAACATTATTCTCTTATTTTAAACAGGCCGTCCCGGGGCTCCATCTGCACCCATTAAATTTGAGGAAATTCATGCTGAACAAATAACACTGTCGTGGTTGCCTCCTAAGGATGATGGTGGCTCCAAAATTACAAACTACACTATTGAGAGACGTGTTGCCAACAGGAAGACTTGGATTCCTGTCACTAGTGAACCCAAAGAGAGAATATACACAGTCGAGAATCTAATGCCTGGCCATGAGTACATTTTCCGCATTAGGGCTCAAAACAAATATGGTGTTGGTGATCCTCTTGATAGCGAACCTGAAGTAGCCAGAGATGTGTTCGGTAAGTATTCATTCACATGTTTAATGTTGATGTAATTAGAGACATTTTGTATGTTTAGATTACATTAATTTCACTTTGTAACATTGAGAACATTTTATGTGCTTTTTAAGTGCCACCTGGTCGATGCGAGAAGCCAACACTCTCTAGCGTCACAATAGACTCCATGACTTTGAACTGGGAAGAGCCAGACACAGATGGAGGTACTCCAATCACAGGCTATTGGCTTGAGCGTAAAGAAACTACATCTAAACGCTGGAGCAGAGTAACTCGTGATCCAGTCAGGCCCATGCCACTTGGTGTGTCTCACCAAGTTGTGGGACTCATTGAGGGATCTCAGTATTTGTTCCGTGTGATTGCAATAAATGCAGCGGGATGTGGACCCCCAAGTGAGCCATCTGATCCAACATTTGCCAGAGATCCAATAGGTAGGAGAACAAGTTTGAGATTCAACGGTATAATTTTTCATTAATAGAGAATCACACTATGATAAATCTGTTTTCTTATAGCTCCTCCTTCTCCACCAACCCCAAAAGTCACTGACTGGACTAAGACTACAGCAGACTTGGAATGGATTCCACCCTTGAAGGATGGAGGTTCAAAGATAATGGGCTACTATGTTGAATACAAAGAGGAGGGCACAGAAGCATGGGTTAAGGTTTGTTTAAGACCAGAGTATTTACATTTCAGCAAATGTTCATATACTTTTTATAGATTACAAAAAAGATCTTCCTTCTGTTCCAGGCCAAAGACAAGGAAGTTAGAGGTACTAAATTGGTGGTCACTGGACTGAAAGAGAATGCATTGTTTAAGTTCAGAGTTTTGGCATTCAATGCTGCTGGCTTGAGTGAACCAGGCGAAGTTGCTGATGCTATTGAAATGAAGGACCGGATAAGTAAGTCTCAGTGATTCAACATGTAATTCAACATGTAAAAACAAGTTTTTCTTTGCTTGTGTGCAAAAAGATCTAAAATCGAAATAAAAATTCATACACTCTAAAAAGAAGGGCCAAGTAAATATAGTACAGAACACATGTTGGGCTCTGAGGGCACATTTAACATCCAAAGTACCATCTTTATGAATAAAACATCTTAAAGGGATAGTTCACCCAAAAATTGTCATTAATTAGGCTAGGCATTATATTTATATAGCACATTTCATACACAATGGCAATTCAAAGTGCTTTACATAGAAGAAATTAAAATAATCAAAACAAATAAGAATAATTAAAACAGTTTAGAATAAAAAAATAAAATAAAGTAATACTGGTCCACCCCTATCTGAGATTGAAGAGATTGAGCCGGTTTACGGTGCCACTGGACTTCTAGCCCAGGGACGTACTCTGCTGGGGTGGTGCTACACCAGCAGAGTACGACATGAGGGAGAGAATTACTCTCCCTCATGTCGTTCCAAACCCGTAAGCCCTTCGTTCATCTTTGGAATACAAATGAAGATATTTTTGATGAAATCCGGTGGTTCACGGGGGGCTCCATTGACAGCTATTTAATTAACACTTTGAAGGCCCAGAAAGGTAGGAACAACATCGTTGGTTCAACCTTAATTTTATGAAGCGACGAGAATACTTTTTGTACGCCAAAAAAACAAAATAACGACTTTATTCAACAATTCCTTCTCTTCCGTATCAGTCTCCGACACGCGTTCATGAGAGCGCCACAACGCATGTGTGTGGAAAGCCGGGATCCTCTGTTATACAGCGAGGAGATTCATCTCATCGTCTGAATTATCTAAACTCTCAAGATGTGGCATGACAATATCACAATAGATGCAGCACACACTCTCCTGTTCCGTAGGCATCGCTTGGCACTGATGATCTGAGCGTGCGTCTTCCTCTGCTTGTAAACACAGCCCAGCGTTTCCAGGTCATATGTCAGAACGCCAGCTCCTGCGTCATCACCACACATGCATGTGTCGTGATGCTCTCGTGAGCACCACGGAGACTGATACGGAAGAGAAGAAATTGTTGAATAAAGTCGTTACTTAGTTTTTTTGGCACACAAAAAGTATTCTCATCACTTCATAAAATTAAGGTTGAACCACTGTAGTCACATGGACTGTTTTAGCGATGTCTTTCCTACCTTTCTGGGTCTTCAAAGTGTTAATTAAATAGCTGTCAATAGAGCCCCCGCGCCATCAGACTTCATCAATAAACCTAATTTGTGTTCCGAAGATGAACGAAGGTCTTACAGGTTTGGAACGACATGAGGGAGAGTAATTAATGACAGAAACATAATTTTTGGGTGAACTAACCCTTTAATGAATAAAATCATCCATTTTATGCAGGCGTCAGTAACGATTTTATAGATAAAATTAAATGTACACAAACCTATATTTTACTGAAGAAATGCACCAATTTAATGGCACTGAGAACTGCTCTCTCCTAAAGAGGATGTAAAAAGCCTGTGATAAATAACTCAACCGCAATATGATGCATGTAATATGAAATTAATGACAATTTTTGTCATTTCAGTTTTGCCAGTCCTTGAGCTGGACATTTCAGTAAAGGAGAAGATGGTTATTCATGCTGGAGGTGTTATTCGTATCCTGGCTTATGTGTCAGGCCAACCTCCACCTGTGATAACATGGAGCAGAGATGGGTTCCCAGTCCCACCAGAAGCTGTTATTGAAACCACTTCAATCAGCTGCTCAATGGTAATCAAAGACTGCACAAGGGCACAACGAGGTGTTTATACAATAACAGCCAATAATGATGGAGGAGAGGTGAAGAGGTCTGTTATTGTTGATGTACTTGGTAAGTGAGAATTATCAGACACAAATAGTCTATACATTACTATGAAATAGCTACATTAGAGAATTTAGATTTTCTTATCTTATTTTGCTTCTTCAGATGTCCCTGGTCCGGTGGGGGCACCATTCACAGCAGAAAGTTTAACAAGTGATTCATGCAAGCTGAACTGGTTTTTCCCTGATGATGATGGTGGATCTGCCATCTCCAACTACATAATTGAGAAACGTGAAGCAGAGCGCAAGGCTTGGACATCTTGCTCTTACACAGCTGGCAGACAAAATGCTGTAGTAAATAATCTGGTGCTAAAAAAGGCATATTTCTTCAGAGTTGCAGCTGAAAATGTAATTGGAGTAGGACCTTTCAGTCAAACATCATGCGAAATTGAGATTAAAGATCGCATCAGTAAGTATTTTTCTTTCTTTTTTTTCCTGGATTTAAAATAGCTTTAAACTATTGACCAAGTAATGCAGCTGTAAAATAGTATTCAGCATGGATGGTAGCTAATCATCATTTGGCCTCTTTTTACTAGATGTTCCAGACCGTCCAGAAGATCTTGAGGTGACTACCATCACTAAAGACTATATCAGTTTGACTTGGAAGCCACCTAAGTACGATGGAGGATCTGAGGTGATATCTTACATTCTTGAGGCTCGCATGATTGGCAAAGACAAGTTTGTCAGACTGACCAAAGAGAAACTGATGGATAGGAGATATACTTATGATGGTCTCAGAGAAGGCGACACCTATGAATTCCGTGTCAGTGCAGTGAATGAAGTTGGTCCTGGCAAACCATCCTTCTCCACTAAGCCAATTAAATGTAAAGACGAACTTGGTGAGTGAAGTGTTTTTGTTTTTCAAGTGTTTTTCGTTATGTACACCACTATTATTATTATAAACCTCTAATTCTATTTATTAAATATTAATGACGTCAATGATATGATTATTATAATTTTTTTAATTTTAGAACCTCCTACAATTGAGCTTGACTTCCGTGATAAGGTTGTTGTGCGTGTTGGTGAAAGCTTTGCACTCCAGGGGCGTTACACTGGAAAACCAGCCCCATCTGTCACCTGGTCAAGGGATGACAATGAACTGAAAGCAGACAACCATATCAAGTTCAGAAATACTCTTACCACAATGTGTCTGGGTATTATGAAAGCTCAGCGTGGGCACAGTGGCAAATACTGTGTGACTGTTGAAAACTGTACTGGTGCTCGTAAAGGCATTTGCAATATCACAGTTGCAGGTAAGTCTCGTGAAACGATAGAAAGAATGTTTACTTAACTTTAAAATAATATGATGAGTAAAAATACATATTTTGGGCTTATAACTAACAAGCAATCTATCTATGAATATTCTGTGCATTTTTTAGATCGACCATTGCCTCCAGAGGGCCCAGTTGTCTTTGAGGAAGTTCACAAAGATCACATGGTTATTTCTTGGAAGCCCCCTCTTGATGATGGTGGATGTGAAATTTCTAACTACGTAATTGAAAAGAGAGATGTAAACAGAGACATGTGGACAACTGTAACATCTGCCTCCACAAAAACCCACTGCAAAGTACCTAAGCTTGTAGAGGGTCGTGAATACATCATGAGAATTAGTGCTGAGAACATGTATGGCATAAGTGACCCACTGGAGTCAAAAGAGATGAAAGCTAAAGATCTATTCAGTATGTAAAAACACTCACAAAAAAATCAATTGAACAATTGAGCTGTAAAAATTTGTTTTGTTCCTAATATCTTGCACATAATTACAGGGGTACCTGAGGCACCTGAGCAACCCACTGTAAAAGACGTTTTTCGTGATTCAGCACTGGTGATTTGGAACCGTCCTCGTGATGGTGGAAAGCCCATCACAAACTATATCTTGGAGAGGAAGGAGCCTTCAGCTAAGAGATGGTCTCGTGCAACCAGAGATCCAATTTACCCTGCTACACAGTATAGGGTACAAGACCTTGTTGAAGGCTGTGAATATGAATTCCGTGTAATGGCAGAGAATGAAATTGGCACTGGAGATCCTAGCCCTCCAAGTAAACCTATTCTTGCTAAGGATCCCATTGGTAAGTCCTAGTGTTATGATGGTTTCCTTCTCTTAATGCTTATCTTTTGATCATTATTTATTAACTTATTCAACTTATTCTTAATAGTTCTGCCAAGCCCACCTGTTTTGCCTGAAGCTGTTGACAAGACTAAAGATTCTGTGAGTCTATCATGGCGTGTTCCTCGTCATGATGGTAAAGGCAAAATTTTTGGTTACTTGATTGAGTATCAGAAGCCTGGTGCAGTCGAATGGATCCAGGCAAATGAAACTCCTGAATCATGCACAGACACCAAGTTTGTTGTGACAAAACTACCAGATGGTGGAGAGTTCCAATTCAGAATTATGGCTGTGAATGCAGCTGGAAAATCTGAACCTGCATATGTCAAGGAACCAGTGAAAGTTCATGACAGACTTGGTAATTTCTTACTATTTGTTTACATATTCAGAAAATACATAAGAGTAGTATTGAAAAGTAGGTATTGTTTTATAATACTACTCTCCCCCTGTAATTTGAAGTATGTTTTTCACATATTGGAAAGTAATCACTTAAAATTGTATTAATTCATATTTCTATCTTTCTCATCTCAATTTTCATGCAGAGGAGCCAGAGTTGCTGTTACATGGCAATATGGCTCGTGATCACCTTGCCATGGTTGGGACAGACATCACACTCAGTGCCACAATTAAGGGCATGCCAATACCCACTGTCTCTTGGAAAAAGAATGATGGTGAAGTTCCTGCTCATTGCCTTATAGAGGTCACAGCAAGCGGAAGCAAACTTCACATTAAGAAGTGTACCCGTGCTGACAGTGGCAATTATACTATCACTATTCAGAATGCAGCTGGATCGAAATCTGCTACCTGCACTGTTCTTACTCTTGGTATGAATGTTTTAAGAACATCTCTTAACGATAGATAGATAGATAGATAGATAGATAGATAGATAGATAGATAGATAGATAGATAGATAGATAGATAGATAGATAGATAGATAGATAGATAGATAGATAGATAGATAGATAGTACAATTAAATAGATACCTATAGTAGCGCCACAATGACTCTTTTTCTTTTTGATTTAGATAAACCTGGACCTCCAAGGAATCTTACCATCTCTGAAATCACAAGTGAGTCAGCTTACCTGACATGGCAAAAGCCAGAAGATGATGGTGGTGCTGTGATCTCCCACTATGTTGTGCAAAAGAAAGATGTTGCAGCTGAGAACTGGGTTTCAGTGTGTGCTGCATCCAAAAAGCTGAGCCTCATGGCTCAATATCTGATGGAGGGAATTCAGTATCTCTTCAGAATTGCAGCTGAGAATCAGTTTGGTAGGAGTGCATTTGTTGAAACCAACAAGCCCATCAAGGCTGTTGATCCTCTTTGTAAGTATTACATTTAATATTATTTTTTAAATGCTTGACTTTTTATACCAGTTTGTTAAATTAATTTGTATATTTTTACTTATAGATCCCCCTGGTCCACCCAAGAATCTGCATCATGTGGATGCAGACAAAACTGAAGTATGGCTTCAGTGGGAGTGGCCTGAACGTACAGGTGGAAGTGAGATCACTGGATTCATTGTTGAGCATCAAGAAGAAGGTTCCACAGACTGGGTGACCTTCAAGACTGTCAGCAATCCTCAATGCCATGTAACTGGACTTGTGGAGGGCAAAACCTATAGATTCCGTGTAAAATCACAAAATGCAATTGGCATTAGTCGGCCAGACACCACTGTGCCAATTACTTGCCAGGAAAAAACCTGTAAGATATATAAAATATTTTATTATATAATTTTATTTTTTAACAGAAAAATTACAACATAATTTACATTTTATTATGCTAATATTCTTAAATACATTTTATATACAATATCTTATATACATTTATATATATACAATAATATACATTTTATTATGCTAATATTCTTTTTCAGTGGCTCCAACTATTGAAGTTGATGTGAAGCTTATTGAGGGTCTTGTTGTCAAGGCTGGAAGTACAATTGTCCTCCCAGCAGTCATGCATGGAATCCCAACTCCAACAGCCAAGTGGCAAAGTGAAGGAAATGAGCTTAAAACTGAGGGCACATTTAAGATTGTTACTGAAGGAAATTCAACTGTCTTGACTATTAGTGAATGCGTCAGAAATGACAGTGGAGAGTTTATACTTACTGTGGCAAATCCTGCTGGAAGCAAATCTGTTGCTCTACATGTCACAGTCCTTGATGTTCCATCTGCTCCAGTTGGTCCTGTAAATATCCTTGAGGTTACCCCTGATCATATGACAATCCAGTGGCGTCCACCAAAAGATGATGGGGGTTCACCTTTAATGAACTATGTTGTAGAGAAGAAGGATGTCAAGAAGCCTTGGGAGCCATGGTCAGTTGTGAGTTCTGGAAGTTCCAGTACAAAGGCCAAAGTCCCACGTTTGGAGAAGGGACGTGAATATATTGTGTGTGTACGTGCCGAGAACAAAATTGGCATTGGAGCTGCCCTTGAAAGTCCTCCCACTATTGCCAAGCATATGTTTGATCCACCAGGCCCTCCTGGCCAACCAACATGTTCTGATATAACAGAAAATGCTGTAACAGTGTCATGGACTGAACCAGAAACAGATGGTGGAAGCCCTGTGAGTGGCTACATTGTTGAGCGCAGGGAGATGACCGGAAAATGGATACGTGTCAATAAAACACCAGTCTTGGATGTTAGATACAGGGTGTGCGGTCTGTTTGAAGGCAACAGCTATGAATTTAGAATATTTGCTGAAAATGTTGCTGGTGTAAGTGAGCCTTCATATCCATCAGACCCTGTGAAAGCTAAACGTCCAATTAGTCCTCCAGGGCCTCCAAGTAACATTAAGCTGAAGGACTGGAGCAAGTCATATGCAGATGTGGTATGGACCAAACCTTCCAGAGATGGTGGCAGCCCCATCTTAGGCTATGTTGTTGAATGCCAGAAATCAGGTTCTGCACAGTGGGACAGAATAAATAAGGATCTAATTAAGTTTTGTGCATTTAGAGTACCTGGACTTAGTGAAGGCACAGAGTACAGATTCCGTATTAGAGCCTCAAACAAAGTTGGAGATGGTGAGCCAAGAGAACTCACAGAAACTGTGCTGGCCAAGGACATTCTTGTTCCCCCCGACGTAACTGTTGATGTTGCTTGCCGTGACCTCCTAACAGTAAGAGCAGGGCAAATCATCAACCTTGTGACCCGTGTAAAGGGCAGACCTGATCCAGAAATCACTTGGACTAAAGATGCAAGAGCTTTAGGCAGAGATAAACGCACTGAGATGAACAATAACTTCCCTCTTGTTGAGCTGGTTATTCAGGAAGCTGTTAGAGCTGATTATGGAAAGTATGCAATTCAAGCAAAGAACAGCAGTGGTCAAGCACATGCTACAATTATTGTTAATGTACTTGATATTCCTGGAGCCTGTCAGAATTTGAAGGTTGCTTATGTGACTAAAGAGTCATGTATGGTGTCTTGGGAAAATCCAGAGGATAACGGTGGCACTGAAATTACTAATTATAAAATTGAGTGCCGACAACCAAGTCAAAGGGGATGGACAGTTGTTTCATCTGACTGCACCAAACGACTTGTCAAAGCTCCACTTGTTGAGAATTGCGAATATTTCTTCCGTGTGAGTGCAGAGAATAAAATTGGTGTTGGTCCACCAACTGAAACAAAAGCACCAGTCCTTGCTGTTGACCCAGTTGAGAAACCTGGTGAGCCAGAGAACTTCCAAATCACTGAAATTGGCAAGACATTTGTCTTCCTCAAATGGAAGAAACCAGAATATGATGGTGGTAGTCGTAACCTTGCTTACCATATTGAAAAGAAACCTAAAGAAGCAGATGAATGGGAAAGATTACACAAAGGTGCCATAAAGGAAACCTATTTTATGGCTGACAGATGTATTGAGAACCAAATTTATCAATTTAGAGTTCAAACAAAGAATGAGGGAGGAGAGAGTAACTGGGTGACAACAGATGAAGTTCTTGTAAAGGAGGAACTTGTACAGCCAGAGCTCAAAATCAAACTGATGGGAGTTCTTGTTGTTAAAGCTGGAGATGCAGTTCCAATTGAGGCAGATGTTATAGGTAAACCTCAGCCTGATATAAAATGGTCTAAAGAAGGTGTTACTGGAGATATCACCAAAAGCCCAAGAGTGCAAGTTGAAACTGGCACCAACTTCACTAAATTCCTGCTCACAAGTTCAAGACGTGGAGATACTGGAAAATACATAATTACTGGAACAAATGCTGCTGGAACCTGTACTGCTGAGGCCAAGGTGAATGTTCTTGATAGACCAGGTCCTATTAGAGATCTGAAAGTGTCAGAGATTTCTGTGGACCGATGCAAGCTTACATGGGAAGTACCAGAAGATGATGGTGGTTGTGAGATCTATAACTACATCATAGAAAAATGTGAGACAAAGAGAGGAGTTTGGTCAATTCATTCAGCAGCTGTAATTACCAATTCAGCTAAAGTTACTCGCCTTATCGAAGGAAATGAATACATATTCCGAGTGAGAGCTGAAAACAAAATGGGTGCTGGCCCTGCTGTTGAAACTGAGTCTATTGTTGCAAGGACCCAGTTTAACAGACCTGGTGCACCAGATGCTCCAGAAGTGACTAAAATTTCAAAAGAAGAAATGGTTGTTATGTGGTGCTCTCCTGATAATGATGGTGGGAAACCTATCACTGGTTATATTCTTGAGAAAAAAGAAGAGCATGCCATTCGGTGGGGCCCTGTTGTTAAGTCCCCAATTGCAGGGACACAGATGACTGTTACAGGTTTACTGCCTAATCATGAATACCAGTTCCGTGTTAAGGCTGAAAATGAAATTGGGGTTGGTGATGCAAGCAAGCCATCCAGATCATTTACTGCAAGAGATCCAGTTGGTATGTCCAATTAAAATATTTGATGAAATTTTTATTTGTCTTTACAGCCACATTTATTATTTGGTTTTCTATTTGCAGAGCCTCCTGGTCCCGTTAGTAACTTAAAGGTGGCTGACAGCTCAAAGACATCAGTCACTCTTGCATGGACAAAGCCTACATATGACGGAGGTGCTCCTCTTATTGGATATGTAGTTGAGCTCAGAGTCAAGGGCACAGGCAAGAAGGGGGATGAAGGCTGGAAAAGGTGCAATGTTGCTGCCCAGTTGATCGGAACAGAATTCACTGTCTCAAGCCTGGATGAGAAGCTTGAATATGAATTCCGTGTTTCTGCCCAAAATCAGGTTGGCTTGAGTCAGCCAACAAATCTCGAGGGAGCTGTGACACCAAGAGAAGTCTTGGGTGAGTTTCCATACACTTTTCTATAAACTTTTCAGCAACATTCCCTTCTATGTCCTAATTTCTTGTGTTTTTATCCTTTTTTCCCCCCAATCTTCAGAGGCCCCCGAGATTGATTTGGATGCAGACCTGAAGAAAGGGTTGACAGTTAGGGCTGGATGTCCAATAAGATTAGTTGCAACAATTAGAGGAAGACCCGCTCCCAAGGTCTTATGGAGGAGAATGGGTATAGATAATGTTGTTCAGAAGGGCCATGTTGATCTCATTGACACTATGACATTCCTTGTCATATCTGAAAGTTCTCGTGATGATTCAGGCAAATATTCATTGACTGTATCCAGTCCAGCTGGAGAAAAGGCAGTGTTTGTGAATGTCAAAGTACTTGGTAAGTAAAAAAAAACAAGCTCCCGTTTATTCAGTGTTTCAGTCACGTAACTTCTGATTATTTTTATATAAGGGGAATTAGTGGGGAAAAAACATGACTGAAACAGATGAATAAAGTAATATATGAATCTATGAAAATACTTAAAATATCCAACTTTTCATTCAAATATATATATATATGTATTTTGTTTTTGCATTTTAAAAACAGATACACCTGGACCTGTTGTTGGTCTTGAGGTTACTGACATCACAATGTCCTCTTGCAACCTCACATGGTCTCCACCTGAAAATGATGGTGGCAGTAACATCACTCATTACATGGTTGAAAAACGACAAATTGATCGCAAGACTTGGGCAACAGTGAAAGCTAATGTTGAAAACACCACATTTAAAGTAAGCAATCTCGTCCCAGGAACAGAGTATTACTTCCGGGTCATAGCTGTAAACGAGTATGGTCCCGGAGTCCCAAGAGTTACACCAAAATCTTATCTGGCCTCTGATCCTATCAGTAAGTGCATTCTTAGCCAGAACCATTTTTAAAGGCTTCGTTGAAACAGTATTACTATAACAATTGTGTCTCCTTCCTTAAGGCAAGCCTGACCCACCACAAAAGGTTGATATTCTTGAGATTACTAAGAACAGTGCAACTGTGGGATGGGTGAAACCATTGCGGGATGGCGGAGCTAAAATTGATGGCTACATTATTGACTATCTTGAGCTACCAATGCCTAAACCTCCCAAGAAACCAGTAGAGGGTGAAGCTGAGGCTGAGCCTGGCGTAGAGCCTGTGGCTCCTCCTTCACCTGAACCTGTGGTTGAGGACAAGGAGGAGAAGGAGGAGAAGAAGGAGGAATGGACACCATACACAGTCGTAAAAGATTTGAGCATCTCTGTTGCTGGACTAAAGGAAGGAAGAAAATATCGTTTCAGAGTTGCAGCAAGAAATGCCATGGGTTCTAGTCTTCCCACAGAGACAAGAGAAGCTTATGAGATCAAGGAGCAGATGCGTAAGTTATAAAATTAATGTGTTACTCAGTCATTTGAATTAATAGACTTCAACTAAAAACCTGTTCAATTTTGTGTGTTTTTTTCCCAGTGGAGCCCAAAATCATCATGCCTGAACTTGTCACTGCAAAGGCAGGAGCAAAACTGAGGGTTGAGGCTCTTGTATCTGGAAAGCCAGCACCAGTGTGCCAATGGAAACGGGGAGAAAATAATGTAGTTTCATCAAGCCGTCTTGCTGTGCACAAATCTCAGAACATGTGTGTGCTCATTATTAAGGATGTTTCGAGACAAGACAGTGCTGAATACAGCCTTGTTGCTGAGAACAGCACTGGAAAAGTTGACCAGACTTTGAAAATCATCATCAGAGGTTAGAACTTGTCTTCATCACCACAATAGCTTATGTAATAAGAATGGGCTATGTGAACATGCAGTTAATTTTTCTACAAACATTCTTTTGTGTCAGATATTCCTGGACCACCTGAGCCACCATTTGAGATCAGTGACATCGATTCTGATGCCTGCACACTCTCTTGGAACAAACCTACTGAAGATGGTGGTAGCAATATCACTAATTATGTGGTTGAGAAGTGTGATGTAAGCAGAGGTGACTGGGTTACTGCTCTTTCCAGTTGTGGGAAAGCTGGCTGCAGAATCGGAAAGCTTATTCCTGGAAAGGAATATGCCTTCCGTGTTCGTGCTGAGAATAGATTTGGTATTTCAGACCCCCTTACATCTGAAAGGATGGTTGCTAAATTCCCCTTTGGTAAGTTGAAATGCAAGCATCAGCAGTGTCTGTCAACATGTAACTGATGACAAAAATGATGAGACCTATTTGTCAGTGTCTAACAATTAAATTTTTTTTAGATGTTCCTGGTGAACCTTTGAACTGCCGCATCAACAAAGTGAACAAGGACTGCATGTTTGTGGCTTGGGATAAGCCTGAGTCTGATGGTGGCAGTCCAGTTACTGGATACTACATTGAACGCAAAGAGAGGAACAGTCTCCTTTGGGTGAAGGCTAATGATTCTGTTGTTCGCACAACAGAATATCCTTGTGCTGGCCTAATTGAGGGTCTGGAGTACACTTTCAGAGTGTCTGCTATAAACCGAGCTGGACAGGGTAAACCAAGCAAGAAAACGGAGTTCATCACAGCAAGAACACCTGTTGGTATGTGCATGTAAAATATTTTTTTTAGGTATACATGTTTGCGTATTAGATATTTATGTTCTATATTTTGTTGTTGTTTCGTTTTTAAATTCTAGATGCTCCTGGAAAGCCAGAGGTGCTTGATGTTGCTAAGAACACAGTTACACTGGTTTGGACTAAACCAAAGAATGATGGTGGAAGCAAGATAATTGGATACTATGTTGAGGCCTTAAGGCTTCCAGGAGACACTTGGGTGCGTTGCAACATAAGTAGTCAAAATGTGCCTCGTGAGGAGTACACCGCAACTGGGTTAGAAGAGGGTGCTAAGTACCAGTTTAGGGTAATTGCCAAGACAGCAGTTAACATTAGCAGGCCATCTGAAATCACTGACCCCATTCTGGTGTCTGCAGAAAATGGTAAGTATTTTTATGTTTTTTTTAAATTATTTTTTTAAATGTTTTCTAAATGGCTATTCAATTGCTATTTGTCTTATTGATTTTCTGTCATGTTTCCTTGTCTATAGTGCCTCCAAGAATAGAGCTTTCAATACAGATGAAAAAGATGTTGTCAGTAAAGGCTGGGTCAGATGTTTGTCTTGAAGCTGAAGTTTTTGGCAAACCAATGCCCAAGGTTACATGGAGCAAAAATGGAGAATTGTTAAAGGCTGACAAAGAATTCAAGATGTCTCAAAAGAGACATCTCTTTTCTCTGAGCCTTGATGCAGTTACTAAACTTCATACTGGAAATTATGGAATTCTTGCAGCAAATGCAAGTGGTTCTACGACTGCAGAAATACAACTCAAAGTTTTAGGTGAGTAAAATTATATTTTTATTGTTTAGCCTAAATACTACTAAGTGAATTGGACATATAGCATATTCGTGTCCTTTTTGCAAAATAATAATCATGCTTTCCCCTTACATAGATATACCTGGCCCACCAGCCTCTATCAAATTTGACGAGATAGTTTCAGATCGGATTAAGTTGTGCTGGGAGGCTCCACTTGCCGATGGTGGTTCTCCAATAACAAATTATGTTGTTGATAAACGGGAGACAAGTAGGGCAAACTGGGCCCAGTTTTCTGCTAAAATCAGTGGTGATACAACGGAATGTTCAGTGGAGAGACTAATTGAGGGGCACGAGTACCAGTTCCGTGTTCGTGCTGAGAACCACTATGGTACTGGTGATGCCATTGTATCCGATCCTGTTGTGGCAAGGAATCCCTTCAGTAAGGCCTTACTATTGGTTTATGTATTTTATTGCTTGGATATATCATTTCTATGTTGTAATGTACTTGTCATTTACAGCTGTTCCTGGAGCATGTGACCCACCGGTCCTTACAAACATCACAAAGGAGTGTATGACTGTAAGCTGGAAGGAACCATCTGATGATGGAAAATCCCCTATCCTTGGATACATGGTTGAGAAACGTGAAACCAAGGAAGTGAACTGGACCAAACTGAACAGAAAACCCTTGCTGGAGAGAACACTTGAGGTTGGAGGTCTCTCAGAGGGAGCTCAGTATGAGTTTAGAGTCATTGCTGTTAATAAAGCTGGCCTTGGCAAACCCAGTGAACCATCTAATGCTGCCTCTGCTCTTGATCCTTTGTGTGAGTATCAGAATCCATTCACAATATCTTGTATATCAACAAATATGTGAGAGCTTTTATCAGTACCTCTTACTTATTTACAGATCCTCCAGGCCCACCCATTTCTCCCAAGGTCACAGACACCACCAGCAGCACAATTAGACTAACTTGGGCTAAGCCTGCAAATGATGGTGGAAGTGAAATTTTGGGATACCTTGTTGAATGCAAGAGAACTAATACAACAGACTGGATAAGATGCAATGTACCAAAGAACCTTCAGGATACCAATTATGTTGTGACTGGACTCTTGGAGAACTCAGAGTACCAACTTCGTGTTACTGCTGTAAATAAAGTTGGATTCAGCCTGCCTTGTGAAGTTCCTGAAAAACACATTGCCAAGGATGTTTTTGGTACTAGCTTTAAAATCATTTATTGTATATTTTGTTAATTCTAATATATTTTATGAAAAATGAAAATACAGTACATTATTAAAATATTGTGTAACTTATTCCTGAAATATATAAATGTATGTTATTCCAGTTGCTCCTGAGGCTGAGCTTGACGCAGAGCTGAAGGACATTGTTGTGCTAACGGCTGGAAGTAAAATGAAACTTCATGCCACAATTAAGGGTCGACCAACCCCCAGGGTCATCTGGGCCAAGATGAACACCAACATTAAGGACAGACAAGGAATCATAATCAAGACGACAGACACTGATACATTGGTTTGTGTTGAGAAAGTAAACAGATACGACGCAGGGAAATACATTCTGAATCTTGACAGTGTAAGCGGAATGAAGATGTACACAGTTATTGTCAAGGTCCTTGGTGAGTTCTGTGATATTAAGAGTTTTATTTTTATTCAGATACAGTTTTCTTAATATTTTATATTAACTAAACTATATATAACTCTTATACAATTAAACAGATACCCCTGGACCTCCACTTAATCTGATGGTAAAAGAGTCATCAAAGGACAGTGCCTCCATCCTATGGGATGCACCTCTAATTGATGGTGGAAGTGAGATTACAGGTTACATTGTTGACAAAAGAGATGCAGAAAGGAAAGCATGGTCAAATGTTTCAAACACTTGTACTAAAACATCTTTCAAGATTGATGGTTTAGAGGCTGGTAGATCTTATTGCTTCAGGGTTCTGGCTCAAAATCAGTATGGAATTGGTGAACCATGTGAAACTGTGGATG
Source organism: Rhinichthys klamathensis goyatoka (assembly GCF_029890125.1). NCBI lineage: Eukaryota > Metazoa > Chordata > Actinopteri > Cypriniformes > Leuciscidae > Rhinichthys > Rhinichthys klamathensis. The sequence continues at coordinate 1,191,465 of NW_026606760.1, forward strand.
CTGTTAGAGCTTCTGGTAAGGGAAGATCATTTTTGATCAAGTAATCCTCAATTGCAAAAAACAATCATTTCAATATATATTTTATAACAGTTTTGCTGATATCTATTATTAAGTAAACGTATCTATATCTTCCAGAACAACCTGGACCAGTTATGGACTTCAAGACCTTGCTGGTAACCAAGGACTCTTGTACTCTTTCCTGGAAAAAACCATTCAGTGATGGTGGAAGTCGCATCATTGCATATGTGCTTGAGGTCCTTAATGGCGAAGACAAATGGAAGGAGCTTCTTCGATCAAAGAACATGCAATATAGTGCAAAAGATCTTGTTGAAGGAAGGGAATATAAATACAGAGTATTTGCAACAAATGATTCTGGTGATGGTCCCGTGAAAGAACTCGCTGTGATCGCAAAAGATGTCAATGGTGAGATTTCACATTTTGTATTTGTATAAAAATGCCCTTGAGCTCTTTCTGTTATATTGTGTTTCAAATCTGCTCCTTATCCATTTCTTTTCTATACTATTATAGTTTATCCAAGATGTGACTTGCGGGAATTGCCTAACTTGAACTACATTGCAAAAGAAGGAAGCAATGTTCGTCTCAAGATTCCTATTAGTGGAAAGCCTGTCCCTGTTGTCACATGGAAGAAGGGAGAGGATGAAAATCTCACAGACACAGGAAGAGTGTGTGTAGAATCGACAGCTGTAAACACAACTCTCTTGATACGTGACTGCCAAAGGACAGATGCCTCAAAATACACCATCACTCTTCGCAACACTGCTGGGACTAAAGAGTCCACAATTTTCGTCAGAGTTGTTGGTAAACCAGGAATTCCAACTGCACCAATAAAATTCAAAGAAGTGACTGCAGATGGTGCAACCCTAAAATGGGGTGCTCCTAAAGATGATGGTGGATCAGAAGTTACCAACTACATTCTTGAGAAACGTGATTCCATTACTAACATGTGGGTTACAGTGTTTTCATCTGTGGACACAAACACTTTCAGAGTGACTGGTCTCCATGAGGGAACTGAATACATCTTTAGAGTGAGTGCAGAAAACAAATATGGAATTGGCGAAGGCCTCAAATCAGAGCCTATGGTTGCCAAGCATCCATTCAGTGAGTGGACTTTAAATTTATATATTTAATATATACTATAGATAATATCAAAGTGTAAAAATCTCTCTTTCTTAATCATGATTATTTCCTCAGATGTACCAGATTCACCTCCTCCCCCACAAGTCATGATTATGCGTCATGATTCAGCAACTCTTACATGGTTAGATCCAAGGAAAACTGGAGGCTCACCAATCACAGGTACAGAAATAATTAAATGAATATGAGACAATAATCATCCTTTTTCATAAAAATATAGCTAGGAGTAAAACAATGCTAGAACAATTAGATAAATAAACAGTATTATTTGCTTACAGGCTACCATGTTGAATTCAAGGAAAGAAACAGCATGTTATGGAAAAGAGCAAATCCAACCCCTTTGAAGATGAGAGATTTCAAAGTGACTGGCTTAACAGAGGGTCTAGAGTATGAGTTCAGAGTTATGGCTATTAATTTGGCTGGTGTTGGAAGACCAAGTCCTGCCACTGAGCCAATGGTTGCCTTGGATGCAATTGGTAAGTTAATGTTATTTTAAAAGCTTGAGTCATTATACTATATACCCACCCCAATGTGTGTATGGTTGATTTATTAATTTATTTGAGCATATTTCATTATAGATGCACCTGGGAAACCAGATGTGATTAGCATCACTAGAAGCACTGTAACACTTCAATGGACTGAACCTCAGTATGATGGTGGACACAGGCTAACAGGCTACATTGTTGAGAGACGTGATCTCCCAGCCAAGGTCTGGGTGAAGGCTAATACAGTAAATGTTGTCGACTGTGCATATACTGTAGCAGACTTGCAAGAGGGTTGCAAGTATGAATTTAGAATCAGAGCAAAGAATGGTGCTGGAGCAATAAGTCAACCCTCTGAACAAACAGATACCCTTATGTGCACGGATGAATATGGTAAGTCTCAATTGCTCTTTCTAGTGCATGCATTGTGAGTAAATGATGTTTCATATCATTCGACCTGGAAAATATGGAAAATAATTATGCTGATTAGTGTATACTGATTATTTTGCAGCGGCACCAACAATTATAATCGATCCAACAGTCAAGGAGGGGCTTACTGTCAAAGCTGGAGATACAATTGTGATTACTGCAACAAGCATTCTGGGCAAACCCCAACCAACCTCTATGTGGTCAAAGTGTGGAAAGTATTTCAAGCCTTCAGATGTGTGTCAGATAGAAACTACAACTTCTTCTTCTACTCTTTCTATCAAGTATGCCAGTAGGAAGGATTCAGGAGAGTACACAATCACAGCAAGTAACCCATTTGGTGTCAAAGAGGAAAATGTGAAAGTAACAATTTTAGATGTTCCTGGTCCACCAGGGCCAGTTGAAGCAAGCGGAATTTCTTCTGAAAAGGTCACTTTGACATGGACACCACCTCATGAGAATGGAGGATCTCCAATCAAATATTACACATTGGAGAAAAGAGAAACAAGCCGTCTCCTTTGGACCATTCTTGCCGAAAAGGTTATTGACTGCCACTTTGTTGCCAATAAACTTATTCAGGGAAATGAGTACATCTTCCGGGTTTCTGCTGTCAATAATTCTGGAGCTGGTGATGCCTCTCATTCTGAGCCAGTGAAAATGGTGGATAGATATGGTATGTTTATTTTTAAAAACTCTTTCTCTCATATATTACTTCCTTACTTCTCCTTTGTGTGTGATGCTGCACAACTGCATATGTAATGCAATAAGGTTCTCAAAAGATATATTCATTATTTCAGGTCCCCCAGGACCGCCAGCCAAGCCAGAAGTTGAAAATGTTTATGGAAATTCTGTTACCATTGCTTGGAAAAGACCAGCCGATGATGGAGGAAGTGATATAACAGGGTACATGGTTGAGAGGAAAGAAAAGAAGGGCATGAGATGGACACGAGCATCAAAGAAAACAATTGCTGACCTCCACTTTGAAGTGAAAGGGCTGAAAGAGGGAGTTGAATATGAATTTAGAGTAACTGCTGAGAATAAGGCTGGTTTTGGTGAGCCAAGTGAACCTTCAGTGCCTGTGAGGACAAAGCTTGTTGCAGGTAAGTGATTATTTATTGTTTTATGATTATTTGATATGATAACAAATATGTTCCTTACGTGTGTTTTATTACTTTCCAGATGTACCTGGTCCTCCAGTCAACCCAAGAGTCACCGACACAACAAAAACAACAGCTGAATTGCACTGGGGCAAACCACTTAGTGACGGTGGCATGGAAGTCACAGGATACTTTATTGAACACAAAAAGGAGGGAGAAGAAGAATGGATCAAAGATACAACTACGCCTTTGAGGATAACTGAGTTTGTTGTCCCCAATTTGCAAGCTGGAGTGAAGTATCATTTCAGAATTAGTGCAATGAATACAATAGGTGTCAGTGAACCGGCACAAACAGAGGATCTTGTTGAAATTGTGGAACGTGAAGAAATCCCTGATTTAGAACTTGATGCAGAACTCAGAAGAACGTTAGTTGTTAGGGCAGGTGCCTCTATTCGTATATTTGTTCCTATTAAAGGACGCCCAACCCCTGCAGTGACTTGGACAAAAGAGGACTCACCATTGAAAACTCGTGCAATCATTGACAGTACTGAATCATACACCCTGTTGGTCATTCCTGACTGTAATAGACGTGATGCAGGCAAATATGATTTAACATTAGAGAATGCTGCTGGAAAGAAGACAGCTTCGGTGGTTGTAAGGGTTTTGGACTCCCCTGGGCCTCCACTCAGTCTGAAACCTAAAGCAATTGACAAAGAGAGTATCACATTGGAATGGGAAATGCCTCTTATTGATGGAGGTGCCAAGATCACCAATTACATCATTGAGAAGAGAGAGTCTACTCGCAAGGCATATGCTGCCGTGATCACACAATGTGAGACATGCTCTGTCAGAGTTTCTGATCTGGGAGAGGGTTTGGAATATTATTTCAGAGTTTTTGCTGAAAATGAGTATGGCATTGGTGAAGCAGTTGAAACCCCAGACCCAGTCAGAGTATCTCAAGCACCAACTCCACCAGAAAATGTCATTTTTACTGATGTCACAAAGCACACAGTTAATCTTGCATGGACTAAACCAAAACATGATGGTGGAAGTAGAGTTACTGGGTATGTAATTGAGGCACAAAAGAAAGGTACAGATCAGTGGGCCCATGTGACAACTGTGAAGACTTTGAACTTTATTGTAAAAAATCTTAATGAAAATGAAGAGTATGTATTCCGTGTGATGGCCGTAAACAGCTCTGGGCGAAGTCATCCTCGTGTAAGCAAGTCTGTTGTTATCAGAGAACAAAGTTCAGAACCAGAATTCGACCTCCGTGGTGTGTGTCAGAAGACAGTTATTGCCAAGGCCGGTGCTGATATAAAGGTTGAGGTGCCTGTTTCTGGACGTCCTAAACCAACAGTTTCCTGGCAGAAAGACAGTCAAGCCCTCAAATTAACACAAAGAACAATGATTGAAACTACTTCTACCTCAACTATCTTGATCATAAATGAATGTTTAAGAAGTGACAGTGGAATATACTCAATGACAGGAAAGAACATTGTTGGCTCAGTCACAGACAGCATCAGAGTAAAGGTGCATGATGTGCCTGGACCACCAAAGGGACCAATTAAACTGGACAAAATATCTCGTACTTTCATTGAGTTCTCATGGGAATCTCCTGAAAATGATGGAGGTGTACCAATCAATAACTATGTAGTTGAAATAAGGGAAACTACCAGCCAGACATGGGTAGAACTTTCCTCTTTAATTATTCGTACAACATTTAAAGCAACTCGTTTAACTACAGGAGTTGAATATCAATTCCGTGTCAAGGCCAAAAACAGATATGGTACAGGGCCTCCAATAACCTCAGAGTCAGTGGTTGCTGCATATCCATTTAAGGTGCCTGGGCCACCTGGAACACCTAATGTTGTTGCTTTCACTAAGGATACAATAACAGTTGGCTGGAATGAGCCTGTTTCTGATGGGGGAAGCGACGTCATTGGTTACCATGTTGAAAGGAAAGAGAGAAACAGTATTGTTTGGCACAGAATTAGCAAGGCACTTGTGGTCGGAAATCTATTCAAATCTACAGGACTAGAGGATGGTGTGGCATATGAATTCCGTGTGATTGCGGAAAACATAGCTGGAATTGGAAAACCAAGCAAAGCTTCTGAACCAATGCTTGCTCTTGATCCAGTGGATCCACCTGGTCAACCTGTCCCAATACATGTGTCGAAAAACGCCATCACTATTCAGTGGACAAAGCCAGAGTATGATGGTGGTTTCAAAATTACTGGCTATACTGTAGAAAAAAGAGATATTCCAGCTGGGCGCTGGATAAGAGCTAACTTTACAAATATCATTGAAACCACTTTCACAATAAGTGGTCTAACACAAGAAGCATCTTATGAATTCCGTGTACTTGCAAGAAATTCAGCAGGTTCTATTAGTAACCCATCAGATCCATCAGACCCAATTATTTGCAAAGATGACATTAAAGAACCAAGAATTATGGTTGATGCTAAATTTAAAGATATTGTCCTTGTCAAAGCCGGAGAACTGTTCAAACTTGAAGCTGATGTTGCAGGCCAGCCATTACCATCCATGGTTTGGACAAAAGATGGAAAAGATGTTGAAAACACATATAAACTACAGATTAAAATGACAGAAATGACATCAGTCTTGATCAACAAGGATTCTGTCAGAAGGGATGGCGGTGAGTTTATTCTGACAGCAACAAACATTGGTGGCTTTGTTAAGCATGTTTTCAATGTGAAGGTTCTTGATAGACCAGGACCACCTAGAGGACCTCTGGCAGTTTCTGATGTTACAGCCGAAAAGTGTGTGCTCACATGGAATCCACCTACAGATGATGGCGGTGCAAACATTGAACACTATGTTATTGAAAAACGTGAGTCAAGCAGACTTGCTTGGACAAATGTGGCATCCGAATTGCGGGTTAATCAGTACCAAGCAACAAGGTTGCTCAAAGGAAATGAATACATTTTCAGAGTTATGGCTGTTAACAAGTATGGTGTTGGAGAACCTCTTGAGTCTGAAGCAATAATTGCAGAAAATCCATATGTACCACCAGATCCTCCACAAACACCTGAGATAACAGCAGTCACTAAAGATTCAGCAGTTCTCTGTTGGGGTGCACCAGCTAGCAATGGGGGAAGTGAAATCACCAACTATCGCATTGAGAAAAGAGACAGGATTAGTTTGCGCTGGGTAAAATGCAACAAGAAGAATGTTACTGACTTGCATTTCAAGGTTACTGCTCTTGTTCCAGGCCATGAATATGAATTCAGAGTTTTTGCTGAAAATGCAGCAGGAATAAGTGAACCCAGTCCTTCATCACCATTTGTCAAGGCCACAGATAGTCTTTTCAAACCAGGTCCACCTGGCAATCCAAGAATCCTGGACACAACAAGTTCTTCCATCACGCTTGCATGGAACAAACCAGTTTATGATGGTGGTTCTGAAATTACTGGCTATATTGTTGAGACCTGTCTCCCTGGAACTGAAGAGGAGGAATGGACAATTGTCTCTCCTAAAGATGGTGTAAAAGGAACATCATTTACAATTAAAAATCTTAAAGAAAATCAGGAATACAAAATCAATGTGTCAGCTTTAAATAGCGAGGGTATTGGAGATGTAGCACCTGTACCAGGTTCACCCAAAGCTGAGGAACGACTCATACCACCAGAGGCTGACCTTGATGCTGAACTTCGTAAGATTGTGAGCATCAGAGCTTGCAATACATTAAGACTTTTTGTGCCAATTAGAGGTAGACCAACACCGGAGGCCAAATGGTCAAGAGAGAATGATGAGCCTTTAGACAGAGCTACCATTGAAACTACATCATCTTTTACATCACTGGTTATTGGAAATGTGAATAGATTTGACAGTGGCAAATACAATTTGACTGTAGAAAATAGCTCTGGAACAAAGACAGTCTCTGTGATAGTTAGAGTTCTAGATACACCTGGAGCACCACAAAACTTTAAAATAAGTCAGATTACTAAAGAATCTGTTTCACTTGTTTGGGATCCTCCACTTAACGATGGTGGCACAAAAATTAAGAATTACATTGTTGAGAAGCGTGAGGCTACAAGAAAGGCATATGCTACAGTAAATGCCAATTGTCACAAAACTACTTGGACAGTTGACCAGCTCCAAGAAGGATGCAACTACTACTTCAGAGTTCTAGCAGAAAATGAATATGGCATTGGTCTTCCTATTGAGACCGGTGAATCTGTTAAAGTGTCTGAGAAGCCACTTCCCCCTGGCAAGATTACACTTCAGGATGTCACAAAGATGAGTGTAACATTATCATGGGAAAAACCTGAACATGATGGAGGAAGTAGAGTGGTTGCATATGTTGTAGAGATGCAGAGCAAAGGGAGTGAAAAATGGACACAAGCTATGATTGTCAAGGTACCTGAAGCAGTTATTACTGGACTTGCACCTGGTGAAGAGTATATGTTCCGTGTTTCTGCAAGAAATGAAAAGGGAACCAGTGATCCTCGTCAAATTGGTGTGCCTGTGATTGCAAAGGACCTTGTAATTGCTCCATCCGCTAAGATGTTGTTCTCCACATTCAGTGTCCTGGCAGGAGAGGATTTGACAATTGATATTCCATATAATGCTCGTCCCAAAGCTGCCATTTCATGGCTAAAGGAATGTGTTCCACTTAAACGAACAACCAGGGTTAACTTTTCCTCTACGGATACACAGCTGAATTTAGTAATCAAAGAGGCCTGTAGAGATGATGTTGGCCAGTATAATGTCAAACTATCAAATACAGCTGGTGAGACAACAGTGGATATTGGAATCGTTGTTCTTGACAAACCTGGTCCACCAACAGGCCCTGTTAAAGTTGATAAAGTAACATCCGACAGTGTTACCATTTCTTGGAAGCCACCAGAGTATGATGGGGGCTGCACCATTAATAATTACATAGTAGAAAAGAAGGACACATCAACAACTAATTGGCAGGTTGTAGCAGCAAATATAGCAAGAACTCAAATTAAGGCAGGAAGACTGAAGACAGGCTCTGAATATCAATTTAGAATTGCAGCAGAGAACAGATATGGAAAAAGCTCTCTGCTCGTGTCTGAATGTGTTGTTGCACAGTATCCTTACAAACTACCGGGCCCTCCTGGAACACCTTTCTTGCAGTCTTCCACAAAAGATAGTATGGTGATAGTGTGGAATGAACCTGTCATTGATGGTGGAGCAACAATCTTAGGATATCACCTTGAGAAAAAAGAGAGAAATAGCATTCTTTGGATGAAATTAAACAAAAGCCTAATCCAAGACACAACTTTAAAGACCACAGGGCTTGAAGAAGGCATGGAGTATGAATTCAGAGTTTATGCTGAAAACATTGTTGGCATTGGGAAGGCTAGTAAGATCTCTGAGGGCTATGTTGCCAGAGATCCTTGTGATCCTCCTGGAACACCAGAAGCCGTTAGAATCACAAAAGATTCTATTACAATTGCATGGACCAAGCCAGAGTATGATGGTGGAAGCAAAGTCACTGGATATATTGTAGAAAAGAAGGAATTACCTGCAGGACGCTGGATGAAAGCAAACTTCACCAATGTCATAGAGACTGAGTATACTGCAACAGGTCTTACAGAGGACCAGAAATATGAGCTCCGTGTCATTGCAAGAAATGCTGCTGGAGTTTTCAGTGATCCTTCATATAGTACTGGACCTATCATGGCAAAGGATGAGATTGAACCACCACGTATCAGCATAGATCCAGAGTACACTCAAACAATTGTTGTAAATGCAGGAGACAACTTCAAGATTGATGCAGATGTTCATGGAAAACCAATACCAGCAATTTGTTGGATGAAGGGTGAGCAAGAACTTGGAAACACCATATATCGTGAAATTAAAAGCACAAATAACTATTCCTGTTTGACTGTAAAGGAGGCCAAACTTGCTGATGGAGGTCAATATACTCTACTGCTGCAAAATCCAGGAGGAGAGAAAGCTGTGCAAGTCAATATATGTGTCCTGGATAAGCCTGGACCACCTGAGGGACCCATCTCTATCACAGGTGTAACCAGTGAGCAGTGCTGCCTTGCTTGGAATCCACCTAAACAAGATGGTGGCAGCAAGATCAGTCATTATATTGTTGAAAAAAGAGAGACTAGCAGACTGCTTTGGACAGTTGTTGAACCCAAAGTCCAAGCTGTAAATCTTAAAATAACAAAACTCCTAGAAGGAAATGAATATATCTTCAGAGTTTTTCCAGTGAACAAATTTGGTGTTGGTGAGCCCCTCCAATCAAGTGCAGTTGTTATCAAGAATCCATTTACACCCGCAGATGCACCAAAAGGAGTAGAAGTTTATAATGTCAAGAAAGATTCAATGGTATTAACCTGGGAGGCCCCAACAAATGATGGGGGTACTCCTATCACTGGTTATATTATTGAGAAACATGACAAGGAAGGCATTAGATGGACCAGATGCAACATGAAAACAGTTACTAACCTCACATTTAAAGTTACTGGACTCATGGAGAAGCATCTATATGAATTCAGAGTTTCTGCTGAGAATACTGCTGGAGTTAGTGAGGCAAGTTCTGCAACTGTATTCTATAAAGCCCTGGATCCTGTATTCAAGCCAGGTCCTCCCCATAATCCAAAAGTGTTAGATATGACAAAATCATCTGTTGCACTTGCATGGGGAAAGCCTATTTATGATGGTGGCTGTGAAGTCCAGGGATATATTGTTGAAGCATGTGAAGTAAAAGCAGTCATTGAGGAGGTAAAGACTCCAATAGAAGAAGGAAAGGCTGCAGGTGAATCAGCAGTTGCCGAAGAATGGACAATGTGCACTCCACCAACAGGTGTTAAACTCACACGCTTTACTGTGGAAAATCTGAAAGAAAAACAGGAATACAAATTCAGGGTTTGTGCCGTTAACAAGGTTGGTGTTGGGGAGCATGCTGATGTCACCGGGCCCATTCTGCCAGAGGACAAAACAGAGGATCCAGATCTTGATATTGATGCTGAGTTTAGAAAGCTTGTACGTATTAAAGCTGGAGGTTCTCTTAGGATGTTCATCCCTTTCAAAGGAAGACCAACCCCACAAATCAAATGGGAAAAAGATGGTGAGCAGATTAAGGAAACAGCACAGACTGAGACCACCAGCAGTCACACTTCTCTTGTTATTGATAAAGTCAACAGGGCAGACAGTGGTAAATATATTGTGACTGCAGAAAACTCTGCGGGTGCAAAATCTGAAACAATTATTGTGAAAGTCCTTGACACTCCAAGCGCTCCACTCAACTTCAAAGTGAAAGAAATTACAAAGGAATCTGTTACTCTTACATGGGAGCCTCCATTTTTAGATGGTGGAGCAAAAATAAAAAATTACATTGTTGAGAAACGTGAGAGTACAAGAAAAACATTCTCTGCCGTTGTAACAAATTGCCACAAACTCTCATGGAAAGTTGAACCACTTCAAGAAGGTTGCAGTTACTATTTCAGAGTGCTTGCAGAAAATGAATATGGTGTAGGGCTACCTGCAGATATCACAGATCCTTTGAAGGTTTCAGAGGTCCCACAGTGTCCTGGAAAATTAAGTGTTGTAGATGTTACTAAAACAAGTGTGTCTCTTTCTTGGGAAAAGCCAGTTCATGATGGTGGCAGTAGAATACTTCAATACCTCGTTGAAATGCAGGTCAAGGGTAATGATAAATGGTCTGGTTGTGCCAACGTAAAAACATTGGAAGCTGTAATCAAAAATTTGAACCCTGGAGAGGAGTACACTTTTAGAGTAGTTGCAGTCAATGACAAAGGAAAGAGTGACCCAAGAACACTTGCTGTCCCTGTGGAAGCAAAAGACCTTGTCTTTGGGCCTGATGCGAGACCTGCATTTAGCAACTACAGTGTTCTTGTTGGAAAGGACCTTCAAGTTGAAATCCCAGTTTCTGGTCGTCCAAAGCCAAAAATCACATGGACAAAGGATGGTGCAGCCCTGAAATTCACAACAAGGGTTAACATTTCTAATACAGCACACACCACTGTTCTTAACATCAAAGAAGCAGCAAGAGAAGATGGCGGAATGTATGGAATAAATGTGTCCAATATTGTTGGACAAAAGGATGCAACCATTGAAATCATCACTCTTGATAAACCTGGCCCACCAACTGGCCCTGTGCGATTTGATGAGATAACTGTGTCAACTGTTACATTGTCATGGGATCCTCCAAAGTATACTGGTGGTTGCCCAATTTCAAATTACATTGTGCAAAAGAGAGACACAACTACTACAACATGGGAGAACGTTGCAATTTCATTGGCAAGAACAACACTTAAAGTACAACGACTGAAGACTGGATCTGAATATCAATTCAGAATCATTGCTCAAAACAGGTATGGCAAGAGCTATGCTTTGGACTCTTCAGCTGTTGTTGCTCAGTACCCATACAGAGAACCAGGACCTCCAGGAACTCCATTTGTGTCATGCCTATCAAAGGACCATATGGTTGTTGAGTGGCATGAGCCAGTTTCAGATGGAGGCAGTAACATTATTGGATATCATCTTGAAAGGAAGGAGAGAAACAGCATTCTTTGGACAAAGATAAATAAGACACTGATTCAAGAAACAAGATTCAAAACCAGTCCTTTAGAGGAAGGTATCGAATATGAGTTCAGAGTCTATGCTGAAAATATTGTTGGCATTGGCAGATGCAGCAAAATCTCAGAGGGCTTCTTTGCTCGTGATCCATGTGATCCTCCTGGAACCCCAGAAGCTGTCCATGTGAGCAAAAATTCCATAACTATCCAATGGACAAAGCCAGAGTATGATGGTGGAAGTGTTATCACTGGTTATACTGTTGAGAAACGTGATCTTCCAGAGGGACGCTGGATGAAAGCAAGTTTCATAAATGTTATTGAAACCAATTTTACTGTCACTGGGCTGACAGAAGGTGCCAAGTACGACTTCAGGGTAATCGCAAAGAATGCGGTTGGAACTATCAGCAAACCATCATATAATAGTGGACCAATTGCTGCATTGGATGAGGTAGAGCCACCAAAGTTCTCAATTGACCCAGAATACACACAGACTCTTAATGTGAATGCAGGAGATACATTCAAACTTGATGCTGATGTCCATGGTAAGCCAGTTCCCACAATCCAGTGGTTTAAGAATGACAAAGAGCTTGAAAACACAATTAGATGTGACATCAAATACACTGACAACAGAGCACTAATTATAGTAAAAGATGCAGTCAGACAAGATGGTGGAAACTACACTCTTCAGCTCACTAATATTGCTGGCTCTCAGAATGTTCAATTCAATGTGAAAGTGCTTGATAAACCAGGCCCACCAGATGGTCTTCATGTCAGAGGTGTGTCCAGTGATAAATGCACACTAATATGGCGTGCTCCACTTGATGATGGAGGAAACACTATAACTCATTACATTATTGAGAGACGTGAGACAAGTCGACTTGCTTGGACTGTGGTCTGTAATGACTGCAAAACAACAACATACAAAGTGACAAAGCTCCTTGAAGGTAATGAATATATATTCCGTGTCATGGCTGCCAACAGTTATGGTGTTGGTGAGCCAATTAGCGCACCATCTGTAATAATGAAAGATCCATTTAGTCACCCTGGATCACCACAAATTATTGAGGTAACAAATATTGCAAAGGACTCCATGACTGTTTGCTGGAGTGCACCAGATACTGATGGTGGAAGTGAAATTCTTGGATACATAATTGAGAAGAGAGACCGGTCTGGAATTAGATGGACAAGATGCAACAGACAAAAAGTAACTGATGTATGCTTCAGAGTGCATGGCCTCATTGAGGATCATGAGTATGAATTCAGAGTGTCATCTGAAAATGCAGCTGGAATTGGAGAACCAAGCTTGCCAACTTCATACTACAAGGCTTGTGATCCCAAATACAAACCTGGCTCACCCATGCATGCACATGTTGTTGATACCACCAAGACTTCAATTACAGTAGCATGGGGAAAACCGCTTAATGATGGCAGATGTGCAATTCAAGGATATATTGTTGAGATCTGCAAAGCTGAAGAGGAAGAATGGATTATGTGCACTCCCCCTACTGGCTTACGTGTCAACAAATTTGAAATCACTAAGCTAACAGAACAACAAGAATATAAGATTCAAATATGTGCCATTAATAAATTAGGTGTTGGAGAGCCTGCGGTTATTGCAGGAACTTCCAAGCCTGAGGACAAGCTGGAGACCCCTGAAATTCACCTTGATTCAGAGCTGAGGAAAGGCATTGTTGTCCGCGCTGGAGGATCAGTAAGAATCAATGTACCATTTAGAGGTAGACCAGTACCAGATATGAAATGGACTAAAGATGAAGGTGAATTGTCAGAAAAGACAGTGCTTGAAAAGGGTCTTAACTTCACCCAGCT